>NC_091979.1:319905128-320205128 GCF_044704955.1 Pristiophorus japonicus
GACCTGGGTGTCATGGTGCATCAGTCATTGAAGGTTGGCATGCAGGTACAGCAGGCGGTGAAGAAAGGAAATTGCATGTTGGCCTTCATAGCGAGGGGATTTGAGTAAAGGGGCGGGGAGGTGTTGCTACAGTTGTACAGGGCCTTGGTGAGGCCACACCTGGAGTATTGTGTACAGTTTTGCTCTCCTAACTTGAGGAAGGACATTCTTGCTATTGAGGGAGTGCAGCAAAGGTTCACCAGACTGATTCCCGGGATGGCGGGACTGACATATCAAGAAAGACTGGATCAACTGGGCTTGTATTCACTGGAGTTCAGAAGAATGAGAGGGGATCTCAAAGAAAAGTTTAAAATTCTGACGGGTTTAGACAGGTTAGATGTAGTAAGAATGTTGCCAATGTTGGGGAAATCCAGAACCAGGGGTCACATCTAAGGATAAGGGGTAAGCCATTTAGGACCGAGATAAGGAGAAGCTTCTTCACCCAGAGAGTGGTGAATCTGTGGAATTCTCTACCACAGAAAGTTGTCGAGGCCAATTCATTAAATATATTCAAAAAGGAGTTAGATGTAGCTCTTATTACTAGGGGGATCAAGGGGTATGGCGAGAAAGCAGGAATGGGATACTGAAGATGCATGTTCAGCCATGAACTCATTGAATGGCGGTGCAGGCTCGAAGGGCCGGATGGCCTACTCCTGCACCTATTTTCTATGTTTCTATGAGCCCAGACCCAGACCCAGACCCAGACCCAGACGGAGAGTGAGCTCACCCCCAGACCCAGACTGAGAGTGAGCCCACCCCCAGACCTAGACCCAGACTGAGAGTGAGCCCACCGCCAGACCCAGACTGAGAGTGAGCCCATCCCCAGACCCAGACTGAGAGTGAGCCCACCCACAGACCGAGACCCAGACTGAGAGTGAGCTCACCCCCAGACCTAGACTGAGAGTGAGCCCACCCCCAGACCCAGACTGAGAGTAAGCCCACCCCCAGACCCAGACCCAGACTGAGAGTGAGCTCACCCCCAGACCCAGACTGAGAGTGAGCCCACCCCCAGACCCAGTCCCAGACTGAGAGTGAGCCCACCCCCAGACCCAGACCCAGACTGAGAGTGAGCCCACCGCCAGACCCAGACTCAGACTGAGAGTGAGCCCATCCCCAGACCCAGACTGAGAGTGAGCTCACCCCCAGACCCAGACCCAGACTGAGAGTGACCTCACACCCAGACCCAGACTGAGAGTGAGCCCACCCCTAGACCCAGACTGGGAGTAAGTCCACCCCCAGACCCAGACCCAGACTGAGAGTGAGCTCACCCCCAGACCCAGACTGAGAGTGAGCCCACCCCCAGACCCAGTCCCAGACTGAGAGTGAGCCCACCCCCAGACCCAGACCCAGACCCAGACTGAGAGTAAGCCCATCCCCAGACCCAGACTGAGAGTGAGCTATCCTCCAGACCCAGACCCAGACTGAGAGTGATCTCACCCCCAGACCCAGTCCCAGACTGAGAGTGAGCCCACCTCCAGACACAAACCCAGACCCAGACTGAGAGCGAGCCCACCCCCACCCCCAGTCCCAGACCCAGATTGAGAGTGAGCTCACCCCCTGCCCCAGCTCCCAGCTCCCTGCCCATCCTCTCCACACCCAGCTCCCTGCCCTTCCCGTCCACAACCAGCTCCTTGCCCATCCCGTCCACAACCAGCTCCCTGTCCATCCCCTCCACACCCAACTCCCTGCCCATCCCCTCTATTATATATGTGGACTTGTACTTACTCTGTACAGCCACCGCTGGAGTCCCAAGGGATCCAATAATCCCTTGGGAGCATAGGTATTTAAGGAGGCTTCACAGGTTAGAGAGGCACTCTGGAGACCTACAATGAAAGACTAAGCTCACACTTTACTTTGAGCTCACAGTGTTCTGTCTGACTCTTTCTCCATGCACAACAATTGGCAACGAGATACAGATAGCGAACCCAAAGATGCAGAGAACCTTGGGCATTTTGGAGAAATTCTTGGAGGGAGATGATTGGGAAACTTTTGTAGAGCGACTCGACCAATACTTCGTGGCCAATGAGCTAGATGGGGAAGAGAGTGCTGCCAAACAAAGGGTGATCCTCCTCACCGTCTGTGGGGTACCAACGTATGGCCTCATGAAGAATCTGCTCTGCAGCGAAACCCACGGAGAAATGGTACGACAATTTGTTGCATACTCGTCCAAGAGCATGTGAACCCGAAGGAAAGCGTTCTGATGACGAGGTACCGGTTCTATACTTACAAAAGGTCTGAAGGCCAAGAAGTGGCGAGTTATGTCTCCGAGCTAAGACGCCTTGCAGGACATTGCGAATTTGAAGGACATTTGGAGCGCATTCTTAGTGACATTTTCGTACTTGGCATTGGCCACGAAACCATATTTCGCAAACTTTTAACTGTAGAGACCCTAACCTTGAGTAAGGCCATAGCGAAAGCTCAGGCGTTCATTGCCACCAGAGACAATGCGAAGCAAATCTCTCAGCACACAAGTGCTGCCGCAAGTACTGTGAACAAAGTGATGTTGTTTGCGAATCAGATGACTCAGAGTCCACCATCAAGGGTGATGAATGCAAGAACATTAACACCTTGTTGGTGCTGCGGGGGTGATCATTGTTTCCATTCATGCCAATTCAAAGAGTATGTTTGCAAGGGCTATGGAACAACGGGACACCTCCAACGAGTATGCAGGCGAGCTGCAAAGCCTGTTAAACCTGCAAACCACCTCAAATGTTGCGGAGGAGGACAGATCCACAGAGGATCACGACGAACCAGAGCTTCAGATCGAGGAGGCAGAGGTACATGGGCTGCACACATTCACCACGAATTGTCCCCCGATAATGCTGAATGTTAAACTAAATGGACTCCCGGTGTCAATGGAGCTGGATACGGGCGCGAGCCAGTCCATCATGGGCAAAAAGATTTTCGAAAGGTTGTGGTGCAACAAGGCCTCAAGGCCAGTCTTAACTCCAGTTCGCACGAAACTAAGAACTTACACGAAAGAACTGATTCCTGTAATCGGCAGTGCTACCATAAAGGGCTCCTATGATGGAGCGGTGCACAAGCTACCACTCTGGGTGGTACCGGGCGATGGTTGCATGCTGCTCGGCAGGAGCTGGCTGGTAAAGATACGCTGGAACTGGGCCGACGTCTGAGCACTATCGCCCGCTGACGACACCTCGTGTGCCCAGGTCTTAAATAAACTTCCTCCACTGTTCGAATGAGGCATCGGGAAATTCCAAGGAGCACAAGTGCAGATCCACCTAATTCCGGGGATGCGACTCATCCATCACAAGGCAAGAGCAGTACCGTACATGATGAGAGAAAGAGTGGAGATCGAGCTAAACCGGCTGCAACGAGAGGGCATCATTTACCGATCGAGTTCAGCGAGTGGGCCAGTCCTATTGTCCCAGTACTCAAGGGTGACGGCACCGTCAGAATTTGTGGTGATTACAAAGTAACTATCAATCGTTTCTCCCTGCAGGACCAATACCCACTACCAAAGGCTGACGACCTTCTTTGCAACGCTGGCGGGAGGAAAGACGTTCACGAAACTGGATCTGACTTCAGCCTACATGACGCAGGAACTGGAGGAATCATCGAAGGCCCTCACCTGCATCAACACACACAAAGGTCTTTTTGTTTATAACAGATGCCCGTTTGGAATCTGATCAGTGGCGGCAATATTCCAGAGAAACATGGAAAGTTAACTGAAATCGGTCCTGCACACCGTGGTCTTCCAGGATGACATCTTGGTCACAGGTCGGAAAACAGTCGAGCATCTGCAGAACCTGGAGGAGGTTCTTAGTTGACTCAACTGCGTGGGGCTCAGGTTAAAACGCTCGAAGTGCGTTTTCCTGGTGCTTGAAGTGGAGTTCTTGGGAAGGAGGATTGCAGCGGACGGCATCAGGCCCACCAACGCAAAGACGGAGGAAATCGAGAACGCACCAAGGCCACAGAACATGATGGAGCTGGGGTCATTTCTGGGACTCTTGAACTACTTTGGTAACTTTGTACCGGGTCTCAGCACACTGCTAGAACCACTACATGTCTTACTATGAATGGGTTTGGGGCAAAAGCCAAGAAAATGCCTTTGTAAAAGCGAGCAAATTGTTATGCTCAAACAAATTGCTTGTGTTGTATGATCCATGTAAGCTTTTGATACTAGCATGTGATGCATCGTAATATGGCGCCGGGCGTGTATTGCAACAAGCCATCTAGGAGTCTGTCTAAGGCTGAAAGAGCCGACAGCATGATTGAAAACGAAGCGTTAGCGTGTGTCTATGGGGTGAAGAAAATGTATCAATACCTGTTTGGGCTAAAATTCGAATTGGAAACTGACCATAAGCCATTCATATCCCTATTTTCCGAGACTAAAGGGATAAATACCAACGCATCGGCCCGCATTGAAAGATGTGCGCCCACGTTTTTTTACATTTTTTTAAAAAAATTTTTTATTTTTATTCGTTGCCAATCTTTCCAATTCTTTGTCAGATCATCTTGTCAGATTACAAACGCCAGAGGTCACCTTGGGCCCATTCAAGGATCACACTGCGCCAATGCTCTTAGCCAAAAGGCCGAGAGCCAAAGCACCGTTCCTGGAAGTACTGCAATACCAGGTTCGTGCCATGGAGGTGGATGGGTCAGGCCCCCCACACACCTCCGTGGAGGTGGATGGGTCAAGCCACCCCACCCACCTCCTATTTCCCCCACAACTATGCCATCCGCCACAGGTCAGGCACAGAAAACTGCGCCAATGCTCTCAGTAGGCTGCCATTGCCCACCTCGGGGGTGGAAATGGCGCAGCCTGCAGATCTAGCCATGGCTATGGAAACATTTGAGAGTGAGCAATCACCCATCACTGCCCGGTAGATCAAAACCTGGATAAGCCAGGACCCCTTATTATCTCTAGTCAAAAGCTGTGTGCTTCACGGGAGCTGGTCCAGTGTCCCAGTGGAAATGCAGGAAGAGATAAAGCCGTTCCAACGGCACAAAGATGAAATGTCCATACAGGCAGACTGCCTTCTGTGGGGCAATCGAGTAGTGGTCCCCAAGAAGGGCAGAGACACCTTCATCAATGACCTCCACAGTACCCACCCAGCCATCGTAATGATGAAAGCGATAGCCAGATCCCACCTGTGGTGGCCCGGTATCGATGCGGACTTAGATTCCTGCGTTCACAGATGTAATACATGCTCGCAGTTAAGCAATGTACCCAGTGAGGCGCCACTAAGTTTATGGTCTTGACCCTCCAAACCGTGGTCTAGGTTACACGTCAACTATGCAGGCCCGTTCTTGGGTAAAATGTTCCTTGTTGTTGTAGATGCGTACTCCAAGTGGATTGAATGTGAGAGAATGTCAGCTAGCACGTCCGCTGCCACTACTGAAAGTCTGCGGGCCATGTTTTACCAGTGCTGAGTTCAAAGAATTCATGACCGATAACGGGATCAAACATGTCACATCTGCCCCGTTTAAACCAGCGTCCAATGGTCAGGCAGAGACAGCAGTGCAAACCATCAAGCAAAGGCTTGAAGAGGTTAACTGAAGGCTCACTGCAGACTCGCCTATCCCGAGTCCTGCTTAGCTACTGCACGAAACCCCACTCGCTCACTGGGATCCCACCTGCTGAACTGCTCATGAAAAGAGCACTCAAGACAAGGCTCTCGTTAGTTCACCCTGATCTACATGAACAGGTAGAGAGCAGGCGGCTTCAACAAAGTGCATACCATGATAGCGCAAATGTGTCATGCGAGTTAAAATCAATGATCCTGTATTTGTGTTAAATTATGGACAAGGTCCCAAGTGGCTTCCCGGCACTGTCGTGGCCAAAAAAGGGAGCAGGGTGTTTCGGGTCAATCTTTCAAATGGACTCATTCACCGGAAATACTTGGACCAAATCAAACACAGATTCACGGACTATCCTGAGCAACCCACCTTGGACCCTACCTTTTTTGATCCCCCAACATACACACCAGTGGCAACCGGCACCACAGTTGAACACGAAGCAGAACCCATCATCCACAGCAGCCCTGCAGGGCCCAACACACCAGGCAGCCCAGCAAAATCAGCTGCACAGCAGCCCAGCGAGGGCCCAACAAATGATTCAACAACACCAGCTTTCACACTAAGACGATCAACCAGGGCAAGAAGGGCACCAGATCGACTCACATTGTAAATAGTTACACTATTGACTTTGGGAGGGAGTGTTGTTATATATGTGGACTTGTATTTACTCTGTACAGCCACCAGAGGGCTCTTCTCCTGGAGTCCCAAGGGATCCCATAATCCCTTGGGAGCACAGGTATTTAAGGAGGCCTCACAGGTTGGAGAGGCACTCTGGAGACCTGCAATAAAAGACTAAGTTCACACTTTACTTTGAGCTCACAGTGTTCAGTCTGACTCTTTCCCCATATGCAACATCCTCCACACCCAGATCCCAGTTCCCTGCCCTTCGCCTCCACTCTCAGCTCCCTGCCCATCCCCTCCACTCCCAGCTCCCTGCCCATCCCCTCCACTCCCAGCTCCCTCCCTCTACCCACCCCCTCCACTCTCAGCTCCCTGCCCATCCCCTCCACACCCAGCTCCCTGTTCCCTGTCCATCCCCTCCACTCCCAGCTCCCTGCCTTTCCCCTCCACTCCCAGCTCCCTCCCTCTACCCATCCCCTCCACTCTCAGCTCCCTGCCTTTCCCCTCCACTCCCAGCTCCCTCCCTCTACCCATCCCCTCCACTCTCAGCTCCCTGCCCATCCCCTCCACTCCCAGCTCCCTCCATCTACCCATCCCCTCCACTCTCAGCTCCCTGCCCATCCCCTCCACACCCAGCTCCCTGTTCCCTGTCCATCCCCTCCACTCCCAGCTCCCTACCCATCCCCTCCACTCTCAGCTCCCTGCCTTTCCCCTCCACTCCCAGCTCCCTCCCTCTACCCATCCCCTCCACTCTCAGCTCCCTGCCCATCCCCTCCACTCCCAGCGCCCTCCCTCTACCCATCCCCTCCACTCCCTGCTCTCTGCCCTTCCCCTCCACACCCAGCTCCCTGCCCTTCCCCTCCACACCCAGCTCCCTGCCCTTCCCCTCCACTCCCAGCTCCCTTCCACTCTCCTTCCCCTGTCGACGCCACACCCACCTATCAGCCTCCTCCTACCCCCAGCTGCTCCCTCACCCTCACTCCTCTCTTGTCAGCCAGTGGGTCAGTGGGTAGCGACCTCCCACTCCAGACACTTGAGCACAAAAATCTAGACTGAGAGAGTGCTGTACTGTTGAAGCAAGCCATCTTTTGGATGAGACAATAAATCGATGCCACGTCTGCTCTCTCAGGTCAACGTAAGAGATCCCATGGCACTATTTTAAAGAAGAGCAGGGGAGTTATCCCCGGTGTCTTGGCCAATAACTATCCCTAAATCAACATCACAAAAACAAACTACCTTGTCATTATCATATTGCTGTTTGTGGTAGCTTGCTGTGCGCAAAATGGCTGCCGTTTTTCCTACATTACAGCAATGACTACAATTCAAAAGGTACTTCATTGGCTGCAAAGTGCTTTGAGATGTCCTGTAACTGTGAAAGGTTCTATAGAAATGTAAGTCTTTCTTTTTCGTCACTTGGAGATTCCTTGTTTGCATTAACACCTACTTCAGCCCATTTTATGCTGAAAACGCAACTATTCCAATGCTCTCCTGGCCGGCCTCCCATCTTCTACCCTCCATAAATTTGAGGTCATCCAAAACTCTGTTGCCCGTTATCCGAATGCACCAGATCCTGTTCTTCCATCACCCCTGTACTCACTGACCTGCAGTGTGTCCCGTTCCAGCAACATTTCAAATTTAAAATTCTCATTCTTGTGTTCACATCCATCCATCGCCTCACCCCTCACAGTTTCTGTGGCTCGGTGTCAAATTTGTCTGATTCTACTTGATATGTCCTTACTGTACAGTATAAATGCACACGAGGCCCATACTTGAGAGACGGTCACTCTGTGACCAGTTACCTTTATTAGCAAGACCTCAAGTGATGAAGGTGGGTGGAGCTTCCCCTTTTATACCTGAGAGTCCAGGTTAGGAGTGTCTCCCCCAAGTTCGCCCCCTTGTGGTCAATGTTCTCAAAGTGTACAACTTAGGTTAGCTTATACATGGGTTACAATGATAGTTGAATACATAACACTACTGCTGTGAAACACTTTAGGATGTTTTGCTACATTAAAGCTGCTATATAAATCCGAGTTGTTGTTGTTGCCTCTGTAATACTGACAGTATTAGCGGGGGGATGCCAACAGTGATCTGGATTGACACAAGATACCGTCCACTTTTGAAGCCCCTACGATGTGCTGTGGAGTAGGAGTGACAAAGCTCTCTGAACAAAGAGCATGCTGTTTCAGACTCCAACTCCACTGTAAAGGAAAAGGACTTTGCCCAAGCTACAGAAAACAGGGAGGTTGTCGGGATACTGGAAGAGATACAAACAGATAAAGAGGAGGTATGGAAAGGCTGGCAGTACTTAAAGTGGATAAGTCACCCAGTCCAGATCAGATGCATCCTAGGTTGCTGAGGGAAGTTAAGGGTAGAAATTGCGGAGGTGCTGGCCACAATCTTTGGATCCTTCTTAGATACAGGAGTGGTGCCAGAGTACTGGAGGTTGCAAACCTTACACCTTTGTTTAAAAGAGGGGAGAAGGATAAACTGGCTAATTACAGACCAGCCAATTTAACGTCAGTGGTGGAGAAGCTTTTAGAAGCAATAATCCAGGAGAGACAGCCATTTGGACAAGTATGGACTAATACAGGAGAGCCAGCATGGATTTGTTAAGAGCAAATTGTGTTGGACTAACTTGATTGAATTATTTGATGAAGCAACAGAGAGGGTGAATGAGGGCAGTGCAATTGATGCTGTTGATAAGGACGTTCAAAAGGCCACTTTTAGGCTTGTCAGCAAAATTGAAGCCAATGGGATAAAAGGGTGAGTCGCAGCATGGATACAAAAGGGATAGAAGGCAGAGAGTTGTGATGAATGTCTGTAGACGGTGGTGCTGCCCAGGGTTCAGTATTAGGACGAAAGCTGCAGATGCTCGAAGTCTGAAATAAAATGAGAAATACCCAGTAGGTCAGGCAGCATTTGTGGGGAGAGAATTAGAATTAACATTTCAGGTCGATGACCTTTCGTCAGAACAGAGTTCTGCTGAGTATTTCCAGCATTTACTGTTTTTATGTCAGTACTAGGAGCACTGCTGTTTTTGATATACATTAATAACTTGGCTGCAGTGGATGGCCGTGAAAGCAGGAATGGGGTACTGAAGTTGAATGTTCAGCCATGAACTCATTGAATGGCGGTGCAGGCTAGAAGGGCCGAATGGCCTACACCTGCACCTATTTTCTATGTTTCTATGTTTCTATGTTTCTATGCCCTATGCACTCCATAGTGCATTGCTGTTCCACCTTCATGGCCGTTGGATCAGACGTGATCTCCTCCGCCCAATCCACCGCAACAGACTTCACATGCTGGGGTGAGCAGGTCCCGAAAGTCACCGAGGGATAATACCCATCGGCTACCCTCATCTGGTTTAGCCGGCCTGTCAAAGCAGTTTACCGGGGGTGTGGCCGCTGTGCATGCTGCAGCTACTTGGAGCCACAGATGAGAGTTGGATGCCCGGTGGGGGCCAAGGCAGAGGCACTACTCCGAAGAGCACGACAAGTCCACATGTCAGAGGTGCTACCCCTCCCAGACACCCGGCTTCTGCGGAGGAGAGAGTGGGATCGCCCCTGTGCACCGGCCTCCCCACTTTAAAAGCACCTATGCACACAGGTTTGTGCTAACCATCATCCAGCACACCAAGTCCTGCGGCGATGGGGGAGGGGCGAAGCGACAGGTGGAGGTGATCACTGGGAGTCGTCGCCTCAAACCTGCCCGCAGGCGGCCTGTGGGCAAGTGGTCACTCGACTCTGTATCCAGGGCAGCAGAGGAACCCGGCAGCACCCCAGGCGACTGAGCAGCCCTCTTTAGGACAGCACTGCTCACCCTTTATAAGGGAGGGGCCTAGAAAAGGTGGCCCAAACATTGCCTGCCCTTCTATCAACTGGCCAGTATACCGCGGCTGGCAGTTCAACCCATTCTGCGGTCGAAAATACAGCAACAGTCGAAAACTTCATAACACAAGAAAACTTCTTCTCGGACAATGGGACGTTCGCACACTCTTAGACAGAGCTGACACTACAAGACCGGAAAGAAGGACTGCCCTTATTGCAAGAGCAGTTATAACATCGATATAGCGGCTCTGAGCGAGACAAGACTTGCGGAGGAGGGCTGTGTGAGTGAACTTGGTAGCAGCTACACCTTCGATTGGAAAGGCAAGGCAGAGAATGAGAACAGGATCCACGGAGTTGGCATAGCAGTGAAGACTTCTCTTATGCAACAGTTTCCGAATCTGCCTGAAGGGGTTAACGAAAGACTTATGAAACTGTGTTTCCTCCTGAATGCCAAGCGCCACATCACCATTATAGGTGCTTATGCACCCACCCTTCCAAGCCCCGATGAGATGAAAGAGAGGTTCTATGAAGATCTAGACAGACTGGTCAGGTCCACACATGCTGGAGACAAGTTGATCATCCTGGGTGATTTCAACGCACGAGTTGGAAAAGACAGCAAGCGCTGGAAGGGAGTCATTGGACAGCACGGCACAGGAAAATTAACCTGTAATGGTCTCCTCCTCTTGAGTATGTGCGTGGAGAACGACTTGACTATCACAAATATTCTATTCAGACAGGCTGACAAGTACAAAACAACTTGGATGCACCCCAGGTCTAAGCAATGGCACATGATAGACCATGTCATTGTAAGAAGGCGAGACATCAAGGATGTAAAGATCACAAGAGCCATGCAGGGAGCCGAATGCTGGACAGATCACCATCGAGTCAGATCCACTCTCCAGCTGTACATTACTCTACTTCAGCGCAAGCGTCCAAAACCGAGCAGAAGTGCCTTTAACACAGCTAGGCTGAAACATCGGTGGTACTGTGAACAGTTCCAGGATGACCTCGATAACAGGCTGATGTCTCACGGACCACTCACTGACAACACCACACAGGAGTGGACAAAGCTCAAACAGATGGTGACAGACTCAGCAAAGACAACTCTTGGACTTAAAAAGAAGGTACATCAAGACTGGTTTGATGAAAACAACGTTGAGATCTGCAAGACGCTGGATGAAAAGAAAAAAGCATATCTAAAATGGCAAAATGACCCTTCCTCAATTTCCAAGAGGGACCGCTACAGACACATGCAGAGCAAAGCACAAAGAGACCTTTGCCAGATGCAAGATAAATGGTGGCAGACGAAAGCAGAGGAAGTGGAACATTATGCTGAAACTCACAATACCAAGATGTTCTTCAGCGCCATCAAGTCAGCCTATGGACCATCAAAACCCAGCACTACTCCACTCCTTTCAGCAGATGGCAGCACTTTGATCAAAGACAGGACTGGCATAAATGAGAGGTGGAGAGAACATTTCAGCAATCTTCTAAATAGACCTTCAACAGTGAATGAAGAAGCACTTGACTCCATACCCCAGCAACCTATCAAAGAAGATCTTGATCTTCCTCGCAGCATGGACTAAGTAAAGAAAGCCATCAAACAGATGAGTACAGGAAAGCTCCAGGAAAGGATGGAATCCCTGCCGAAATCTACAAGGCAGTAGGCCCAGCAACTCTCGAGGCCTTTCATGACATAATAACTAGCATCTGGGAAGAGGAAGACATGCCACAGGACTTTTGTGACGCTATGATAGTTTCCCTCTACAAGAAAAAGGGCAACAAAGCAGACTATGGCAACTACAGGGGAATATCGCTTCTGTCCATTGCTGGGAAGATCATCGCCCGCATAGTGCTGAACCGACTCATAGCTAGTGTCTCAGAAGCAAATCTTCCAGAAACACAATGTGGCTTTTGACCTGGTCGGAGCACAGCGGACATGATCTTTGCACTCAGACAAGTGCAGGAGAAGTGCATTGAGCAGAACATGGACCTGTACACTGTATTCATTGACCTCACCAAGGCCTTTGATACTGTCAACAGAGCAGCGCTGTGGTCAATCTTGATTAAACTTGGGTGCCCAAGGAAGTTTGTCCACATCATCGAGCTGTTTCATGACAACATGAAGGGTGAAGTGCTCTCAGACACACAACCACGGCCCCATTTACCATCTCAAATGGAGTAAAAAGGTTGTGTACTCACTCCAGTTCTGTTCAACCTATTTACCTGCGTCTTGAACTATGCCATAAAAGACTTGGAGTTTGGGGTCTACCTGAAATATCGATTAGATGGTTCACTGTTCGACCTCCGCCGCCTTGCTGCAAAGACCAAAGTACGGAAACGACTCATCCTACAGGCACTCTTTGCTGACGACTGCGCCCTTATGGCACACAAGGAGAGTGACCGACAATTCATACTCAGCAAATTTGTTGAGGCAACAGAATTGTTTGGCCTTACCATCACCCTTAGTAAAACCGAGGTTCTCTATCAGCCTGCCCCTGGCACCACAGCACCTGCTCCCAGTCTTCATTGGCAGTATACAACTAAAGTCAGTGGACAGCTTCAAGTACCTTGGCGGCACCATATCAAGTGACGGGTCCTTGGACAAGGAGATTGATGCAAGGATCTGTAAAGCCAGCCAGGCACTTGGTCGCTTGCGCACTAAGGTGTTGAGTCACCACCACATCCGACTGTCAACTAAACTGTTGGTGTATAGAGCAGTCGTTCTCTCATCTCTCCTTTATGGATGTGAGACCTGGACACCTACAGGCGACACACCAAAAAGTTGGAAGCTTTCCACATGCGCAGTCTCCGATCTATACTCCACACACTCTGGCAAGACCGGGTGTCAAACCTTGAGGTTCTGGAGAGAGCACAATCAACTAGCATCGAGGTGATGATCATGCGAGCCCAGTCCCGGTGGGCTGGACATGTCATCCGCACGGATGGGTCAAGGATCCCTCGTCAGCTTCTTCACGGCGGCTCTGTGAAGGTCAAAGACACCAGGGGCGTCCCCGCAAGCGCTATAAAGATTGCATTAAGGCTAACCTCCAGTACTGTGGCATCCGACCAAAGGACCTTGAGAATACAGCAGCTAATAAAATCCAGTGGCGAACCCTCACGAGGACTGCCAGCCAGATCTTCGAAGAAAGCCGATGTCAACGCCTGCGGGACACTAGAGATAGACGACATCAGGTGGCAGTACTGTCAGCATCAGGCACACTAAACTTCCCTTGTCCGACGTGCAAGAGACTATGTGCATCCAGAATTGGCCTATACAGCCACTTGAAGACACATGCCATTGATGATTAGCACATCAATGTCTTTGGTGGATACGACAGACTACCAAGAATGAATAACTTGGACAGGGGTACAGGGCACAATTTCAAAATTAGGGTTGCAAGAACAGAGAGACCTGGGGGTGTTGGTGCAAATCTTTGAAGGTGGCAGGGCAGGGTAACAAAGCTGCTAATAAAGCCGATGGGATCCTGGGCTTTATAAATAGAGGCATAGAGTACAAAAGTCAGAAAGTTATGCGCAACCTATAGAAACCACTAATTCGGCCCCAGTTGGAATATTGTGTCCAATTCTGGGCACCACACTTTAGGAAGGGCATGAAGGCTTTGGCGAGGGTAAAGAGTAGATTTACCAGTATGGTTCCAGGGATGAGGGATTACCTTTACGTGGATAGACTGGAGAAGCTGGGGTTGTTCTCCTTAGAGTGGAGAAGGGTAAGAGGAGATTTTATAGAGATGTTTAAAATCATGAAGGGGTTAAACAGAGTAAATAAAGAGAAGCTGTATCCAGTGGCTGAAGGGTCAACAACCCGAGAGCACTGATTTCATTTAAAACTTTTGATAAGGTCCCATATGGCAGACTGGTCACGAAAGTAAAAGCCCCTGGGATCCAAGGCAAAGTGGAATGTTGGATCTAAAATTGGCTCAGAGGCAGGATGCAAAGGGTAATAAAAACAGAAATTGTTGGAAATCTCATCGGGTCAGGCAGTATCTGTGGAGAGAAAAACAGAGTTAATGTTTCAGGTCAAGGACCTTCCATCGACCTGAAACAATAACTCTGTTTCTCTCTCCACAGATGCTGCCTGACCCAGTATTTTCTGTTTTTATTTCAGATTCCAGCATCCACGGTATTTTGCTTTTGAATTAGGAAAGGTGATGGTTGATGGGTGTTTCCAGTGGGATTCCACAGGGCTCAGTACTAGGTCTCTTGCTTTTTGTGGTATATGTCAATGATTTAGACTTGAAAGTAGGAGATATAATTAAGAAGTTTGCAGATGATACAAAAATCGGCTGTGTGGTTGATAATGAAGGAGAAAGCTGTAGACTGCAGGAAGATATCAATGAACTGGTCAGTTGGGCAGAACAGTGGCAAATGGGATTCAATCCGTAGAAGTGTGAGGTAATGCATTTGGGGAGGGCTAACAAGGCAAGGGAATACACAATAAATGGTAGGACACTGAGAAGTGTAGAGGAACAAAGGGACCTTGGAGTGCATGTCCACAGATTCCTGAAGGTAGCAGGCCAGGTAGATAAAGTGGTTAAGAAGGCATACGGAATGCTTGCCTTTATTAGCCAAGGCATAGAATACAAGAGCAGGGAGGTTATGCTGGACCATATAGACCAGTTAGCCTAACATCTGTCATTGTGAAAATTCTGGAGTCCATCATTAAGGGAGTAGTAGCAGGTCATTTAGAAAATCAAAATGCAGTAAAGTAGAGTCAGCATGGTTTTATGAAAGGGAAATCATGTATGTCAAACTTGCTGGAGTTCCTTGAGGATGTAACGAGCAGGGTGTATAAAGGGGGACCAGTAGATGTTGTGTATTTGGATTTCCAGGAAGCATTCGATAAGGTGCCACACAAAAGGTTACTGCACAAGATAAGAACTCACGGGGTTGGGGATAATATATTAGTGTGGATAGAGGATTGGCTAACTAACAGAAAACAGAGAGTCAGGATAAATGGGTCATTTTCAGGTTGTCAAACTGTAACTAGTGGGGTGCCACAGGGATCAGTGCTGGGACCTCAACTATTTACAATTTGTATTCATGATTTAGATGAAGGGACCGAGTGTAACGTAGCCAAATTTGCTGATGATATAAAGATAGGTGGGAAAGCAAGTTGTGAGGAGGCCATAAAGAATCTACAAAGGGTAATAGATAGGCTCTGTGAGTGGGCAAACATTTGGCAGATGGAGTATAATGTGGAAAAATGTGAGGTCATCCACTTTGGTTGGAAAAGTAAAAAAGCAAATTACTATTTAAATGGGGAGAGATTACAAAATGCTGCAGTACAGAGGGATCTGGGGGTTCCTGTACATGAAACACAAAAAGTTAGTATGCAGGTACAGCAAGTAATCAGGAAGGCAAATGGAATGTTGGCCTTTCTTGCAAGGGGGATGGAGTATAAAAGCAGGGAAGTCCTACTCCAACTGTACAAGGCATTGGTAAGACTACACCTGGAGTACTGTGTACAGTTTTGGTCTCCTTATTTAAGGAAGGATATTCTTGCATTAGAGACAGTTCAGAGAAGGTTTATAAGGTTGATTCCTGAGATGAAGGGGTTGTCATATGAAGAAAGGTTGAGCAGAATGGGCCTATTGGAGTTTAGAAGAATGAGAGGTGATCTTATTGAAACATATAAGATTCTGAGGGGGCTTGACAGGGTAGATGCAGAGAGGATGTTTCCCCTCATGGAGGAATCTAGAACTCGGGGGCATAGTTTCAGAATAAGGGGTTGCCCATTTAAGACAGAAATGAGGAAGAATTTCTTCTCTCAGAGGGTTGTGAATCTTTGGAATTCTCTACCTTAGGGAGCTGTATAGGCTGAGTCTTTGAATATATTTAAGGTGGAGATAGACATATTTTGAATGATAAGGGAATAAACGGTTATGGGGAGCGGGCGGAGAAGTTTAGTTGAGGCGAGGACCAGATCAGCCATGATCTTACTGAATGGCGGAGCAGGCTCGAGGGGCCAAATGGCCTACTCCTGCTCCTATTTCTTATGTTCTTGTGTTCTTAGGAACTGTATAAAATAATAGTTAGGCCACAGCTAGAGTACTGCATGCAGTTCGGGTCACCACATTACAGGAAAGATGTGATTGCACTTGAGAGGGTACAGAGGAGATTTACGAGGATATAAAAGCAAAATACTGCGGATGCTGGAATCTGAAATAAAAGCAGAAAATGCTGGAAATCTCAGCGGGTCAGGCAGCATCTGTGGAGAGAAACAGAGTTAATGTTTCTGGTCAATGATCCTTTGTCAGAACTGGCGAGTGTTCAAAATGAACACATTCTTAAGGAGCACTGAAAGGGGGAGGGGAGGAAAGAACAAAAGATAAGGTCTGTGATAGGGTGGAAGACAGGAGAGAACTGTATAAAACACTAATTAGGCCACAGCTAGAGTACTGCATGCAGTTCTGGTCACCACATTACAGAAAAGATGTGATTGCACTAGAGAGAGTACAGAGGAGATTTACGAGGATGTTGCCTGGACTGGTGAATTTTAGCTATGAGGAAAGATTGGATAGGCTGGGGTTGTTTGAAACAGGGAGACTGAGGGAAGACCTTAGTGAGCTGTATAAAATGATGAGGGGCCTGGATAGAGTGGATAAGAAGGACCTATTGCCCTTAGCAGACGGGTCAACAACCAGGAAGCATAGATTTAAAGTAAGTGGTAGCAGGTATGGAGGGGATTTGAGGGGAAATGTTTTCACCCAGAGGGTGGTAGGGGTCTGAAAGGGTGGTAGAGGCAGAAACCCTCATCACATTTAAAAAGTACTTGGATATGCACTTGAAGTGCTGTAACCTACAAGGCTACAGACCAAGAGCTGGAAAGTGGGATTAGGCTGGATAGCTCTTTGTCAGACTAGAACTAGGGGGCACAGGCTCAAAATATGGGGGAGCCAATTTAAAACCGAGTTGAGAAGGAATTTCTTCTCCCAGAGGGTTGTGAATCTGTGGCATTCTCTGCCCAGGGAAGCAGTTGAGGCTAGCTCATTGAATGTATTCAAATCACAGATAGATAGATTTTTAAGCAATAAGGGAATTAAGGGTTATGGGGAGCGGGCGGGTAAGTGGAGCTGAGTCCACGGCCAGATCAGCCATGATCTTTTTGAATGGTGGGGCAGGCTCGAGGGGCTAGATGGCCTACTCCTGTTCCTAATTCTATGTTCTTATGTTCTTATGTTCTTATGTCATATGTCAACGGCTAAATACTATAGAATCTTTAGAGGAATATAGAAAGTTAAGAGGCAAAATTAAAAAGGATATTAGGAATGCTAAGAGGGAGCGCGAGAAATTCTTGGCCAGTAAAATTAAGGAAAACCTTAAGATGTTCTATAAATATATTAAGAGTAAGAGGGTAACTAAAGAAAGGGTAGGGCCTATTAGAGACCATGAGGCTAATCTTTGTGTGGGGGCGGAAGATGTTGGTAGGGTTCTTAACGAACACTTTGCATCTGTTTTCACAAAGGAAAGGGGCAATGCAGATACTACTATCGAGGAGGAGTGTGATATGCTGGATGAAATAAATATAGTGAGAGAGGAAGTATTAAGAGGTTTAGCAGCTTTGAAAGTAGATAAGTCTCCAGGCCCGGATGAAATGCATCCCAGGTTGTTGAGCGAAGTAAAAGAGGAAATAGCAAAGACCTTGACCATCATTTTCCAGTCCTCTTTGGATTTGGGCATGGTGCCGGAGGATTGGAGGACTGCTAATGTAGTACCCTTGTTTAAGAAAGGAAAAAAGGATAGGTTGAGTAATTACAGGTCTGTCAGCCTAACGTCAGTGGTGGGAAAATTATTGGAAAAAATCTTGAAAGACAGGATAAATCTGCATTTGGGTAAGTCAGGATTAATTAGGTACAGTCAGCACCGATTTGTTAAGGGAAGATCTTGTATGACTAAACTGACTGAATTTTTTAAGGAGGTAACCAAGAGGGTCGATGAGGGTAGTGCGTACGATGTAGTATATATGGACTTTAGCAAGGCTTTTGATAAGGTTTCGCATGGTAGACTGGTCATGAAGGTTAAAGCCCATGGGATCCAGGGCAAAGTGGCAAGTTGGATCCAAAATTGGCTTAGAGGTAGGAAGCAAAAGGTAATGATTGAGGGATGTTTTTGTGACTGGAAGAATGTTTCCAGTGGGGTTCCGCAGGGCTCAGTACTGGGTCTCTTGCTTGTTGTAGTATATATCAACGATTTAGATTTGAATATAGGGAGTATGATTAAGAAGTTTGCAGACGACATTAAAATTGGCTGTGTGGTTGATAATGAAGAGGAAAGTCATGGGCTGCAGGAGGATATCAATCTACTGGTCAGGTGGGCAGAGCAGTGGCAAATGGAATTTAATTCAGAGAAGTATGAGGTGATGCACTTTGGGAGGGCTAATAAGGAAAGGTATACATATTAAGCGGAGGGCACTTAATAGTCTAGATGAACAAAGGGACCTTCGAGTGCTTGTCCACAGATCCCTGAAAGTAGCAGGCCAGGTAGATAAGGTGGTTAAGAAGGCATACGGAATGCTTGCCTTTATTGGCCAAGGCATAGAATATAAGAGCAGGGAGGTTATGCTTAAATTGTATAATACTTTGGTTAGGCCACAGCTGGTGTGCTGCAGTTCTGGTCGCCGTATTATAGGAAGGATGTGATTGCACTAGAGAGGGTGCAGAGGAGTTTTACTAGGATGCTGTCTGGAATGGAGAATCTTAGTTATGAAGACAGATTAGATAGGCTGGGTTTGTTCTCATTGAAACTGAGAAGGTTGAGAGGAGACCTCATCGAGGTGTACAAAATATTGAGGGGCCTGGACATAGTGGATAGTAAGGGTCTATTTCCATTGGTGGAGCAGGCTATTATGAGGGGGAATTGTTTTAAAATAGTTGGTGGAAGGTTTAGAGGGGATTTGAGGCGGGGCGGGGGGGGTCCTTCTTTACGCAGAGGGTTGTGGGGATCTGGAACTCGCTGCCTGAAAGAGTGATGGATGCAGAAACTCTCACCACTTTTAAGGGATGGTTGGATGGGCATTTAAAGTGCCGTAACCTGCAGGGTGATGGACTTTGAGCTGGTAATTGGAATTAGACTGGATGATCTTTTGTTGGTCGGTGCACATATAATGGTAAGTACTTCAGGGGATAGAATACAGCCAGGGTGATCTCCTGGACTAGTTTCGATCGCCTGGATGGGTCAGGGAGGAATTTTCCCAGATTTTTTCTCCCTAAATTGGCCTGGGTTTTTAGCTGATCTTTGCCTCTCCCAGGAGATCACATGGCTCCAGTTGGGGTGGAGTGTCGAATGTTTTTAGTATAAGGGGTGTTGCAGTGGTGTGGGGTGAACTGGTCGGGATGGGTGCTCTTTGCATTTCCGTCATTGTTCATCGGTTTATTGGCTGGTGCAGACACGATGGGCCAAAATGGCCTCCTTCTGCGCTGTAAATTTCTATGTTTCTATGATTCCAATCTACGGGAACTGTTCTAGAATCTATGGAAATTTGGAAGATGGCAACCAATGCATCCATTATCTGCATAGCAACCTCTTTCAAAACCCTAAGATGTAAGCCGTCAGGTCCAGGGGATTTATCGGCTTTCAGTCCCATTAATTTCTCCAGTGCTATTCTTTTACTAATACTAATTTCTTTCAGTTCCTGATTCCTGCTAGACACTTGGTTCTCCCCTATTTCCGTTAGGTTTTTTGCGTCTTCTTCTGTGAAGACAGACATTGAGGGGCCAAAATTCAGGGTCTCAGAATGACCTGTTACTGCCCATTTGCAGCAGCCATGTGTCAGAATCCCGTGGCTGCCGCTTTGTGGTCAGCTGGCCGACCCGGCCCACAGTCAGGTCATAGATTTTTCGGCCTGGACCCGTTTCCGCCCCGTGCTGGTGACTGCAGCACCACTGCTTTCCCTCACCTGAAAAATGCACCGACCGAAATTCAGGTTGAAAATCGTAGCCCCGCCGCGCGATGTCCCCGACATGTTTTTCTGTCACTGCACCTTATCCAGAGTGTGTGCGGCCCAGCAGCCCTTCAAGGGGAGGGCCAACTGCCGCAGCTGCCATGTATTTATTTTTGCCGGCTGACTTCCCGATCGGCCAGCAAGGCAGTGACATAGGGCCCAAGTTTCCACACGATAAAAAAACGGGCGCCCCTCCGAGCTGGGCGCCCGTTTTTCGCGCCTAAAACGGCACCGGAAAAAAAACGCGCGATTCTGGAGAGCCCTGCAGCTCCTTGTCTGTTTGGCGTGGCGCCCAGGGGGGCGGAGCCTACACTCGCGCCGATTTTGTAAGTGGGAGGGGGCGGGTACTATTTAAATTAGTTTTTTTCCTGCCGGCAACGCTGCGTGTGCGCGTTGGAGCGTTCGCGCACGCGCAGTGTGAAGGAAACATTGGCACTCGGCCATTTTTGTAGTTCTTTGTAGCTGTTTAATTTTTGAACATTTTTTAATAAAAGCACATTGCCATCAGCACATCAGCACTGAGGCTTCCTGCTGCCTGCCTGCCCCTCCCTCCCTCCCTCCCTCCCATTCGCGGGAACGACGCCACACCGCTGAGCTGACTGAAGCACTTTCACACAGGTAGGAAGATGGTTTATTTAATCTTTTCTTTGCTTATAAATGTTTATTCAGGTTGGATTTATTTGTATAATATTTGTAGAAGTATAAATAAGGATTTATTGTAGAATTTAATTACTTCCCTTCCCTCCCCCTCCCCCCCACCTCGTTCTGGACGCCTAATTTGTAACCTGCGCCTGATTTTTTAATGTATAGAACAGGTTTTTTCAGTTCTACAAAAATCTTTACTTGCTCCATTCTAAGTTAGTTTGGAGTACGTTTTCACTGTGGAAACTTTGAAATCAGGTGTCAGTGGCCGGACACGCCCCCTTTTGAAGAAAACAATTCTGTTCCAAAGTAGAACTGTTCTACCTGACTAGAACTGCAGAAAAAAAAATGTGGAGAATTGCGATTTCTAAGATAGTCCGTTCTCCACCAGTTGCTCCTAAAAATCAGGCGCAAATCATGTGGAAACTTGGGCCCCAACAGTCAGCCTGACAACTCCTCTTGGGTGCCAGGCCGCTGGCCCGGCCAAAACCCTCCCTGGCGGCCCAGTGTCCGAAATTTTTATAAAGGGCTGTACTTTCCACTTCAGATCGCTGGTCTCGTGCCCATATATCGCCCCAAAAAGCAGGCTGTTGCTCATTTTAATTAAAAAGTGGAAAGTTGGGCCGGAACATCGCCGGAAAATTGCCGGCCCAACTTTCGCGTCACATCGCCGAGGTGATCACCCACACATCGCCCAGCGCAACTTTCGGCACATCGCCCACACATCGCCGGGCTGATCGCTCGCCGAAAAGATCGCTGGACATCGCCGGAGAAAAGCTGCTTTTACCCGGCCTTCCACACAGAACTCGGCACTATGGACACCATTTTGAATGTCGAAGGAAGTGAAGAGACTGCTTAAACAAGGGGCTTATAATTTGATTCCATGCTCGTGTGTATGCGGTTCCTTATTTTACTTTCATTGGGCTCAATTTTCCCCAAGCCTGTTTTCTGGCGTATAGCCAGAGTTACGCCAGGTTTTCTAGGCCAGAAATGCGGCAGAAATATTTTGCCAAAGATTCCCTGATCTATAATTTGAGTTTGGCACCGCACAGCAGAACCAGTCGCCTCAGGGGGTGGAGCCTGCTGTTTGCGCCAAAAAACAATGACGTATCTTCTGCGCATGCGCGGGAAAAAAAGTTGCATCTTTGATGTCGTTCCAATGGACGCGCATGCTCAGTACAGCTCGGATTAGGCAATCGGCCATTTTTAAAGAGCCAGTTGTGTGTGTGAGAAGTAGTGCTGTGAGAGCATTGGAAAAATCACAGCTGCAGCAGTACAAGATGCAACGCGGTGCAAGGACCACGAGATCTGGAGGCCAGTGTAAAAAGAAATGGCAGGACCTTGGTAAAGTAGTTAGTGTAAGTAATAATTTCATTTATTCAATGCAAATGTAAATGTGACCAGCTGTATATGTCCCACCCAGCAGAAAGACACCCTCTCTAAAAAGTTGCATTTTCATCTTTGCAGAGGAAGGTGGCATATAATAAGAGAAAAAACTTGAACAGGAGGAGGCCCGGCAAATCTGCACCCACTGACACCCTTGGAAGAGAGGGTCGCTGCTTTGACGGGGCCTGCCTGGAAAAAAAAGCCAGTACTGCACAAGCTGGGCCCACACTCAAAGGAGAGGGTAAGTGCTGCAAATTCATCATGGCCCTTCAAATCAACCTGCTGCCTGGCCTTCAATGTGTGAGCATACTTCTGTTATATTTTGGAGAACTTGAGGCCGACCCTGACAATCCAGAAGAAGATTCAGATGCGGACGTGCCTGAAGAGGAGAACATCTTCCAATCCAAACCTCCAGACCAAGAACATGGGGGGTCGGGGGGTGGGGGGGGGGAGGGAGAGGGGATGGAGCTGGATGAAGCTCCCACTGTTGTACTGAATATGGAGGAGGTGCTGCTCATGGAGGTGCCAGTCCCTACCGTGACTAGTGGTTTGAGTGTTGGTGGGACATTCCATGGTTTCACACCTTCCGAGGTTGCGGGTCCCAGTGGTGGGATGAAGCGAGGCACACCCAGGGCCCCACCATCCCAGGCTGTGGGTTCCAGTGGTGGGGTGTAGTGAGGCACACCCAGGGCCCCACCGTCCCAGGCTGCGGGTCCCAGTAGGATGAAGCGAGGCACACCCAGGGTCCCACCATCCCAGGCTGTGGGTTCCAGTGGTGGGATGAAGCGAGGCACACCCAGGGTCCCACCATCCCAGGCTGTGGGTTCCAGTGGTGGGATGAAGCGAGGCACACCCAGGGTCCCACCATCCCAGGGCTGCGGGTCCCAATGTTGTGGTGCAGCGAGGCACACCCAGGGCCCCACCATCCCAGGGCTGCGGGTCCCAATGTTGTGGTGCAGCGAGGCACACCCAGGGCCCCACCATCCCAGGCTGTGGGTTCCAGTGGTGGGGTGCAGCGAGGCACACCCAGGGCCCCACCATCCCAGGCTGTGGGTTCCAGTGGTGGGGTGCAGCGAGGCACACCCAGGGCCCCACCATCCCAGGCTGCAGGTTCCAGTATTGGGGTACGAGGCACACGCGTGGGGAGGAGGGGAAGGAGAGCTCGACCGCATTCTCCTGAGATGCAGGATGTAACAGATGTGATTCAGATGATGTCATTGAGTGCGGAAAGCATTGACCTTACCCGATCACTCTGGGACGCCATCAGTGTGGTGAGTGATGAGGCAGCGGGACTGTCAGGAGAAGTAACAACACTCGCCGGGACCATCAGTGAGCGAATAGTGGCCATGAGGGAGGGAATGTCAGAGGTAGTGCAAACTAAGTCACTGGCCATGAGGGAGGTAATGTCAGAGGTAGTATTGGCCATTGGGGAGAGAATGTTGCAGGCCACTGAGACACTTTCAGAGCGCATGAGGGACGGCAAGTGTGACTTAGCTGCTGCGATAAGGGAACGTGCCCAGACCCTGCGCCCATTGTCAGAATCAACTGCCACTCCCACTGCAATCCTCACAGCAGCCTCTGAAGAGCCCAAAGCCGGGCCTTTTAACTTGCCGCCTGACGCTGATGCCCCCCACCGTCAAGAGGTGCGCAGTACCCGAGATGTTAGAAGGAATAAGCTTGGTACCAAGCCCAAAATCACAGCGGGCAGGGGTGGTGGAGAGTCCAAGATCAAGTGCAGCGGGCGGTCTGAGAATAAGGGGGATGAGAGATGGGTGCAGCCTTTCTTTGCTGCTGTTGTTGTTGTTGTTATTATTGTTACTGTTGTAACTGTTCTTAAATTAAACATTTTTTGTAAAGTAAAGTACATGTTGGTCCCTTAGAAGATGAGAAGGGGGAATTTAATAATGGGAAATGTGGAAATGGCTGAGAACTTAAACAATTATTTTGCTTCGGTCTTCGCAGTGGAAGACACAAAAGCCATGCCAAAAATTGCTGGTCACGGGAATGTGGGAAGGGAGGACCTTGAGACAATCACTATCACTAGGGAGGTAGTGCTGGACAGGCTAATGGATCTCAAGGTAGACAAGTCCCCTGGTCCTGATGAAATGCATCCCAGGGTATTAAAAGAGATGGCAGAAGTTATAGCAGATGCATTCGTTATAATCTACCAAAATTCTCTGGACTCTGGGGAGGTACCAGCGGATTGGAAAGCAGCTAATGTAACGCCTCTGTTTAAAAAAGGGGGCAGACAAAAGGCAGGTAACTATAGGCCGGTTAGTTTAACATCTGTAGTGGGGAAAATGCTTGAAGCTATCATTAAGGAAGAAATAGGAATAGTGCAATCAAGCAGACACAACATGGATTCATGAAGGGGAAATCATGTTTAACTAATTTACTGGAATTCTTTGAGGATATAACGAGCTTGGTGGATAGAGGTGTACTGATGGATATGTTGTATTTTGATTTCCAAAAGGCATTCGATAAGTTGCCACACAAAAGGTTACTGCAGAAGATAAAGGTACGCAGAGTCAGAGGAAATGTATTAGCATGGATAGAGAATTGGCTGGCTAACAGAAAGCAGAGAGTCAAGATAAACGGGTCCTTTTCAGGTTGGAAATCGGTGGTTAGTGGTGTGCCACAGGGATCGGTGCTGGGACCACAACTGTTTACAATATACATAGATGACCTGGAAGAGGGGACAGAGTGTAGTGTAACAAAATTTGCAGATGACACAAAGATTAGTGGGAAAGCGGGTTGTGTAGAGGACACAGAGAGGCTGCAAGGAGATTTAGATAGGTTAAGCGAATGGGCTAAGGTTTGGCAGATGGAATACATTGTCGGAAAATGTGAGGTCATCCACCTCGGGAAAAAAAAACAGTAAAAGGGAATATTATTTGAATGGTGAGAAATTACATCATGCTGCGGTGCAGAGGGACCTGGGGGTCCTTGTGCATGAATCCCAAAAAGTTAGTTTGCAGGTGCAGCAGGTAATCAGGAAGGCGAATGGAATGTTGGCCTTCATTGCAAGAGGGATGGAATACAAAAGCAGGGAGGTCCTGCTGCAACTGTATAGGGTATTGGTGAGGCCGCACCTGGAGTACTGCGTGCAGTTTTGGTCACCTGACTTAGGGAAGGATATACTAGCTTTGGAGGGGGTACAGAGACGATTCACGAGGCTGATTCTGGAGATGAGGGGGTTACCTTATGATGATAGATTGAGTAGACTGGGTCTTTACTCGTTGGAGTTCAGAAGGACGAGGGGTGATCTTATAGAAACATTTAAAATAATGAAAGGGATAGACAAGATAGAGGCAGAGAGGCTGTTTCCACTGGTCGGTGAGACTAGAACTAGGGGGCACAGTCTCAAAATACGGGGGAGACAATTTAAAACCGAGTTGAGAAGGAATTTCTTCTCCCAGAGGGTTGTGAATCTGTGGAATTCTCTGCCCAAGGAAGCAGTTGAGGCTAGCTCATTGAATGTTTTCAAATCACAGATCGATAGATTTTTAACCAATAAGGGAATTAAGGGTTATGGGGAGCGGGCGGGTAAGTGGAGCTGAGTCCACGGCCAGATCAGCCATGATCTTATTGAATGGCGGAGCAGGCTCGAGGGGCTAGATGGCCTACTCCTGTTCCTAATTCTTATGTTATGTTGTAAGTTATGTAAATTTACATGTTTATAAGTGATCTTAAAGTTTTTAAGTGAACTTAAAGGGTGGTATTAAAGTAGATTTTGATACAAGAATAATTTTATTAAAGTTAAGATAAGTACATTACAAACTTTTGAATACAATATATTTTACATTAACACTGAATCATGTTCTATTAACATGACACAACATTATGGAACAGCTCTAAACAGTAACCATGTCCATGTGGATTAGTTGTCACTGAGCCCTCAGACATCAGTAAAGCATTTATGGATGAGCTGCTGGCGCAAGGCTCGAGCAATCGTTAAAGGAGCATGATGGCCCGTCCTCCGTCATCGTGCTCTGGCCTCAGGCACTTGCATGGCCTCCTCATCCTCATCATCCACCTCCTCCTCCTCCTCCTCCTCCTCCTCCTCCTCCTCCTCCTCATCATCTGCATCTTCCACATCACTATCATCAGCCACTCTCACCGCAGGTGGGTCTTCTTCCACTACCAGCTGCTGCCTCATGATGGCTAAGTTATGCAGCATGCAGCACACAACAGTGAACTGACCGACAATCTCAGGGGAATATTGCAAGTAGCCTCTGGAATGGTTTAGGCATCGGAAACACTGTTTCAATATGCCAATGGTCCTCTCAATGATGCTGCGCGTTGCAATGTACGACATGTTGTATTGACGGTCAGCTTCCGTCCGGGTTACGCGTAGCGGCGTCATGAGCCAGGTGACGAGGCTGTATCCTTTGTCTCCCAGTAGCCAGCTCTGCCCTTCTGGCTGCTGCTCAAACATGGCAGATATAACGCTGTCACGTAGGATGAACACATCATGGGTGCTGCCAAGGTATCTTGCATCGACTGACATGATGCAATGCATGTCGTCACACGCGAGCTGTACATTAATGGAATGGAAGCCTTTTCTATTCCTGTACAGCTCGGAATCCTGCAAAGGTGCTCGCAAGGTGATGTGGGTATAATCACTGCAGCCCTGTATCTTTGGGAAGCTAGCAATTGGAGAAGCCCACAGCCCTGTCATGGATTGCTTGGGTAGTCATGGGGAACTTGATGAAGTCATTCCTCCGCGTATACAGTGCAGCCGTAACTTGGTAAACACGTATTGCACGTTGAGAGATGGCGCACACATCCCCAATTGTAGCTTGAAATGATCCGGAGGCATAGAATGAAAGTGCAGCTGTAACCTTCACTTCAACTGACAAAGCAGTCCTCCTGACGTTTCTCGGCGACAGGTCTGCTTTCACCAACTCACAGATCTCACGGACAGCTTCTTTGCAGAAACGCAGCCTTCTGACACAGTCTGTATCACTCAGGTGCAGGTACAAATGCCTGACTCGATATACCCAAGGTGGGCAAGGCCTCCTGCCCAGCACCCTATAGGCTCTGATGTTCCTGATGCGATGAGTTCTAATCAATTGACTCCTACGTAGCACCATGATGCAGAAGGCTCGCAGGAGGTATGGCATTGTCAGTATTGCCCCCATACTTAAAGTTAAACTTTCAAAGAAGCTCAAAACGGCATTAAAGCAGGCAGCACAGTTTGCAGTTCTTTCTCTCCACCCAAAGGTCTTGTGACCTCTCCTCTCCCCCCCCCCGCCCCCGAGTCTGGTGACCTCTCTCTCCCTCCCCCTCCCTGGGCTACAGCCGTAAGATTAGCTATCTCTCCTCCTCCCCAGGCTACTAGCCGTAAGATCGGCTATCTCTCTCCCCCCCTCTTCACTCTCCACCCCCTACCCCCACGGCTTGTTTTGGAGCTGAACCTCGAGCCCCTTTGTCCGGGCGCGAGGCCGATTCTGCCGGCCAAACCTACGACCCTCCATGCCTTCTTCAAGACATTCGCTGTTGGCGTGTGAGTGAGTAAAAAAATGAGAAAGCTTGTGAAATCCAACAAATTTACACTTCTACGTTGACAGGTTAAAAATAAGTTGAACTTTATTATTGATTTTGACAGTGTTCTTGACTCCCTCCAAAATCTTTGATTTAAAAACAATGGCGTCTCTCAGCGCAGATTTGTAAATGTGCGTTGGTTTTCTTAACTCACCGGAAGGTTTTTCGGGAGTGGCCAGATATGCCGACCTAAGAGAAAAAAATGTTGTCCAAACTGCGAACAATTGAAAAAACCGGCGCAGACATGAGCAGACTTTGACGTAAAAAAAAAACTGGCCTAGAAACACCGTAACTAACTCAGTTACACCAGCGCAGATCGCAGGGGGGATAGTTTGGAAAAAATAAATACGCCAAAAATTTGACTCAATACGCCAAAAAAAAGCAGCCTACTGCGAGAAAACGGCGCAAATCACCGGGGAAAATTGAGCCCAGGAACTCCCCCACTCAAAAATGGATTACAAAATGCTACAAGTCTGTATAAATGCAACAGCTGGCTTTCAATAGTCCCCAAGACTTTTTAATTTTAGTAATCAACTGTGCAGAAATGTAAAATTCATAATACTGTTGATCTTTGTTAATCGTTATTAAAATGAGATATTTGCAGTGGAAGTGATGTGGAGTTGTAGTAGAAACACAGAAACATAGAAACATAGAAACATAGAAACACAGAAACATAGAAACATAGAATATAGGTGCAGGAGTAGGCCATTCGGCCCTTCGAGCCTGCACCACCATTCAATGAGTTCATGGCTGAACATGCAACCTCAGTACCCCATTCCTGCTTTCTTGCCATACCCCTTGATCCCCCGAGTAGTAAGGACTTCATCTAACTCCTTTTTGAATATATTTAGTGAATTGGCCTCAACAACTTTCTGTGGTAGAGAATTCCACAGGTTCACCACGCTCTGGGTGAAGAAGTTTCTCCTCATCTCGGTCCTAAATGGCTTACCCCTTATCCTTAGACTGTGGTGATCAACAAAATAACATTGAATAAAATTGCATAGCTAGAGGAATACTGAATCCCGAACATGCATTACCCACTGGTTCTTTGTCTTTTTACACCAAAAGTCGGATAAAGTTCAAACCGGCAAAATTAGTCTTTATGTTCGAAACATCTTTGTGCAAAGAGCGATTAACACTTGGTGGGTGGGAGGTGGGGAGAAGGTTTATTATTTGTAGCAAAATTGTAAACATGGCTCCTAAATTTCTGAAGAACAAGGAGGTTATCACTCGTAGTGACTAATGTTCTCAACTATAAGTTCCAGTTTACTAATTGTCGTGTCATTGGCAAAATACGGCTCTGCTCTGTGTCAGGGATTTGATGCTGACTTTCTGCTAGTCAGAAAATAGAACCCTTGTCTTTCAAACTTGCTTTGATCATTTTAATGCCACAATGTCATTTCCATAATGGGTTTAACTTGGCAGTTAACAGTTATTGTGAGTGAAGTATATACAGCACCAATTGAGACAGTGATTAGGAAGCAGATCTAATGTAACGTAATGTAATCTAATATAATATTATCTAATGAGATCTAATCTATTATAATCGAACCTGATGCAATGTTCATGTAAAGTTTCTGTTAATGTGCCATCAAACATTGAAACCTTTATTTTCAACACTTTGTGTTCTTGGACAGATTTGTGTGCTCCTTTGGAAGTGGCTCAGTGAGTTGCAGTGAATGGTGAGACATAACGGTACCCCCCGAATCCCCCCCCACCCCCAGGCTCAATGGTCATAAGTGTGAAAGGAATGGCTTGGGCATTGTAAGGATGCTTTATGGTGTTGTTGTGGGTGCTGCCAACCTGACGTACCATGTGGCACCCAAGGTGTACAGTGTCAAATGAAGTAAATTTGGCCATGGTGAGGCCATCCCTGGTGGCCTGGCCATTGTTGTACAACAGTTGCATTAATGTTTTAACTTCACTTATGTTATTCGAAGAAACTGCACAACAATTGCAAAAGTCAATACATTTTTAAAATAATTGAACAATTTAACTACATTTTTCAACTGTAACAAACCCCCCCACCCCCCCGACAAACACCCAACAATAAATGTAAAAAACGACAACACTAAGAAAATACAACAATAACAACAATAAAACACCCCACTCCCTACCTGCGGCCACGTTTCCCTCCAGATGCTGTACCCGCCCCCTCGCATCTTAACCCCACCTCGTTTTGGTCCCCGGGTACCAGGATGAAGCAGGAGTGTAGCGGGCTACAGCAAGACTTCCTGCCGTGGTGGGGGTGATGGTGGCGCGATCGCCTGTGGGGAGGGGGGGTGTTGGAAGGGAAGACAAAGCTGGGGCATCGCCTTCCGAGTCAGAAGGAAGTGCTTCCTCCTGACTCGCTGTTGCTGGTGGTGTGTGTGACGGTGGCACCTTGGGGTTCAGTGCCGTGTCTCATCAACAACGCATGCCGCGAGGCATCGATGGAGGCGGTCTGCGCACGCATCTCCAAGAGCGTCTGCTGCGGAATCTCCGCTTGCACAACACAACCCGGGACATGTCCCTTGTCAACACCACGAACGCCTGGAGCTGCTCGCGACTGATTGCGACACTTTCCTCGCACAGGGCGATCAAACCCTCTATCCGATCGGCCAGAGGACGCGAGTGCTGACCTCGCTGACCCGACTTCCGTGGGGTGGGCGTGTGCACGGTAAAACGCCTTGGCGTCACCGGCTGCGTGCCGCTTGTTCCCGCTACCTCTTCCATCGAAATCGACAAAGTGGTCGCAGGTTCCACTGTCAGAGGGATGAAAGGGGCATCCTGCTCCATTTCCATAAGATCTTCCTCCTCTGGGTCGGTAGTGTTAGGGAACCCGGTTGGCTCAAGTTGCCTGCTCGCGGGGCTTTTGCCGTTGCTCCTAGTGCCGGGCCGGTTCACAGATGACTGTGACCTCCCTGTCTTTCTTTGCACCCTGGATCGCTGCTGCTCCCTGAGGGGCAGTCGTCTGGCAGTGCACAGGGAACTGCTGAGTCGCTTGCCTGGGCGTTGTTTGGTTTGGGATCCTGGCTGGTCCTGGTCCCATTTGGGAGAACCGTTGCGGGTGACTCTTCGTTCCCGGGTGTGGCCTTGGTGGCGATAGGGTCTGGGGGCTGCACCTTAGCACAGTTTGCTCTTTCAGGCTCGTGGTGGTTGGTGCCCTCGGGTGCCTGAGAGGTGGAGCCGATCAGGGGCAGGGTATCCATACCGGTGGCGTTGCTCTCCTGAGATCGCTTGCTCTGCAGCTCCTATGCATTGGCTGCTTGTGGCCACACTCCATGGTGCATAACTCTGGTCCCAGGGATGCAGGCTGCTAAATTGGGTAGCTCGCTGGACCTGTGTGCTCCCAAGGGGTGTCTGCCCACTGCATTGACTGAAGGCAGTTGAAATCCTACATCGAACAACGTTTCATTACTCATTGTAAATAACCTGTAGCTCCGATCTCGATCGCGCGCCTTTTCTTTCCTTATTGCATGTACACAACACTGATCATCAATTGCACATTTTACATCTAACTCACAGTTGCTATTACATTGATTGAGTGTGTGGAACTGTCCCTTTAAGTGTGTTGAGTTGCAAGCCTCCTTTAAGAGAGCCTTGCTATCTTTACCCCAATTCTCTTCTTCACTTGGTGCCAGGTGTTGCTCCATCAGCGCTGCACCTCGTGGTCTGGCCGCCGCCATCTTTTTCTTCAGTGCTGCACCTCGTGATTCAGGCGCCATCTTTCTTCCATCCACGATGTCGACTGCGGTGATCCTCTTCTCCCTGGGTTCTGCCACCGATGCTGGGAAGTCGCCTTTGGATCCGATTTTCTTCCTCCAGAGTCCTGCCACTTGAGCCTGGATAGTGCGCTCGGGTCGTCCCAGCTGGATCATCTCCACGCAGTCGTGCTGAGCGGTCTGTGCCTCGGGTGCTGTGCTGGTCTGCTCTCTGGTGCCGGATCCAACCTCAGGTGGGGGCTTGCTTTGCCTCTGAGCACGGGGGACATCGATCGCTGGAGGGGTGAAATCTTCCCAACACCAATGGATCTTCTCCATCCACCTTCCTCCGAGTAGCGTTGGTCCATCACCTGCAACAATCCACAGGGGTAACTTGTGCACCGCGCCATCATGGAGTACCTTTACATCCGCACTACCAACAACTGGGATAAGTTCATAGGTGTAGGTGCGCAGCTTTGCCTGAACCGGGACCAACTTGGGTCGTTCAGCCTGATTGTCCCATAGCCTCTCAAAGGCTTCTTGATTCATTACTGACTGGCTCGCCCCCGTGTCCACTTCCATGAAGATTGGAACACCATTTATCTCGACTTCCATCCTCAATGGAGAACACTTGGTGGTGCAGGTAAACATGCTATATACCTCATCATGGGGCTGAGCTGCCTCTCTCAGTATCGCTTCATAATCCGCGCTGGATTCATGGCCACCTGCAGACTCTTCATCAACACAGTGAGTCATATTTCTGTTACACATTCGCTGGAGGTGGCCCTTTGTGCTGCAGCCTTTACACACGGCACTGGTGAGCCCTGTGATTCCCTCCGCAACGCCAGCATGGAGCTATTCGATTAGCCCCCCTCAGCGGACTCTGAGTTAAGGGACTCGGGGCCTGTTCTCTCTTCCCTGAGAAGGTTCACGTTCTACAGGCCAGCCTCTAAAAGGCGCCACTCTGTGCACAGTACTTGCTGGGTTGAGCCCTGAGGATGAGTCATCCTCCAAGAGCTGCAGGTCGAGGTCATGAATGCTTAGCTCACGGAGATGACATTCTGCAGTGTGACTGTGGTATCCACAGATAGTAGTTTATGCAGAAGGCCCTCGTGGCCGATTCCGATGACAAAGATGTCCCGCAGCGCTTCGGTGAGGTGGTCGCCGAAATCACACGGTGCCGCCAGCCTCCTGAGGTCTGCAGCATATTTTGTGATCTCCTGGCCCTCGGGCCGTCGGTGGGTATAAAACCGGTGTCTGGCTGTGAGGATGCTCTCTTTGGGCTTGAGTTGTTCTTGGATCAGCGTTACAAGCTCCTTGTATGTCTTGGTCGTTGTCTTCGCTGGTGCCAGCAAGTCCCCGACGAGGCCATAGACAGTGGGCCCACAACTGGTTAGCAGGATAGCTCTGCGCTTGCCAGCCAGTGTGGCCGTATTGTTACCTGCCAGGCCGTTTGCTGTGAAGAAATGGTGGAGCCTCTCCACAAAGGCGTCCCAATCATCACCATCGGCAAACTGCTGCAAAAAGGAGGCAAAAGCAAAAGACAGAAAGGAGATGAGTAAAAGTGGAGGGCAGAGAAACCCAAGGCAAAAAACAAAAAGGGCCACTGAATGTAAAGGGGCTGCAGGAGGGGTCAAAACTAAAAATCATGGTTTAAAAACTAGTATTAAAACACTCTACCTAAACGCACGCAGCATTCGAAATAAAGTAAATGAGTTGACGGCACAAATCATTCCAAATGGGTATGATTTGGTGGCCATTACAGAAACATGGTTGCAGGGTGGCCAAGACTGGGAATTAAACATTCAGGGGTATCTGACGATTCGGAAAGATAGACAAGAAGGGAAAGGAGGTGGGGTAGCTCTGTTAATAAAGGATGATATCAGGGCAGTTGTGAGAGACGATATTGGCTCTAATGAACAAAATGTTGAATCATTGTGGATGGAGATTAGAGATAGTAAGGGGAAAAAGTCACTGGTGGGCGTAGTTTATAGGCCCCCAAATAATAACTTCACGGTGAGGCGGACAATAATCAAGGAAATAATGGTGGCATGTGAAAAAGGAATGGCAGTAATCATGGGGGATTTTAACCTACATATCGATTGGTCAAATCAAATCGCACGGGGTAGCCTGGAGGAGGAATTCATAGAATGCATACGGGATTGTTTCTTAGAACAGTATGTTACAGAACCTACAAGGGAGCAAGCTATCTTAGATCTGGTCCTGTGTAATGAGACAGAAATAATAAACGATCTCCTAGTAAAAGATGCTCTCGGAATGAGTGATCACAGTATGGTTGAATTTGTAATACAGATTGAGGGTGAGGAAGTAGTGTCTCAAACGAGCGTACTATGCTTAAACAAAGGGGACTACAGTGGGATGAGGGCAGAGTTGGCTAAAGTAGACTGGAAACACAGACTAAACGGTGGCACAATTGAGGAACAGTGGAGGACTTTTAAGGAGCTCTTTCATAGTGCTCAACAAAAATATATTCGAATGAAAAAGAAAGGCGATGAGAGAAGGGATAACCAGGGAAATTAAGGAGAGTATCAAATTAAAAACTAATGCATATAAGGTGGCCAAGGTTAGTGGGAAAATAGAAGATTGGGAAAATTTTAAACGACAGCAAAGAATGACTAAGAAAGCAATAAAGAAAGGAAAAATAGATTACGAAGGTAAACTTGCGCAAAACATAAAAACGGATAGTAAAAGCTTTTACAGATATATAAAACGGAAAAGAGTGACCAAAGTAAATGTTGGTCCCTTAGAAGATGAGAAGGGGGATATATTAATGGGAAATGTGGAAATGGCTGAGACCTTAAACAATTATTTTGCTTCGGTCTTCACAGTGGAAGACACAGATACCATGCCAGAAATTGCTGGTCACAAGAATGTGGGAAGGGAGGACCTGGAGACAATCACTATCAATGTGGGGTAGTGCTGGACAGGCTAATGGGACTCAAGGTAGACAAGTCCCCTGGTCCTGATGAAATGCATCCCAGGGAATTAAAAGAGATGGTGGAAGTTATAGCAGATGCATTCGTTATAATCTACCAAAATTCTCTGGACTCTGGGGAGGTACCAGCGGATTGGAAAGCAGCTAATGTAATGCCTCTGTTTAAAAAAGGGGGCAGACAAAAGGCAGGTAACTGTAGGCCTGTTATTTTAACATCTGGAGTGGGGAAAATGTTTGAAACTATCATTAAGGAAGAAATAGCGGGACATCTAGATAGGAATAGTGCAATCAAGCAGACGCAGCATGGATTCATGAAGGGGAAATCATGTTTAACTAATTTACTGAAATTCTTTGAGGATATAACGAGCATGGTGGATAGAGGTGTACCAATGGATGTGGTGTATTTAGATTTCAAAAGGCATTCGATAACGTGCCACACAAAAGGTTACTGCAGAAGATAAAGGTACGCGGGGTCAGTGGAAATGTATTAGCATGGATCGAGAATTGGCTGGCTAACAGAAAGCAGAGAGTCGGGATAAATGGGTCCTTTTCGGGTTGGAAATCGGTGGTTAGTGGTGTGCCACAGGGATGGGTGCTGGGACCACAACTGTTTACAATATACATAGATGACCTGGAAGAGGGGACAGAGTGTAGTGCAACAAAATTTGCAGATGACACAAAGGTTAGTGGGAAAGCGGGTTGTGTAGAGGACACAGAGAGGCTGCAAAGAGATTTAGCGAATGGGTTAAGGTTTGGCAGATGGAATACAATGTCGGAAAGTGTGAGGTCATCCACCTTGGGAAAAATAATAAAAAAAGGGAATACTATTTGAATGGGGAGAAATTACAACATGCTGTGGTGCAGAGGGACCTGGGGGTTCTTGTACATGAATCCCAAAAAGTTAGTTTGCAGGTGCAGCAGGTAATCAGGAAGGCGAATGGAATGTTGGCCTTCATTGCGAGAGGGATGGAGTGCAAAAGCAGGGAGGTCCTTTTGCAACTGTATAGGGTATTGGTGAGGCCGCACCTGGAGTACTGCGTGCAGTTTTGGTCGCCTTACTTAAGGAAGGATATACTGGCTTTGGAGCGGGTACAGAGACAATTCACTAGGTTGATTTCGGAGATGAGGGGGTTACCTTATGATGATAGATTGAGTAGACTGGGTCTTTACTCGTTGGAGTTCAGAAGGATGAGGGGTGATCATATAGAAACATTAAAACAATGAAAGGGATAGACAAGATAGAGGCAGAGAGGTTGTTTCCACTGGTAGGGGAGACTAGAACTAGGGGTACAACCTCAAAATATGGGGGAGCCAATTTGAAACCGAGTTGAGAAGGAATTTCTTCTCCCAGAGGGTTGTGAATCTGTGGAATTCTTTGCCCAAGGAAGCAGTTGAGGCTAGCTCATTGAATGTATTCAAGTCACAGATAGATAGATTTTTAACTAATAAGGGAATTAAAGGTTATGGGGAGCAGGCGGGTAAGTGGAGCTGAGTCCACGGCCAGATCAGCCATGATCTTGTTGAATGGCGGAGCAGGCTCGAGGGGCTAGATGGCCTACTCCTGTTCCTAATTCTTATGTTCTTATGTACCAACGGTAGCCATTTTCGTGTGAAGGTCCGTAATCTCGTTGCCAATTGTCATGGGGATTAAGGGATATGGCGAGAAAGCAGGAATGGGGTCCTGAAGTTGCATGTTCAGCCATGAATGGTTCATTGAATGGCGGTGCGGGCTCGAAGGGCCGAATGGCCTACTCCTGCACCTATTTTCTATGTTTCTATGCTTCTATGTTCTGTCTTTAGATGCTCTGATAATGAGCCCACGAGGCAATGTGTTGTACTTGAACTGTTGTGACCGTAGTCCTTTATTGATAACTCCAGAGTGAGGATCACACCTGGTGGCCTGCCTTTTATACTAGGCCAGGCACACCTGCACAGGTAATCTACAAATTTCCCACTGCAGTGCCCTCTGGTGGCACTCCTTGTAATAGTACAAGCAGTAACCATGTAGGATACATGACAGGTAGTCTCCTCCTCTTCATCACCCATGGTGAATGACACTTGCAATGGGGCAGGTGAAGGTGCGGCCTCCCTATGCGCCTCTGTAGCTGGTTGACCTGCAAAACATAATTGAGCTTATTAGAACAGAATGGATTCTTGCGCTGCGCTGGCATACGTAGGAGGAGCAACATTACTACAATAAATGTAAGCGAGAGATGTTACATATTAATGCATCATATGGTAGTACATATGGTGGTACATCTATCTGGAATTCACTGCCCCAGAGAGCTGTAGAGGCTGGATCAGTCGCAGACAGACAGAATGATAAGGGAGTGAGGATTAATGGGGTGCGGACAGAGAATGGGACAGATGGCCACATGGCCTGCTCTTATGTTTTTATGTGCTTATGTTCAACCTGAGAGTAGCACAGAGGCTGCATGCATAATAATACATCACTCGTATATCGTATTAAAATGAAATGATGTGACATTACTGTAACACTGCTTTACACATTACTCACGTGTTGCATGGGAGGGTTCTGCAACACCACGGGTGGTGGCCGAGCAACTGTGGGTGCCCACAAGTGCCACCGCATATTCCTCGAGGTTGGTTAGTTGAGATAGCTGGGCAGGGCCCCCTCCGTGCGTCTCTGCTCTGAACGGTTGTTAGATATCTTCCTCTGCCAATGTGAAAAGAGCATGGCATAAGCTAATTGACGAGGTAATATCATGGAAAGACAACAATTTCCAACGTTACATGCTAATAGGATTTGTATTCACAAGTGATGCACGGTTATAACAAAGATTGGCGTGTTTAGGAGCTACAGCTTGACACATACATTTCTCTCGACTACAATCTCCATTGAAGTCGGCAATGACAGGAGCTAATGTCCAAAAGTGTCCCAGGGCAAACAGTGAGCAAAGGCAGCTCTCCCCCAGTCCATGCTAGGTCCTTGTGTAAGTGATAGCAACCAGAGAGACTTCAAAAGTCCAGATTAACAGGGATTATATATGTATGTAAGAATAACAAACTTAGATTCAATCCAGGAGATCTACTAATATAATTATAATTACAATTTGCATCATAACGATATAAAATCTATACTTATTCTTGCCGAAGCAACAAGGCTGTTCCAGCGCTTGCAGCACTGGTCGGGCCCCCTCGCCTCGTGGGCGCCGAGGAGACAATGTCTGTGATCTCGACACAGAGCTTTCTGTAAACCAGGGGTAGAGGCTTCCCATGCCCACCCCAGGTTAATTGGGCCCACCGGGAGTGCACCTCCTGATTGAGGGCCTTGTTGGCCTCATCCAAAAACGGCTTTGCCCCCAGCCTCCCCCCTCTATATCGCGATCAGATGATGACATATCTCTTTTATGTATTCTGCTAAGCTTTCCTGATTTCCTCCCCTCTCTGTATTCTCTCTCTCTGTATCCTCTGTATCCTATCTCGCTCCCTCTTCCTCCCTTTGCCTTCTGTGCATGTGTGGATGACCCATGATCTCCCGAAGCACTGGAAATCCTGTTTACCAAAAAAAAGCGCGTGCGCAGAAGGCCGTTGCTCGGGAAGCTTTGCCTTCCACATCACTGGGCTATCGCTGGGCCCATTTCACATCGCTGGGCCCATTCCACATCACTGGGTTATCGCTGAGCCGAAAGTCGCGATCCAAAAAATGGGCGATCATGAAGGCTGACACATCACCAGGGCTGGAACATCGCCCGTTTGTTGGGCAACAACCAGCAAAGTGGAAAGTCTAGCCCCAAATGCCTGATTCTGTCCCCTTTAATGGAGGGTAGAGCGTGGTGATGCACATGTGCTGTGATGTCATCAATACTCCACCATTGATTGACAGCGGCGGAGTCCCGGTCCTGACCCAAATTCAACCCCTCAGCCTGCCTTCCTGTCTATCTCTCACCCCCACTATGATCGACTTCCGTTGGAACTTTGAAAACATTTCAAAGTCCTGAAAATCGATCATCCGGCAGCATCATGGATCCCTGCGGTAAAAACAGAAAACATCTCATTGCTGCGCCGGCTTTCTTACACTACTGTATTTCGGCTCCAAAGTATTTGTTTCATTTCTCTACCATTTCCTTATTCTCCATTATAATTTCTCTTGTCTTAGCCTGTGGTTGACCCACATTTACTTTTGCTAATCTTTTCCTTTTTATATACCTATGGAAGTTTTTACAGTCTGTTTTTATGTCTCTCACTAGTTTATTCTCACATTCTATTTTCCTTTTCTTCATCAATTTCTTGGTCCTCCTTTGCTGATTTTTAAAATCTTCCCAATCCTCAGGCTTACTGCCCTTTTTAGCAACATTATAAGCCTCTTCCTTTGATGTAATACTATCTTTAACTTCTCTTGTTAACCATGATTGGACAACTTTTCCTGTGGGTTTTTTTTGCCTTAAAGGATTGTATGTTTGTTGTTAATTATGTATGAATTTTTAAAATGCTAGCCATTGCTTATTTACTGTCATACCTTTTAATGTAGATTTGCCAATCTCCCTTAGCCAACTCTCCCCTCATACCTACATAGTTTGCTTTGTTTAGATTTAAGACGCTAGTTTCAGATTTAATTAAATCACTTTCAAACTCAATGAAGAATTCTATCATATTATGGTCACTCTTCCCTAAAGGCCCCTTTACTACAATTGTGGTCCTCCCTAACCCAATTAAATAGGTTAAGGAGGACCAGGGGTTATAATTTTAAGTTGTGTAAGGTCAGATCTAGGTTAGATGTCAGGAGGTGGTTGTTTTCCCAGAGACTGCTATCTCGTATGGTGAACACCAACTTGCCAAACTCCTTTAAGCAAGAGCAAGACCTATTTCTGGCAGGGGTGGACATCACCTCTTACAAAAGGTAGGTACTTCAGGGAATTAAGGGCTCGAGTCATCTCCTGGACTAGTTCCGATTGTCTAGATGGGTCGGAGAGGAATTTCCCAGATTTTTCCCCCCAAATTGGCATGGTTTTTTTGCCTCTTCTGGTAGATCACATGGTTTTGGGTGAGATGGGGAGTATATATATTGTGATACACAAGGACTGGATGGACCAGAGAGTCTTTTCCTGTCCATCATTGTTTGTATATTCATAACCGATGAGCTACAGCGGCAATTAAAATGCGGCCTGAGCCAGAGCCTCTGATGCCATCTCTGGGTAGACAGCACGGCCATTTCGGGCTGAAAACGAAGATTGCCTTCAGTGTGCCTTTAGCATGTATCTAGCTGAACAGTGCTATAATATAGATAATAGTGACAGCATCTTCTTTGAGTTACTCCACTTATATAATTGTCCACATTGCCGCTGGGACGACACAAGGAAATGGAAGACAGCAACGTTCAACACTATTGTGTTGAGACCATACATTATTCCAAGCATGGATACATACCTCATTAATGTGTACTGCACATGATGTGAGTAAAGTGCATCTCTATTAGAAACAGTGAGGGATGTTCAAAGCTAATGGAAGAAAAATGTATCCTATAAAGCTTGGCTTAGTGACTCATTTAGGAAACAAATTAATTGTGTGTCATAATGTGTCTCATGTAGTGATGTAAACGCCATTCCGTTACTTATGTTAGCAGTATAATATCCTGGAATATTGGTGAAAAATGCAAAATGCTGTCTAGATTGATATGTAAATACTATGTGTATGTCTGAGGTAAATAGCTAAATCTAGGAAAATTCTAGCTAATTATAACCGAGTTAAGCTTCTTTTATTTATTGTGATTCCTGTTGCTCTATCTGACAATATAGATATATTGCTCTCTGTGGGTCAAATTATGATGTAAGATTTTCCCATGTGCTCTATCAATGAATAAGATTTTTCCTAAATACTGGCAAATTGCTGTTCTCCATCATTCATCCCAACTGATACAGAATTGCTGGATGCATTGAAATTGTAGTTAAGACAAAAACAAAGTTTCTGTACTGTGTCAAATTGCCAAAATTACTGAGGGTAACTTTCAACTTCAGCGGGGGCAGAAAATTGGCATTACTGGATCCACCCCTGCCCCCGCCACCCACCCCAATCCCACTGCATTAAAGATATTTATTTATTTATAACTTTAGATACGTAGGGAAACTGTGTTCAGAAAAACTCGAGATAAGATGGAAGCTGTCTTTCCGTACTAACCTAGAAGATGGAGACCAGACGCTAGCTATTTGTGATCTATAGATGAGCCAAAATGTGGAAGCTTTGTCCAAAAATGCTAATCTAGTTATGCCCGATCAAAGAATTAATAGCTTTGTGAAGTTTAAATGAGGTATAAACAGTCAGTTGTCAAGTGATTCTAAGCACATAATGTGCCATGGTATCTCTGAATTTGATTGATTGGCAGCTCTTTATTGTCCAAAGTACTTGAACGTGCTGTTGCCTCCAAAATCCATGAGAATCTTGCCCTGAATTCAATGTTTGAATCCCTTCCATCTGGTTTTTGCCCATCACAGTACCAAAAGAGCTCTCATCAAAGTCACAAATGACATCCTTTGTGACTGTGAGAAAGGTAAGCTATCCCTTCTCCTCCTTCTGGACCTGTCTGCAGCTTTTGACACAGTTGACCACTCCATCCTCCTCCAATGCCTCTCCAGCTGGGTGGGACGGCACTCGCCTGATTCCATTCTTATCTAATCGTAGCCAGAAAATCTCCTGCAATGGTTTCTCTTCCCACTCCCGCTTCATTACCTCTGGTGTTCCCCAAGGATCAATCCTTGGCATCCTCCTAATTCTCATCTATATGCTGCACCTTGGCAATATCATCTGAAAACACGCAGTCAGTTTCCACATGTACGTTGATGACACCCAGCTCTACCTCTCCACCATTTCCCTTGACCCCTGCTTGATGCACCAATGTTAGTGTCCTCGATCAGGCCAACATCCCCAGTGTCGAAGAACTGGCCACGCTCGACCAGCTCCGTTGGGTGGGCCACATTGTTCACACAAGACTCCCAAAGCAAGCGCTCTACTTGGAACTCCTACATGGCAAGCGAGCCCCAGGTGGGCAGAGGAAATGTTTCAAGGACACCCTCAAAGCCTCCTTGATAATATGCAACATCCCCACCGACACCTGGGAGTCCCTGGCCAAAGACCGCCCTAAGTGGAGGAAGAGCATCTGGGAGGGCACTGAATACCTCGAGTCTAGTCGCCGAGAGCATGCAGAAAGCAAGTGCAGGCAGCGGAAGGAACGTGCGGCAAACCAGACTCCCTGCCCACCCGTTCCTTCAATGACTGTCTGTCCCGCCTGTGACAGAGACTGTAATTCCCGTATTGGACTGTTCAATCACCTAAGAACTCACTTTTAGAGAGGAAGCAAGTCTTCCTCAATGATGATGACCCCTGCTTGATATCTAAATTGTCAGATTGCTTGTCTGGCATCCAGTTCTGGATGAGCAGAAATTTTCTCCAATTAAATATTGGGAGACTGAAGCCATTATCTTTGGTCCCTGCCACAAACTGTGTTCCCTAACCACTGACTCCATCCCTCTCCCTAGCATCATTCTGAGGGTGAACAAGACTGTGCGCAACCTAAGTGTCATATTTGACCCTGAAATGAGTTTCCAGCCACATATCCGTGGCATAACTAAAACCGCCTTTTTCCACCTCCGTAACCTTGCCCGCCTCCACCCTGAGTCAACTCTTCTGCTGCTGAAACCATCGCTCATGCCTTTGTTACCTCTAGACTCCAACTCACTCCTGGCCGGCCTCCCACATTCCACACTACGTAAACTTGAAGTCATCCAAAACTCAGCAGCCTGTGTACTAACCCGCACCAAGTCACGATCACCCATCACCCCTGTGCTTTCTGACCTACATTGGGCCCTGGTTAAACAATGCCTCGATTTCAACATTCTCATCCCTTGTTTACAAATCACTCCATGGCCTCGCCCCTCCATATCTCTGTTATCTTTTTCAGCATCACAAACCTACAAGATGTCTGCGCTCCTCAAATTCTGCCCTCTTGAACTGCTCAACCATCGGTGGCCATTCCTTCAGCTGTTTGGGCCCTCAGCTCTGGAACTCCCTCCCTAAACCTCTCTACCTCTCTTTCCTCCTTTAAGACGCTCCTTAAAACCAACCTCTTTAACCAAGCTTTTGGTCATCTGCCTTGATTTCTTCTTTTGAGGCTCGGTGTCAAATTTATTTGTTTTGTCTTGTAACACTGCTGTGAAGCACCTTGGGACATTTTACTACGTTAAACGCGCTAACTAAATACAATTTGTTGTTGTTGAGATTTTTTTTTGGCTGAAATATACATTGCCAACTTTTCTCAATCATTTTTTCATCATTTGGTCCAGTTTCTCGAACTGATACTGGAACTCATGGGCTGATTTAGGAATGGCAAGTGCACACATGCACATTTTGCATTGCATTGTCTTTACTCCTTGGAGTTCAGAAGGATGAGGGGTGATCTTATAGAAACATTTAAAATAATGAAAGGGATAGACAAGATAGAGGCAGAGAGGTTGTTTCCATTGGTGGGGGAGACTAGAACTTGGGGGCACAGCCTCAAAATACGGAGGAGCCAATTTAAAACCGAGTTGAGAAGGAATTTCTTCTCCCAGAGGGTTGTGAATCTGTGGAATTCTCTGCCCAGGGAAGCAGTTGAGGCTAGCTCATTGAATGTTTTCAAGTCAAAGATAGATAGATTTTTAAGCAATAAGGGAATTAAGGGTTACGGGGAGCGGGCGGGTAAGTGGAGCTGAGTCCACGACCAGATCAGCCATGATCTTATTGAATGGCGGAGCAGGCTCGAGGGGCTAGATGGCCTACTCCTGTTCCTAATTCTTATGTTGTTATGTTCTTATGTAAGTCTATGAAATACTTTTTCCTCCAAAAGTCTTGCAAAATTTTAGACTGCATAAGAAATACATTTAAATAAGATATTTTAATTCTTTTTGGACTGATTCAATCCTTATTATTTTTTAAGTATTTATACCATCAGTAACTTGCACTTTTGATTCCATGTGATTATTTTACCTGCAAATAAGACTAATTAGTTTTAACCTGAAGATGAATGGTGTTCCCTGCCTTTTGGAAAAGATTAAAGTGTTTAATGGGCATCTCACACGGGTCTCTAGTGCATCGTACTTTAATTAAGAGATAATTGTTAGTCTTGTAACATACATCCCATTCATGGTATGCCTAAAGTGTAAGAATGTTAATCAGAAACTTGGTTTGCTTATGCCTATAATCTGTGGAAACAAGTATTGGAAGAAAGATTTAGTTGTAACAATGTGGCTTTGAAGTGGCAATTCTAAATCAGATCATTCTGTACGTGCTTTGGAGAAAACACAACAGCTGGGAGTAAACACATGAGCAAGTGAACCATTCTCTTAGGGATATGATTCCTAAATTGGTACAGATAGATTTGGAAATGTGCTAATTCTTAATCCTTGTTGACTGCCATCTTGGCATTCTCCCTACAGTGAGAAATGTAGTGCTTAAACACATGACATAAAAGATTATTAAAAATCAGAAGGAAACTATTAACCGTACCTATATAACTGTATTTTGCGTGTTTAAAATGTTTCTAACAAAGTTTTCCAACAGAAGCTTGTGTCTTTTTGAGAAGACAAGGTCTTGAGTTCATGGAAGTGCTCACTGTCAGGTGTAGCTCCCAGTATGCATCTGTGCCTACAACTTCCAGCATTTTCTTTATGGTCGCCAGGTCGACGGACCATTCAGCGAGAATCCAGAATTTGCTGTTTTTAGGCCCTGCCTCGTCTTCTGTTGCTGTCATTAATGGCAAATCACAATGGTTTAACACCACCCCCCCGACCCCTACCAGAGAAACTACTTTTAGAAGCAGTTACAGTAACCAAATTATTTGTATAGAGCAAGGCAAAGCATGAACTCTTCAACAGTTTCTGAAGTAACTTTGCTGATAAAACAATGGAAGTTATTGTACTCGAGGAGTTGTTTATTTAACAAATATTCCACCTGTGACAAAAGGAGTTTGCAATTTGAAATTTTGCCACTGCTTAATTTTTATTTATATTTCGTAATGTGTTCTGAATGGTTATAGCTCATGATTGTATCCAATCACAAGACAGTTCAATGTGAGAAAAAGTGCTTAATATTTTATGCTTTAAATAAGATGCAAATAAATTTATTTTTATAAACTAAAAGTGCAAAACAAAACAAAGTTAAGTACCCAAAATAGTTAAAAAATAAGTAAGGTTGCTGTTAGATTGTATTTAGGTACTGGATTATTTTATGCTTCCCTAAGATCTCACTTCTATCTTCAAACGTGATAGAGTATCTCAGCATACCTCTTGGGTGACCATCTTTCTGGAGAGTACGATCCCGGAATTGCTCATACGTAGCTGGTACTGTTAATTCTGCTCCGGTGAATCAATTTTCTGATATCTAATGCAAATGTATTGCCTCGGATATAGCGATAACGGTGTTTCCCTGTTGATCAATGCATCACTGACCTACTTGATGGATCTGTGCGCTATGGATTGACTCGAGTTACAGATGCACTCTGAGATAGCTTGGAAGTTGTCAGAGACGTAAAAGTTCAGTGCTGTGGTGTCATTTATTGCCACTGCCAGTGCCACTTCTGTGGTTGAACTTGACTGCAGCCCACATTCCAGCAGATGGCACAACTCAAGCACGGCCTCTGTGATGATTGAGAACCTGTGAAGACAGTTATTCTTGAACATTCCAAGGTAAGTGTGCCTTGGTCTGTATGTATAGCTATGTGGGTAAGGGCAGTCCCCTGATGGTGCAAGTGAACCTGCCTTGATTTCCTCCTTTTATCCTCTTCTTCCTCCACCATAACATTTGACCATAATGGAATCAATTTCCATATTCAAACTAAGATTGTAGCACTCAAAATACAACTTAAAGAACTAATTTCTTCAAAGGCCAGGCATCTTTAGTCTTTGCCACCTATTTTACACTAACAAGCTGAATGCACGATACATTTCTAATGAGAAGATTAGGAAATCCCATGCTCAGTCCTTACTAACAAATGAATTTTACCAGTTAAACAAACTCATCAAGCGAGACTCCTTTAGGCTATCCTAAACTCCAGCACAATGTGATTGGAGTAGGGATTCGGCAAAATGGATCTCTTGGTCTCCATAAGCCTTGATCTCAATAGTGGGAATGATCCCACCAGTCAGGAAATCTATTGGGTCATGAATACCAGCCAAAGCTTAAACTTTCAGCATGTCATATACTGAGTTATTAAACCATACAAATAGATTCATTTTAATTTTGCATCAAATGGAAAATCTTTATAAATATGAAAATCATAATGTATAGATATTTTTGTAAGTAGTTTGGATTATTTGGGGTGAAGCAGTAACCTTTGTCAAAGGTAATATTTACTCCAAGGGTTCTGGCTTGATTTTCAGGCTATCCAATGAAACACTAGTTCATGATCTGCTGATTTTACAGTCAGTTCACATCTCGCCTTGGCGTGGATCTGTTAGTCATCGTTTTTTAGTAATTGGTTCTTATTCCCCGCTGTGCTATTTTTGTAAAATTCTAGCCTTTTGATAACAAATAGATATGTATCATGATTTGGGTCCGGAGAGATAATTAAACTCAGATAATGCACATTCAAATCCTTTCCATTCCCTTTATATATAAATAATATATCAATTCTTTGCACTTATGTTTATAACTGCACAATCATGTATATTGAAAGCCGCTTTCCAATCTTGGGTTCCAGTCTCCAATCTCTACAGATCTATTACAATCTATTTCACCTATTCTAAGACCCTGACGCTACCATACAATTCAGTATTATCTATGAGTTTAATTACTGTAGTGCCAATACCCTCCGCCAGAATATTGTGACTTCAGTGGTACCTTACAGTGGCATTTCCATACTCAACAATAATACACTTGGAGACACTTGGTTATAGAGCTGGTAAAATAATTATACCTGAACTTATATAGTACCTTGTCATGTCAAGACTTCTCAGTACACTTCACATACAAAGTGCAGTGACCTAATTATGTAGGAAAAGATGGCCGGCATTATACATCAGCAACGACCCACCAACAGCCCTGAGTTTGGTCAGCTCTCCCTCTCACTTGTATTCTCCTGTTCTGCCTATGTCATTCAACATTCTATTGGCTTTGTTGACAGCAGCTCTGCTTTGATTGGACACATTTGTGTGTTGCCTACTAAGACTCCTAGGTCTCTTTTGGCTTCATCCATAGCCATTTCAACACCATTCATGGTGTACGTGTGCAGCTTCTTTGTTTATTTCTATGTGCAGTGTTTTGTGCTTGTCTGTATTAAATTTCATCGGCCCAGAAATCCCGATTTCTCCTTCCTGCGGGCGTTCGACTGCATTCTAGAAAAAATGCGCACTTCCCTGAAGCTGCTGCACCCACGAGAGATCCCGGTCCTGAGGCCGCCATTGATTGCGCATCTCAGCGCGTGCACGTCAGGACGTGCGCAGGACTGGAGCTGCAGTCACATGGCTCTGGGCAGTCAATCAAGGTAAAGTATTTTCTCATTCATAATAATGGGAACTCCGTAAGTTGGACTTCCCATTATTATTAATGAGAAACCCCCGCCAAACACACAAAACAGGAATAAAAAATAGAAAAAATACACTACATATTTAACATTAATTTAAATTAAAGTTATTTATGCATTATTAAAAATATATATTTTTCCAAATTTTATATATTTTTTAAAAATTATGCTTTAAAATAAAGTTAACGTAGTGGGCAGGGTTTTTAAAAATAAAATGTTTTTTTAATTACATTTTTTATGTTTTAAGTGTGTTTTAAATCTCTTACACCTGTAAAAGTAGGTATGCGCCTGCTTTTACTCGGCGCAAGAGTTTTCAGGACATCCAATGGGCAAGATATGGGCAAATACCGCAAGCTTGCCCATGCGAATGTCCTGGATGTGGAGATGCATTGGATCTTTCAAGCTTTCCAGGGCCTGTACACACTCCGTGCGGACCCAGGGAGGCCTGAATTTCAGGGCCATCTGCTATTGCTTCACCCACTTACGTTTTTTATTTCTGAAGTGCCTCTCCCAATTCCATCACCCCTTCTAGTTCAGTATTGTAATATATGTGGGTAGGACAAATGAAGGACAGAGACACGATGAGTTCACGTGCTTGCTTTATTAGGCCAGAGTGAACTGAACACGCTCATACTAAACCATGTGACAAACCATGTGATAATACATTACACTGCTTTCCCCTTAAAAAAATGTATATATTTCCCTCTCAAATACAACAAAACAATGGTCCCACCTTTCCCAGCATAACAAAAATTCCTGGCTTTTTTGCTTTTAAATGAACTACAAATCCAGTTTAATAACAGGTTTGTGGAGCCTTCCTGATCTCCTTACAGAAGCTTTCGGTGCTGAACCAGTTTTTGGGCTGTTTTGTTTTGGCTCTGAACTCAAAGATGATCTTATTTCTATCTCAGACTTGTTTGAACCTGGTACTTCAGTTACTAAAGTCTGAACTGAGTCAAACTCATGTATGAGTTCATGACTGATTGGTGTCATAATAACGTTTCTGACTCAACTGTTTCTGGTCAACTGTTGAGGACAAATTTGGTTGACCAAGACTCAATCATATTCTCAATCTCCTCTTCATCTAGAGTTCTGCTGGAGTATGTCCAGTTGTAGTGTGCGGAGTAGGTCTGTACTTCAGCAAGAAATTTGCCAAAGTTTGCTTCATGCTGAGTCCCGAACAACCCTGCAACACTTGCTTTTTGAGAGCTTCTTTCACTATTCTGACTGACTTTTCGGCTGCTCCATTTGAAGTTGGATGATATGGTGGAACGAGAGTGTGTTCAATACCATTCCATGAATACTTGGAATAGAGCAGAAAAGAACTGAGGACCATTGTCAAAAACAAGCTCTTCAAGTAAGCCGTTACATGCAAAGATAAACCTCAACTCATCTATGGTACCTTCAGTTGTAGTATTTGAACCCATGTGTTTCACTTCAATCCACTTTGAGTGACTATCTACAAGCACCAGGAAATAATCATTTGCTTTCTCACAGAAGTCTACATGTACTCCCTGAAAAGGTCTACTTGGCCATGACCAGGGTTGTAGTGGCATGTTGGGTGGTTTGTTTCTGCAATTTTGGCAAATGTCACGTTTGTGATAAGTGATTGAAGATCACTGTCCAATCCCAGCCAGTAAACAAAGCTTCTTGCAATTGATTTCATACTGATGATCCCTGGATGTTCAGTATGAAGTTCGGCCAGAATTCTATCTCTCAAAGAAGTAGGTACCATGACGCTGTTTCCCCCACTTGATACAACCTCACTCACAAGACAATTCAGTACGACTTTAATGGAATCGTTTCAATTCATACACTGATCAGTCCATCCATTCAAGGTGTTTCTGTAGTGTACGTAGGCACCTTTAATAATGACTCCACGAGGCAGGGTATGATACTTAAACTTAATTCTGTAGTCCTTTATTTGCAACTCCCGAGTGAGGACACCAAGCTGTGTGCTCCTTTATATACTGGGTTACCTGAAGTGTGCAGGTAACCCTTAGGTCTCCAACCGCAGCACCCTCTGGTGTACAGGTAAGATGTGTACGGTGTAAGGGTACATTCAGTGTTGCATAACATCACACAGTAAACAGGCAACCATACACAGCAACACTCCCCCTCAGCATTTTTCATATCCTTAATTTCATGACTAGGGGAGGTGATCAGTGGTGGGCTAGGGGAGATTGTGGTGAGGGTTGTGTGGTTGCCAGGTATGACCTCTATGCTTGAGGCTGGCCTCGTACATTTCCCCTCCCTCGCACACAGGCCATGTGGGTGCCACTGTTGTGGGATCCCTCGGGGGGTAGCTACGGCAACAGTGGGTGGTGTGTATACACTGTGATGTGGGTGGTTCTGGGGTGGTGGGCAGGGCCACAAGACTGGGTAGACTCTTTATCCACCATTTGGGATGAGGGTCAGGTCATCCCAGGGTTTGCCAGGGAAGCTGGAGGCTATTCGCCTCCTGCTCCTCGTATTGGCCCTGGTGGCCAGGGGCTGTAGGGCTGGTCTGGTGCCGGTTGCCATTGGTGGTGGCTGGGCTGCCCAGTGACCATTGTCCCTGTAGTGGGTCTGCTCCCACTGGCTGTGTGTGTCCTGCAAGGGGCATCACGTTTGTTCCAAGGGTCCAGGCTACATGATCTGGTGGCCTGCTGGACCTGGGGGTCTCCCACAGGGGGATTCCATTGGCATCAGCATGGTCCCTGTAGGACCAAATGTCCTTTGGCAGTGTCCTACTGGTATACATGACACCTTGGCTCTGATCACACATAGTCGAGCCTGCATTGCACATTCTATCATTTGCATCACCTTTGGGTGTCCTGGTTTCAACAGACATGCTTACATTAGGTATTTCACATTCTCTATCATTATTGTTCAGCATAATATACCTGTTCTTAACCTTAGTGACACCTGCATTCATCTCATCAGTCACATTAGTTAAACCAGCATCACAATTCGTGGTTACATTGCATACATTTTCATACTTGCACCCTTTAATTGCATCTTTAGCTTTAAAGTCCGTGTACTCAAACAGTTGAAACTTGCCCTTTAAATTTCTTTGGTTACCGGTCTCCTTTAAGGGAGCCTTCAAATTCGATTGGTCGCTCAGTGTCACATGTCGCTCCTCCATGCTCACTCGTGGTATGGCTGCGGCCATTTTGATTTTTGGTTTTTCTCCCATGGTGCTGGTGCTGCAGCCATTTTCTGGCTCTGCTGCAGGTAGGCCGTGGTGGTCTTTTCTTCCACAGGTTCGACCCTGGATGTCGGGAATCCATTTCTTTCAACACCTTTCACCTCTTGGAGACCTGCCCCGGCCCGGAAAGTGAAGTTTGGATCCTCGGTCTCGGAGATTTCACCGGGGTGCTGTGGAATCGTCACTGTGCCGTCGAGCTGGACAGTGGAACTTCCAGATGCAGCGATGGATCCATGTTTGAGGTCGATTGCCAGGGACCAGAGGCCGTCGCCACTTCGCCTGATGTGGACCGGGTTCATCCAATTCCTGCCCAGCAGCGTGGGACTGTTGCCGGCTACAATCCACAGGGGGAATCCACAGGGACAGCCGCCCTGGGAGACCTGGACGTCCACGTTGCCAACGATTTGGATTTTACCTTAGGTGTAGGTGAGCAGCTGTGCTCGGACAGGAGACAGTTTTGGTCGAGCGGCAAGATTTATCCAAACTTTTTCAAAGGTCGTTTGGCTCATCGCTGACTGGCTCACCCCGTGTCGATCTCCTTGGAAACTGGGACCCCTTCGATGTCTACTTCCATCGTCCATGGAGAACTTCCGGTGGAGCAGGTATAAATTCCATACCCTTCTTCCAAGGTTTGAGCAACTTCCTCTTCATGTGGGTCAGAGCCCGGTTGATCAGCCAACTCATCAGAGATGCGGTGAGTACAGCTTTTTCTGCACATTCTCTGAAGGTGCCCTTTCTCTTTGCATGCATAGTCTTTGTAGCGGCACTGGTGGGCCCTGTGGTTTCCTCCACAGCACGGGGCCATCCGGTTTGTCCCATGTGGCGGACTCAGGGTTGCGGGACTCGGGGCAGCGTTTCTGCCCTTAGAAATATTCATGTGGTGCACTGCACTTGCCGGTTTAGAGTCCCTCAGTGCTTCATTTAGGCGGTCGGCAATGTCGCACGGAGCAGCCAGTCTCTTTAAGTGTTCCAATCTTTCTACAAAAGCATGCCAATCTTCCCCATCGGTAAATTGCTGAAAGATGCTGAGATTCAACATGCTGAGCGTGTGGTTCGTGACCTCGTATGCCCGTTGCCAGTTGTAGTGTATGTAGGCACCTTTAGTAATGACTCCACGAGGCAGGGTATGATACTGAAACTGTGTAGACCTGTAGTCCTTTATTTGCAACTCCCGAGTGAGGACACCAAGCTGTGAGCCCCTTTTTATACTGGGCTACCTGCAGTGTGCAGATAACCCTTAGGTCTCTAGCAGCAGCACCCTCTGGTGTACAGGTAAGGTGTGTACAAGTGTAAGGGTACATTCAGTGTTGCATACCAGTGTTACAGACATCACACAGTAAACAGGTATGCATACACAACAGTTTCCGTACACTCTTATCAGTACTGAGTCCTTGCAATCTCAGTTGCATTCAGGGGAAAGTCTTTGTCAACTGCACCTAGCGCGAAAATAGTATCTTCACTCCCAACACACAAGTCCTCATGTGGCAACCTGGAAAAGGCATCTGCAATTGCATTTTGCATTCAATCGTGTAGTCATATTGTGACAACAAAACTGCCCAACGTTGCATTCTTGATGCGGCCATTGTAGGAATGGCAGATTTAGGTCCCAAGATTGCTAGGAGCGGTTTGTGATCGGTTATTAGGGTAAACGTTCTGCCGATCAGGAACTGTTGGAATTTTTTGATTCCAAACACTATTTGTACGTAGTTTCTTTCGCTCCTTGTGAGGGTTCGCGATGCAAACGCGATTGGTTTCTCTTGGTCATCATCCATTACGTGGCTTATGACAGCTCCCACACCGTAACTGGAAGCATTACACGCTAACTTAAGCTCATGCTCTGTGTTTTAGTGCACACATAGAGCATCACAAGAGGGACTTCTCTTACAAGCATCATAAGCTTCCTGCTGCGCTTTTGTCCACTTCCACTTCTACATGAGATCGTGCAAAGGTGTGAACATGGTCTCCAACTCAGGTCGGAAATATGTATAGTTCTGGACCATTCCAAGGAAAGATCTTAACTGAGACACGTTCTGTGGCTTTGGAGCATTGATGACAGCGTCAATCTTTTACTTCACTGGTTGACATCTATTTGCATCAACTTTCAGACCAAGGTACACAACCTTGGGCTGCACAAAAGCACGTTTGCTCCTTTTCAATTTGACATTGTGGGCATTCAACATTTGAAGTATTAAAAAAAAAATGTCTACATTTTCTTCCTTGCTGATTGTTGTGATCGACACATAATCTGGATTGCATAAGCAATTTGGAACTCCTTGCAAAATCTTATCCATCGTGACCTGAAGATTTTGGAGGAGGACTTTATACCATAACGCAGGTGTCCTAAGGCGAGCTCAGGGAGGACAGAAACCTCCTGTGGAGTAGAAGGTGCATGAGTACAGTCCTATTTTTAAATTCATTCATGGGATGTGGGCATCACTGGCAAGGCCAGAACTTATTGCCCATCTCTAATTGCCCTTGAGAAGGTGGTGGTGAGCCGCCTGTTTGAACCGCTGCAGTTGTGTGTGGTGAAGCTACTTGCACAGTGCTGTTAGGGAGGGAGTTCCAGGACTTTGACCCAGTGACAATGAAGGAATGGTAATATATGTCCAAGTCAGGATGCAGTGTAACTTGGAGGGGTACATGGAGGTGGTGGTGTTCCCAAGCGCCTGTTGTTCTTGTCCTTCTAGGTGGTAGAAGTTGTGGGTTCGGCAGGTGCTGCCAAAGAAGCCTTGGCGAGTTGCTGCAGTGCATATTGTGGATAGTACACACTGCAGCCACGGAGCGCCGGTGGTGGAGGGAGTGAATGTTTAAGATGGTGGATGGTGGATGGGGTGTCAATCAAGCGGATGCTTTGTCCTGGATGGTGTCGAGCTTCTTGAGTGTTGTTGGAGCTGCACTCATCCAGGCAAGTGGAGAGTATTCCATCACACTCCTGATTTGTGCCTTGTAGATGGTGGAAAGGCTTTGGGGAGTCAGGAGGTGAGACACTCACCGCAGAATACCCAGCCTCTGACTTGTTCTTGTTGCCACAGTATTTATGTGGGTGGTCCAGTTAAGGTTCTGGTCAATGGTGACCCCCAAGATGTTGATGGTGTAGGGATTCGGCGATGGTAATGCCATTGACTGTCAAGGGGTGGTAATTAGACTCTCGCTTGTTGGAGATAGTCATTGCCTGGCACTTGTGTGCCGTGAATGTTACTTGCCACTTATCAGCCCAAGCCTGAATGATGTCCAGGTCTTGCTGCTTGCGGCATGGACTGTTCCATTATCTGTGGCGTTGTGAATGGCACTGAACACTGTGCAGTCATCAGTGAACATTCCCACTTCTGATCTTATGATGGAGGGAAGGTCATTGATGAAGCAGCTGAAGATATTTGGGCCTAGGACACTGTCCTGAGAAACTCCTGTAGCAATGTCCTGGGGCTGTGATGATTGACCTCCAACTACCACAACCATCTTTCTTTGTGCTAGGTATGACTCCAGTCAGTGGAAAATTTTCTCCCTGATTGCCATTGACCAGTTTTACTCGGGCTCCATGATGCCACACTTGGTTAAATGCTGCCTTGATGTCAAGGGCAGTCACTCTCACCTCACCTCTTCAATTCAGCTCCTTTGTACATGTTTGGACCAAGGCTGGAATGAGGTCTGGAGCCGAGTAGTCCTGATGGAACCCAAACTGGTCATCAGTGAGCAGGTTATTGGTGAGTAAGTGCCACTTGATAGCACTGTCGATGACACCTTCCATCACTTTGCTGATGATTGAGAGTAGACTGATGGGGCGGTAATTGGCCGGCTTGGATTTGTCCTGCTTTTTGTGGACAGGACATACCTGGGCAGTTTTCCACATTGTCGGATAGATGCCAGTGTTGTAGCTGTACTGGAACAGCTTGGCTAGAGGTGCAGCTAATTCTGGAGCACAAGTCTTCAGCACGACAGCCGGGATGTTTTCAGGGTCCATAGCCCTTGCTGTATCCAGTGCGCTCAACCATTTCTTGATATCACGTGGAGTGAATCAAATTGGCTGAAGACTGGATTCTGTGATGCTGAGGACCTCAGGAGGTGGCCGATATGGATCATCCACTCGGCACTTCTGACTGAAGGTGGTTGTAAACGCTTCAACGTTGTCTTTTGCACTGAAGTGCTAGGCTCCAGCATCTTTGAGGATGGGGATAGTCATGGAGCCTCCTCCTCCTGTTTGTTGTTTAATGGTCCACAACTGGATGTGGCAGCTCTACAGAGCCTTATTCTGATCCGTTGGTGTGTGATTGTTTAGACGTGTCTATAGCATGCTGCTTCCGCTGCTTAGCATGCATGAAGACTTGTGCTCCAGAACTAGCTGCACCTCTAGCCAAGCTGTTCCAGTACAGCTACAACACTGGCATCTATCCGACAATGTGGAAAACTGCCCAGGTATGTCCTGTCCACAAAAAGCAGGACATGTTGCAGCTTCCCCAGGTTGGCACCTCATTTTTAGGTACGCCTGGTGCTGCTCCTTCTACACTCCTCATTGAACCAGCATTTGTTCCCTGGTTTGATGGTAATGGTAGAGTGAAGGATATGCTGGGCCATGAGGTTACAGATTGTGGTAGAATACATTTCTACTGCTGCTGATGGCCCACAGTGCTTCATGGATGCCCAGCTTTGAGCTGCGAGATCTCTTCAGAATCTAGCCCATTTAGCATGGTGGTTGTTATGTATGCATGTTAATGTTGTACTGTAACACTAGACCTGAATGTATCTTCACCCTGTATATACTATACCTGTACACCAGAGGGTGCTGCTGCTGGGGACCTAAGGGTCACCTGGACACTGCAGGTAACAAAGTATAACAGGGAGCTCACCTCTTGGTGTCCTCACCCTAGGAGTTGCAATAAAGGACTACAGTCTGTACAGTTCAAGTGCCATACCCCTGCCTCGTGGAGTCATTAAGAGAGTGCTTGCATACACAATAACTGGGGGCGAGGTTACGAATTTCCACGCACATGTCTAATCTAAGCAACTTCCAAAAATTCGCTGATGGGGAAGATTGGGATGCCTTTGTGGAAAGGCTAGAACACTTTTTCATCGCGAGCGACCTGGCTGGGGACTCACCGATCTCACTGGCGAACGAGCGCAGGGCTATCCTGCTCAGCAGTTGTGGGCCCACTATCCATGGCCTCGTCAGGGACCTGCTAGCCCCAGCGAAGACGACAACCAAGAACTATGCGAAGCTCGTAACTTTAATACAAGAACAACTTAAACCAAAAGAGAGCACCCTCATAGCCAGGCATCGGTTTTACACTCACCGGCGGCCCGAAGGTCAAGAAATTGCTAAATATGCTGCAGATCTAAGAAGGTTGGCTGCACCATGTGATTTTGGCGACCACCTCACCGAAGCACTAAGGGACATCTTCGTTATTGGAATCGGCCACGAGGGCCTCCGCCATAAACTGCTCTCTGCGGACACTACGGTCACCCTGCAGAAGGCAATCAAAGTGAGCCAGGCTTTCATTATTTCGGTCTGCGACTCCAAACGAGTGATGATCCACACCCAGGACTCTAACCCGACGAGCACAGTGAACAGAATGGCGACTTTCAATGCCCCAAGTCCCACAACCCTGAGTCCGCCACATGGGGCCAACCGGCTAGCCCCGTGTTGGCGCTGTGGAGGAAACCACAGGGCCCACCAGTGCCGATACAAAGACTATACCTGCAAAGGCTGCAGCACTAAAGGTCACCTTCAGCGAATGTGTAGAAAAAGTTTTCCTCACCGAGTCGCTGAAGAGTTGGCCGATCACCCGGGCTCCGACACTGATGAAGATGAAGCTGCTCAGCCCCTGGAGAAGAGTACGGAATATATACCTGCTCCACCGCGAGTTCCCCGTGGAAAATGGAAGTGGAAATCAACGGTGTTCCAGCCTCGATGGAGATCGACACAGGGGCGAGCCAGTCGTTGATGAATCAGACGGCCTTTGAGAAACTCTGGGACAATCCCGCCAAACAACCCAAAATGTCCCCAATCCAGGCAAAGCTGTTCACCTACAAAAAAGGCAGCATCCCAGTCGTTGGCAGCATGGAGGTCCAGGTGTCCCATGGCGGTGCGATATATGCGCTTCCACTGTGGATCGTTGCCGGTGATGGTCCAACGCTGCTGGGAAGAAGATGGATGAAGCAAGTCCAAATCGGTCGGAGCAACGATGGCCTCCGTGCCCCAGCGATCGACATCCCACGTGGTCCCAAACTTGGATCCATCGCAACACCTAGAAATCCTACCGTCCAACTCGACTGTGTGGCGACGACACAGACTGCACAGCAGCGCGGTGAGGTGATCCAACCTGAACGACCAAACCTCACCTTCCGGGCCGTGGCAGGACTCCGAGGGAAGAAGATCAGTGCAGAAGGTAGATTCTCAGCATCCATGGCAGAACCTGGAGAGAAACCTGTCATTGAAGGTTGGCATGCAGGTACAACAGGCGGTTAAGAAAGCAAATGGCATGTTGGCCTTCATAGCGAGGGGATTTGAGTACAGGGGCAGGGAGGTGTTGCTACAGTTCTGCAGGGCCTTGGTGAGGCCACACCTGGAGTATTGTGTACAGTTTTGGTCTCCTAACTTGAGGAAGGACATTCTTGCTGTTGAGGGAGTGCAGCGAAGGTTCACCAGACTGATTCCCGGGATGGCGGAACTGACATATCAAGAAAGACTAGATCAACTGGGTTTATATTCACTGGAGTTCAGAAGAATGAGAGGGGATCTCACAGAAACGTTTAAAATTCTGACGGGTTTAGACAGGTTAGATGCAGGAAGAATGTTCCCAATGTTGGGGAAGTCCAGAACCAGGGGTCACAGTCTAAGGATAAGGGGTAAGCCATTTAGGACCGAGATGAGGAGAAACTTCTTCACCCAGAGAGTGGTGAACCTGTGGAATTCTCTACCGCAGAAAGTTGTTGAGGCCAATTCACTAAATATATTCAAAAAGGAGTTAGATATTGTCCTTATTACAAGGGGGATCAAGGGGTATGGCGAGAAAGCAGGAATGGGGTACTGAGGTTGCATGTTCAGCCATGAACTCATTGAATGGTGGTGCAGGTTAGAAGGGCCGAATGGCCTACTCCTGCACCTATTTTCTATGTTTCTAAAAGGATCACCGCAGCCTACCTCGCGGAGAGAGAGCAGATGGCGCCCGCACCACGAGGTGAAGAACCTGGAATCAAAATAGCCGCGATCAGACCACGAGGGGCAGTGTTGAGGGAGCAACACATGTTACCGAGTGGCGAACCGGATTGGGGCAAAGATTGCAAGGCCCTTTTAAAGGAGACCGGCAACCCAAGGCAATTAAAGGGACAGTTCCACTCGAGGCACAGCGATGCCAGTGATATTAAAGATAAAAGTGCAGTAAATGAATGCAGGTATACAAATGTAATGTTAAGTGGTGATGCCGGAAAAGCTAATGGGAAAAATGTAACGGATGCTTCTAAAAGTGATGTAAGTAACAAGTTTGTACCATTGAATAGCGATGCCAGAAATGCTAATGTGATAAATGTGACCCCGTACAGAGATACTGATACACAAGAAAGTGTTATAAGTGCAAAATGTGAAAATGTGAAGAGAGATAACAATGTCGAGTCGACTAGTGGCGATCGGAGCCAATGTGTCTTGTATGCTAAAGGTAGAATGATAAATGACACCGGGTTCTACAGGTATAATGTCAATGCCAGAGGAAACCCCTCCCCGTGGGAGACACCCAGGTCCAGCGGGCTTCCTGACCATGTAGCCTATGCTTACGGGACCAATATGATGCCCCAGGAAGGGCTCACACACACCCAGTGGGAGCAGACCCACTGCAGGGACAGCGGTCAATGGGCAGCACAGCCACCACCACTGGCAACTTGCCCCAGATCGGCTCTACCCCCACCTGGCCACTAGGGCCAGCACCGGGAGCGAGAGGCCAGTACCCTCCAGCTTTCCCGGCGGAACCTGGGATGACCAGACTTCCACCACCAATGGAGGACCCCACACAGCCCTGTGGCCCTGCCCACCACCAAATGCGACCACTTACCCATTCTACAATGGATGTACCTTACCCATTGCACTGGCTCCGCCACTGAGGAATCCTCCAACAGTGACACCCACAGGGTCTTTGTACAAGGAGGGGCGGGGGGGGGGGGAATGGATGAATGCAACCACGAGCACAGGGATCACACCTGGCACACACACAACCCTCAGCACAACCTCCTACAGCCCACTACTGATCACCTCCCCATCTCATGGCAATAAGGAGTTGGGAAAGGCTTAGGGGGGGAGTGTTGTTATGTATGCATGTTAATGTTGTACTGTAACACTGGACCTGAATGTACCTTCACCCTGCATATACCATACCTGTACACCAGAGGGCGCTGCTGCTGCAGGTAACCCAGTATAAAAGGGAGCTCACCTCTTGGTGTCCTCACCCTCGGAGCTGCAATAAAGGACTAGAGTCTGTACAGTTCAAGTGCCATACCCCTGCCTCGTGGCGTCATTAAGAGAGTGCTTGCATACACAATAGCGGTAGTGCCGCACAACACAATGAGGCCAAAATTCAGGGTCCCAATGAGGCCCGTTACTGCCAGAACGCAGCGGCCAGGCAGCTGAATTCAATGGCCGCCAATTTCTGGTCGAATGGCTGCCACCAGCCAAATTCAGCAGTGGGAGTTTCCGGCAGTGGCCACACTGCTGCCCCGTCACTGCCGAGCAGCCATAAGTGAATTATCAGTGCACGCGCCATCAGGAACCCCCCTCCCCCCCACACCACCTCTGTCGACATTCAGGTTGAAAAATCTAATGTCCGTCGAGAGTTGCCCCCGACAGCTTTTTCTGTCAGCGCACCCTTCATTCCCTCTCTGAGCCCTGGCTGCATGGCAATCATTAAAGGCAAGGGCCCAAAGCCGCCGCCGCCATCATTTTATTTTTTTTTGCCGGCCGACTTCCATGTTGGTCGGACTATTATGCCCCCTGGGTTCGGCCGGGTCGGCAATAGGCAGCCTGGCACCCTATCTTGGGTGCCAGGCCACTGGCCAGGCTGAAACCCCCCCCCCCCCCACCGCTGGTGGCTCAGTGGCCAATCCTAAAGATTCACCGATTCTCTCCTCTTTAAAGGAGGGGAGTGTAAGATTCCAAAATTTGTGGAACCCCCCCCCCCCCCACCCCGCCCCAGTCTTTGGACTCACTGAAAAATAAATTCGATTTGGGCCTATTAAACAGAAAGTTTGGGATCGTAAAATGCATATGGAAGAACTCTACCAGTTTTAACCAAGTTTGGGATTTTAAAAGGCACGTGTTGGGTCTGTGAGGAAAAGGGCTGCAAGACCAGTTGTGGGATCAACCTCTGTAAAACCAGTTTGGATATTGGAACTAATCAAACTGTCTGGGGATATTGGACCTACTCAAATTGTCTGGGGAACTGTTTACCCTCAGACCCACCCCCTAGAAGACATTAACATTTCAACAATCGACCCACAGAAGTACAGTTTCAGTCCAAGCACAGGACCCATTTAACACATGCATAATGCTAATCACCTTCCGGCCTGCATAGAAATCTCGGACCCAGACAGGCAACTCGAAACCAGAAACTAACTTTAACAATTGCGACTCGAAACCAAAGGATAATTTCAACAGTTGGCACATGTTTAATCAAGTTACCATTAACGAGCCCGCCACAATTAAACAAAGAACCGGGCTTGATTTGGCGCACAGATTAGCAGGCCTCTCAAAATATAATTGAGGCCCTGTTTTACAGTCAGTAGGTTATTCACAGGTAATCACAGCCAAGGCAGAAAATTCAGTCTTCAGGTCAGAAGGTCATCATCGGACACATTGCGGCAACAAGAGCCTCACGGAACTATCAACGAACCATTACCAACAGCCAACGTGGTAATATTGAGCCATCGCGACTGACAGATTTCGACAAGAACCAACTCGGGGAAAAAACCGGAGGTTCGAAATTTTTCCACTCTACAATCTGTTCCTGACCTGCAAACGGGTAAAACTTTACCTAAAGTAACCCAAAACCCTACATCTGCAAGAGAAAAGTGGGTATTTACCCCATACATCCAAAATGCACCCTACCGCATCAGCGCACACACCCCAACTGAAGGAAACGCAGCAAGAAGTCCTCTACTACGTTCGGGGTACGGCAAGCAGAACCTACAAAACCCAGTGCATCCCGAAATCGCGAACCACTGTCAACTGTCAAAGGAAGGAGTGGTGAGCATTACCCCTGCTGCCCTAGAGTCTAACTTAGCTAGAGATAGGGATTGGGAGGTGGGAGGTGTTCTTCTGCTGTATTTCTTCTTGTGTGTGTATTAAAGTGTTCCCTATTTCAGCGATTGTAAGATTTGACAATACATTAATATTGTAATTCTCTTTCTTGAATGAAATCAAAGTGTCTTGCACCAAAACCAGTTGTCTGCTGCACTTTGTCACATCCCTAAGTAAATCCAAAGTCTAGAATCGAGGGAGTGGGAGCGATTCAAACCGCTCAGAAGGTCAGAAGTGAACCTAGCCCCCACACCACCCCCTGCAGGAGAGCACTGGTGATGCAGACGCGCAATGATGTCACCATCGCTCCGCTGCTGAGTGACAGCGGCGGAGAATCGGTCCCGCCTCCACTTCCGCCCCTCACCCGCACTTTCCGCCGCACTTCTGCCCCCATTATGACCGATTTCCGGTCCGCTCGAAAAAAAAGGACGAAGAATTTCGATTAAGAGTCGACCTCTTCCGAGAGGGCGGAAAAAGCACTTAAAAAACGGTAAGTGCGGCAGCTTTTTGGCGGGCCTGAATTTCGGCCGGATGGATAGTGTCCTCAGTGTGAAGATGGGACTTCATCTCCATAATGATTGTGCAGAGGTCACTGTTACCAATACTGTCATGGACAGATGCATCTGCGACAGGTAGATTGGAGAGAACGAGGTCAAGTCTGTTTTTCACTCGTGTTGGTTCTCTTACCGCCTGTTGCAGGCCCAGTCTGGAAGCTATATCCTTCAGGTCTTGGCCAGCTCGGACAGTGGTGGTGCTCCGGAGCCACTCTTGATGATGGACATTGAAGTCCCCCACCCAGAGTACATTCTGTACCCTTGCTACCCTCAGTGCTTCTTCCAAGTGGTGTTCAACATGGAGCAGCACTGATTCGCCAGCTGAGGGAGGGCGGTAGGTGGTAATCAGCAGGAGGTTTCCTTGCCCATGCTGGACCTGAAGCCATGAGACTTCATGGGGTCTAGAGTCAATGTTGAGGACTGCCAGGGCACTCGCTCCTGAGTGTATACCACTGCACCACCCCTGGTGGGTCTGTCCTGCTGGTGGGACAGGATATACCCAGGGATGGTGATGGAGGAATCTGGGACATTGGCTGAAAGGTATGATTCTGTGAGTATGACTACGTCAGGCTGTTGCTTGACTAATCTGTGGGACAGCTCTCCCAATTTTGGCACAAGTCCCCAGATGTTGGTGAGAAGGACTTTGCAGGGTCGACTGGGCTGGGTGTGCCATTGTGTCCGTAGCCAGCACCGAGGTCGATGCCAGGTGGTTTTATACAAGTGGTGGTTGTGTACAACTGAGTGGCATACCAGGCCATTTCAGAGGGCAGTTAAGAGTCAACCACATTGCTGTGAGTCTAGAGTCATATATAGGCCAGGTAAGAGCAGCAGATTTCCTTCCCTAAAGGACATTAGTGAGCCAGATGGGTTTTTATGACAATCCAGTAGTTTTGTCGTCACCATTACTGATAGCTTTTTATTCCAGATTTATTTAATTAACTGATTTTAAATTCCCCAGCTGCCGTGGTGCGATTTGAACTCATGTTTCTGGATCACTAATCCAGGCCCCTGGCTTACTAGTCCAGTGACGTCACCATTATGCCAGCATTCCCTTGTGTGTGTTGATGGTGCGATACTATTGGTTCTCTTTGTCAACATTCAGCTGAGCATAAGCATGCGACAGGTCAAACTTGGAGAAACCCTTTTCCCCAGAGAGTGCTGAATACAAATCTTGCGATGGAGGTTAACGGGTACTGCTCATCGTCAACTGCTTGGTTGGTAGTAACTTCGTAGTCACCGCCCAAGCACACAGTTTTGTCTGCTTTGGGCACTACCACAATCAGGGTAGCCCATTCACTTTTATCAGTTTTTACTAGTACTCCGTTCTCTCTGAGCTTCACTAGCTCATCCTCCAATTGACTTTTCAACGCATAGGGGACCAGTCTTGCCGTACAATAGACCGGCTTTGCGTTGGACTTGATGTGGATATGCGCAACACAGCCAGTGATGCCCTCATAACTGTCTGTGAACATGCTTTCATACTTGTTCAGCATTGAGTCGAGTCTTTGAAGCATTTACACTGAAGATGTTTTTCCAGTCAAGTACAACTTTCTCAACCAGTCTTTGCCCATGAGAGTTGTTGTAGCTGGCTCCAATAATAGGCAGCTTTACTGACTGGCCATTGTATTGAACTGTACATTTCATTTGTCCCCATATCTCTCAAATTTCTCTGGAGTAGGTTTTTAACTCTACGGTACTCTTTGTAAGTGCTATTTGATTAAACTTACGCCGATATATGTTCTTAATCGTGATAGACCAGTCCGCCGCCATGTTGATACACATGTCAATATATTGCTCGTTGATCAAAAGTTTTGTACAGAAGTCTTTCTCATGACTGCTAACATTGGCTAGTTCGTCAACATTAGGTGTGTTCACCTCAATATTGTGAACTCCTCCCTTTTGTTGTCACTGCTTTGCATTGCTACTCGAATGTTTCTTACTTCCTGCTTTAGATCTAGCCCTTCAAGCTGTTGAGATATGGCCCTATATCTGGCAGTGGAAGCACTTTGCATTTCTGTATTGGCCGGACTGTGGTGAGTTGACTTTCATTGCAGCGATAAAAATTCACTGAACTTCTTCACTGACATGCTTTTGACTCGGTCTCATAACTTTAGGTTTGCGGTGGATTTGTGACTGTAGACCTCGGCTGCACTAGTCACTTGAGTTGGATGAAGATCCCGAGCACTCTTGGATGCCATACCCATAGATAAGGCAATTTTGCATTATATCTCAGGTTCGGAGTGTTCAGTAACTTGGACTGCGTGTGCTCATCCACCAGTCCACACACAAACATATCTCGCAACGCACAATCCAAAAATGTGCCGCAGTTACAAAGCAAAGAGCTACAATGGTTTCACTTTGTTTTGGTTTCTGGTATCAAACCTATAGCTCTCTGCTATTTCTAACGGCTTTGGGTCGAAATGGTCCTTGAGGGTCTCAAATGATGCATCCTTTGCTTTCCCTGGTGCGAGTAGGATTGTCAATGTTCCGTAGACATCTGGCCTGATCTCCGTTAGAAAAATTGCTTTCTTCCGTTCACAAATTAATTTATTTTGTGTTTGTACCTTCTCATCTGCACCTTCGGTCTCAATAATGTTATTGCCCTTAAAAAACATCTCCACCGCTCAATATAAGAACTGAATGGTTCGCGAGCTCGGTCATGTATGCCGAGGCTTTTGATGAATCCCGTAGGCGCAGCCGTGATTGTCCCGATCCCACTGATCAGTGACTCAGCACATTACCTGTGTACCTGTGAGAATCAATGCCACTATTGCTGAGTACATGAAGGCAAAGCACAGACGATTCTGCATGGGCATTAATGGTAAAACATCGCTAAAATTCAGTTTAGCTATCACAAATTCTCCTGAAACTTGTCCATCATAGACAGACGCTCGAAACGAGGATGACTTGCTTCCATGCCAAAAAGGAATGAGTTCACAGGTGTTTCAATGAAGGGCCTAATATTCCAGATCCCGAACTACATCTTGGAGGGTGGAAGATGCCTGTGTGTGCACACCAGTCCCCACACGGGCTTGACAGAGCTAGGTCTTGGTCCAGTGGCAAGGATTACCCAAGTCGACTGGAGACCAGCTCTGCTGCACGGACCGAACGCGCGCACGTATCGCAGTGTGGGCTGGGCCCATGCTGTCCCTGGCCCCTCGCCTCTTCTGGGCCGCAGACTCACGCCTCTCCTGGGCCCCGGTCACTTCCATCTACAAACTCTTGCTGCTCCTTCGCTCCACCTGCTGTGCCTGCCCGCACTGCAATCAGCGACCTGACTTCGCAGCCACAGCCCTCCTGCAGTGGTATGCCTACGCACCCTGCTCCCTCTGATGGCCCCGGCCGGCTGATGGTCTTACAGGCCGGGACTGCGCCAATTTCCACTCAAAGGCTGAACACTGTGTCCTTCCATGATCCCTAAAAATGGCTTTAGGATCCCATCCTTGTCGCCAAAATATAATATATGTGTAGAACAAATGAAAGATAGAGACAGAATAAGTTGCTAATCCATGTGCTTGTTTTATTAGGCCAGAGTGAACTGAAGATGCTCATACTAAACCATTTGACAAACTGTGTGATAATACAGTACAGGTACCATCAGCGAATGTTACCACTTTGCATTGACTTTCTGAATCCAAGTAACTGATGTAAATTAGAAACAGTTAGCAGTCCCAACTCTGAGACCTGGGACATTCCACTCTGTGTACTTGTTATTTTCTACCCTTCAACCAATTTCTTATCCATTCCCAGGGTTTACTCTGAATCCTTAATGTTCTCAGTTTAACTAATAGCCTTTTGTGTGAAGCTTCGTCACATGACTTTTGGAGGTCAAGGTACACCACTTCGTAGGGCTTGCCACAGTTTGCTTGGGTTGTCAGCTTCCTTAAAGAAGTTCTGTAACTCAACCATTAGAAACAGACGGACAGAAAACAGTCTCTCCAATAGATTTCTGCATCTGTTCACTATTCAAAATAAACATACAGGTTTCTCCAATTTGTATTTTCATCTTTACAGTTAAATCTGAAATATTCCATAAATGTATTTTGTGGGCCTGTCCAAAAGTAAGGGCCATAACTAAGTCACTAATAGATCCAATAAGGAATTCAGGAAAAACTTCTTTATCCAGAGAAGAGTTCGATGTAGTCCTTACTACTCGGGGGATCAAGGAGTATGGCGAGAAAGCAGGAATGGGGTACTGAAGTTGCATGTTCAGCCATGAACTCATTGAATGGCGGTGCAGGCTCGAAGGGCCACATGGCCTACTCCTGCACCTATTTTCTAGGTTTCTATGTTTCTATGAGAGTGGGGAAGGGTAACTTGAGGCAAATAGCATAGATAATAACATTAAAGGTGAAGCTAGGTAAGCACATGAGAGTGAAAAGAATAGAAGGATATGTTGATAAGGTTAGACTAAGTAAGGTGGGTGAGGCTCCAACACCAACACCAGCGTAAACACCAACAAGGAACTGTTCGGCAGAATAGCCTGTTTCTGTGTTGTTTATTCTATGTAATGCGTTTAAATGTTATCTTAGCTCCTATCCTGTTAGCACTTCAAAATGCAGCGCAGTTTGTAATAATCAAAGTGTTTATAATATTTAAAATTTCTGTTTCTACAGCTGAACTGTTTTTTTTGGGGGGGATGAGAGAGGATTTGTTCTTTCAATATATCGGGACCCTGGCAACTGGATAGTTGCATTTCTATGAAGCAGCACTAGGTGGCGCACCTTTCCCATTCCTTTTGTACAGGGCAGTTTCTAAAGATTTCGCCCAGGAAATTTAAAACACATAAATATAAATGCAGGCACCTGCACTCCCAGTGGGAAAGCCTCCCTCGAAAAGAGTGCAGGTTAGAAACAGGATGCCAACACTGTCGCTCATCGGCGTTTCCCAGCTGGATCTCCTGCTGACTCGGCGCGACCTGGACCTCCCGGCTGGACCTCCTGCGGTGACTGGGCGGCTGGACCTGGCTATCAGGCCTCCACCTCCCCCATCTGGACCTCTCCTTCCCCACTGATGGCCTGGTCCCCTCTCCTCCTCCAGCACCTGGTGAGTACAATGGCTGGGACGTCCATGCCCCCCCTGCCCCCCATTCTGAACCCCAGTGCACCGCTGCCCACCCCCCCACAATGCCTACCCCCAAACAAACCTCGGACCACCGACCATCAAAGGCACTCCCCAGCGCCGAGCCTGCGGCAATCACCTCGCCGTAGGCAATTAGGCCCATACAGCAGTGCCTGGTCTCCAGTCGTCCTGGACCCCCTTGCCCCTGGACCAAGACCTTGCTCAGCTAAGCCCGTGTGGTAGCCAGCATGCAACGGTCACCCCGCGTTAAAAGAACTCACGCACAGGGCATCTTCCACTCTACTCTACTGCCACAGTCCCCAACCCACAAGCCTCAGTGTGGTTCCCCACAGAGAGTGCTGACTTTTCTCTGTACTGCTAAGGTATTGGAGCACGAGGAATATTTTTCCATGTCAAAAACGAAATAAAGTATTTCATTTGAATTTCTTGGGACTACTATCGGAATGATTTATTAGATAATACATGTTTGCATTTTCTAATTTGCAAGTGTTGAGCTATAACGCATTACCATACCTTGCTTTGATGGTGTAGAGTGAACATGCTAAAAAGCGACAATTAATGTACAGTTCAGATTTGTCTCTGAGTGTTAGCTGATAGCAGAGCTAATTATACCCTGGTATTTTGCTTCGTACCTCTTCAACTGAGCTGTGCCTTCAGCTGCTAAGGCCCTAAGCTCTGGAAATCCCTCCCTAAACCTCTCCGCCTCTCTACCTCGCTTTCTTCCTTTAAGACGCTCCTTAAAACTTAGCTCTTTGATCAAGCTTTTGTTCACCTGCTCTAAGATCTCCTTATGTGGCTCGGTGTCTAATTTTATTTGATAACGCTCCTGTGAAGCACGCTGGGACAGTTTACTAAAGGCGCTATATCAATGCAAGTTGTGCTTGTTGTTGAGCTTTTAGTTCACGTTCCTAATATCTCCGTCTTTGACTCAGCATTTATTTTTGTCTGATTCTGCTCCTGCAAAGCGCCTTGGGTTGTTTTTCTACACTAAAGGCATTGGGTCAAAATCCTGGAACTCCGTCCGTTACAGCACTGTGGGATTACTTTCACTACACAGACGGCAGCGGTTCAAGAAGGCGGCTCGCCACCATCTTCCCAAGGGCAACTAAATGTTGGCCTTTCCACCAATGCCCACATCCCCCAGGAACGAATAAAGGAAAGAAATGCCAGTTGTTGTTGTATGCTTTCAGCATTGCTATCTCGGTCTTTGTCCTGAGGTTTTCTTTGGTCAAACAATTTGATGTGTGCCTTTCAGTAGTGTCTTATTAGAAACATAGAAACATAGAAAACAGGTGCAGGAGCAGGCCATTCGGCCCTTTGAGCCTGCACCACCATTCAATAAGATCATGGCTGATCATTCACCTCAGTGCCCCTTTCCTGCTTTCTCTCCATACCCCTTGATCCCTTTAGCCGTAAGGGCCATATCTAACTCCCTCTTGAATATATCCAATAAACTGGCATCAACAACTCTCTGCGGTAGGGAATTCCACAGGTTAACAACTCTCTGAGTGAAGAAGTTTCTCCTCATCTCAGTCCTAAATGGCTCACCCCTTATCCTTAGACTATCTCCCTGGTTCTGGACTTCTCCAACATCGGGAACATTCTTCCTGCATCTAACCTGTCCAGTCCCGTCAGAATTTTATATGTTTCTATGAGATCCCCGCTCATCCTTCTAAACTTCAGTGAATACAGGCCTAGTTGATCCAGTCTCTCCTCATATGTCAGTCCAGCCATCCCTGGAATCAGTCTGGTGAACCTTTGCTGCATTCCCTCAATAGCAAGAATGTCCTTCCTCAGATTAGGAGACCAAAACTGAACACAATATTCCAGGTGAGGCCTCACCAAGGCCCTGTACAACTGCAGTAAGACCTCCCTGTTCCTATACTCAAATCGTCTAGCTATGAAGGCCAACATACCATTTGTCTTCTTCACTGCCTACTGTACTACATGCCAACTTTCAATGACTGATGCACCATGACACCCAGGTCGCGTTGCACCTCCCCTTTTCCTAATCTGCCACCATTCAGATAATATTCTGCCTTTGTGTTTTTGCCACCAAAGTGGATAACCTCACATTTATCCACATTATACTGCATCTGCCATGCATTTGCCCACTCACCTAACCTGTCCAAGTCACCCTGCAGCCTTTTAGCATCCTCCTTACAGCTCACACCGCCACCCAGTTTAATGTCATTTGCAAACTTGGAGATATTACACTCAATTCCCTCATCCAAATCATTAATGTATATTGTAAATAGCTGGGGACCCAGCACTGAGCCCTGTGACACCCCACTAGTCATTGCCTGCCATCCCGACTCTCTGCTTCCTGTCTGTCAACCAATTCTCTGACAGTGAGTGAGAGTTCACCTGTGAAGCCCTGCAATCTGCCTTTACCTGTGTTAAATGAATGGGCAATTTAAGATAAACCTTGTATCGTGAAGCAGCATTCCTTTACTGACATTGTTGGTGGCAGAATCAGTGACAGTTTAACACTAGCAATTTACTAACAAAAAATACAGAACATATGCTAAATATGTTATTTCCCAATCATTAACCCCTACCATATGCACAAATGGAAGTTGCTGGAGCAGAGGTAAGAGGAAGGTACAATTTTGCACATCTGTTGCCCATGCCTGACAACACGGTTTTTCTGACACAGTGGCCTAGAAATCTCGGCCGAGGGATCAACAGGAAAAGGTCAAAAAGATGCGCACCTATCTTATCCTGCTGCGCCCACCAGGAGGAGGTCCTGAGGCCTCCTCTCACTGCGCATCGCAGCGCGTGCATGTTGGGACATCCGTAAGCTGGAGCTGCAGTCACATGGCTCTGGGCAGCCAATCCAGGTACAATATTTTCTCATTCATAATAATGGGAACTCTGTAAGCTGGAGTTCCCATTATTATGATTGAGAAACACCCCTCCCAACACCCAAACAAAAATAAAAAATAGAAAATATACACCACATATTTAAGATTAATTTAAATAAAGTTATTAATGTCCTATAAAAAATATATATTTTTCCGATTTTTAAAAAAGTTTTTTTAATTTGGTTTAAAATAAACTTACCGTAGTGGGTAGGGGTTTTAATATTAAAATGTGTTTTTTAAATTTTATTTTACTATGTTTTTGTATGTTGTAAAACTCTTATGCCTGTAAAAGTAGGCTATGCGCCTGCTTTTATCAAGCGCAAGAGTTTTCAGGGCACTCACTGGGCAAGAGATGGGTAAATACCACAATCTTGCCCGTGCGAATGTCCTGGCTGTTGGGATATGGAGGATCTGTCAAGCCAGAGCTTGACATTTTGGAAAAGCCAGTTTTCAGCTCACGCACGCTTGCGAGGCCTCCCTGGGTCCGTACACACTCCATACGGACCCGGGGAGGCTGGGATTTCAGGGCCAATGTGATGTGCAAAATCAATACGATGACACGTTAAAACAGAATGCAGATCATTGTTTCCTTGGCCTCTCATATCAATCCTTCTAGACCTGAATACAAAAAAGCCTTTGGGGTAGACTTTCCATTATTATGCAGATCACCCAAAAATGGGCGTTATTTCCCGCGTTGGCGTTTATTATGGGTTTTGAGATCGCCAGATTATCGGCCATTTTCAAAACTCCCAACTTTCCACTTTATAAAATGGGCATTATTGGGAGCGATGTAAATTGTTTGCCCTTCTGCTGTAAAATGTCGGTGTCCATAGCAACGCAATGGCAACGGTCGTTTCCCGCGTTTCAGGAGGTCGGGGTCATCAATACATGTGCAGAAGAGGAGAGAGAGAGAGACAGGAACTGAATGCGTGTGTGGGTGTGTTGTGTGGTTGTTTGGTTATTGCAGGAAGCAGGGAAGAGATTTAGCAGCAGTAAAAAGAATTAAGAGCACAAATAATTTTGTTTGCACGGAGATTTGGGGGGAAAAAATTAAAATGGAAGGCATAGAGGAGGTGACACAGCATGATGTGGAGGGTGAGGAAGTTGGTGAGAGCAGTGAGGTAGGAGAGGAACTAAAAGAGGGAGGATGAAAACGAGCTCGGAGATTCTCCGACAAGGCAAATGCCTCCCTCCTGGAGGTGGAGTCATGCTGGGGTCAATTGACCCCGGGACGGGCGTGGGAAGCCCACCCCAAAGGTTACCAGAAGATTTGGGCTAACATAGCCGAAGTGGTCTCATCAGCGACGCACAAGGTGCGTGAGGGCAACCAGTGCTGCAAGCGCTGGAATGACCTTGTCGGAGTAAGTATTACATTTATTTACATTTACATATATATTTATATAATTTGAATTGTAAGTGTAATGAGTGATTCAAATCAGATGTGATGTCTTACACTGATTCCAGGAATGTTTTCCTCAAAACCTGTGGTGTACGTCTTTAGGTAAATAATGATAATTATCATAATAATGATGATTACATCTGTCGGTTATGTGTTATATTAGTATCTGTGACAGTACCGAGCAATGATCTCACATAATTATCTCATGCCATGTCGTGCTGTTGTTATCTTTTGCAGAAAATACTTTTGAAGAATATGGCCGAGCAGTGGCGCACGGGTAGCGGACCACCAATCATCAGCGAGCTGACAGACATCGAGGAGCGGGTACTAACGCTAGTGGGGACCCATCTCTGGTCAGCCATGCAAGCAGCTGAAGACCCTGAAGTGATGCTACGTGAGTAAACTATACACCATTGCGTGATGTAAAGTCAATAGATACCACACCCACTCATATCCGAACAATAATATATGATAGATGATTGATAAAAAGGTTTATCTAAATAATGATGGCCTCATTAAAATCATTGTAATGCAGAATTTGGTCATGGTCATGAAATGTGATATCTGTGATGATTTTGATAGCAGTAGTGCTTTTGTCGTGCATATGCTGCATGTAGTGTTTGAATCACCTTCTGACTCTGGCACCCCCTTCTCCTCTAATAAACTCATTTATGTTTTGTCGCTCAACCAGCAGCGCGGCCCCATGCAATGCCACCGAGCCAAGAAGCTGGGGGTCCGGGGCCGGACTCACCAGGGGATCATCAATATGGTGCTGAAGAGCCCCGAATCTCACCCTTGGAGCTGCAGGGTGCTTTCTCCACTGATGACAGTGCCAACTTTGAGGAGCCTGCATAGACAAGCTCCACCATCTGTGCAACCCCGATGACATCTAGTGCTCCTGCGGCCATGTGCGCCTCCACCGTGGAGGTAGCAGGCCCAAGCACCTTGCCGCAGGGCACCCCAAGTGTTTCCATGATGGCGCCAACCAAGCGGAGGTTGGTTCGATCCCGCAGGACTGCTCCATGAGCGGCAGATCTGAGCGGGGACATGGTGCACTTGTCCAGGAGGAGTGTTGACATAGGTCAGCAGATCCAACAGACAATGAGGGGCATATCCCACCAGCTGGCCAGCATGTCCGCCACCATGACCGAGTGCGTGCCGCGGATGGTGGAGGCCCTGTAGGTCATAGCCAGGAACACTGGTGCCAGAGGGCTACCAGTGGTCCCAGAGTGCGGCACTGAACCCCAAGGTGCCGCACCCCCATTGCCAATGACACATGCGAGCCAGGAGGAAGGTCTTGCTTCTGGCTCAGAGCACATTCCCTCCTTGGGACCGCCCTCTCCCATATCCGGCCAACCAGCGGATCTGCCGTCATCCCCCCCAATAAAGCAGCACCTGAGGAGCACTTTGGCAAGGAAGCTTGGAGTCGGGAACGGAAGGGGTAGAGGTGGGGAGGAGAAGCGGGAGGGGGGGGGGGGAGGGAAAGGAGAGTGAGGTGTATGGCCGCAGGAGTTGTCTTGGTCACAGTATTTTTATGTGTTGTTGCTATTTTGTTGGGAGGTTTGGGGGAAAGGGGGAAGGGGTGGTACCTTGTTTTTTTTTGCATTTGTGTTCTATGTTTATGAAGTTTTGTTGGAAATGTTAATTTAATGAATGATATAAATGTTATAAATTTGTTGTGGTGTGGGTGGGGTGTTTTTTAGTTATAATTATGATTTCACGTTAAATGTTTTTTATTTCACATAACCTTGTTGCGCATTATCTCAGATAGCTGCACCATTACACGCTGATGATTCCTTAACATGAAAGGAAATAATTCAACGTCACTTGAATCAACTTAAACTTTAACTGTCACCAAGGTAATGCACACCATTCATGTATGAGCTGCAGACACAGCAGTCTTGCAGCTTTGTAAATGCCACCAACGTTATTTCAAGCAAAGCACTCATTTATGAGCTGTGGACCTAAGAATCCTGCAGCTATGTAGCCACCACGGGCCCTTTCCTGCGACCTAGAGGGAGGCGGGGGGCATGGTTTCATCATCAGCCTCATTGTCTGACCCGAGGTCAGCGTCCACCTCCTTGTCCTCCTCTTCCTCTCTCTCCTGAGGTGGAGCAACATTCCCTTCTGGCAATTCTTGTCCCCTCCTGATAGCCAAGTTGTGCAGCATGGAGCACACCACCACGAATTGAGCTACCTGCTCAGGGTGGTATTGTAGCTCGCCTCCTGAGTGCTCCAGGCATTTAATGCGCTGCTTAACCACTCCAATGGTATTCTCAATGATATTGCGTGTGGCTCTGTGGCTCTCATTGTATCGTTTCTTGGCTTCTGTCTGGGTGTTATGCAGGGAGGTCATCAGCCAGGTGGCGAGGCCATATCCTTTGTCACCAAGCATCCAGCATTGACCTTGTGGCCGACTGGTAAACATGTCAGATACAATGCTCTCACGCAGGATGTGACTATCATGGATGCTGCCCGGAAATGTTGTATTTACTGCCATTATAATTTGCTGGTGGTTGACAACGAGTTGCTCATTCAGGGAGTGGAATCCCTTGGGTTCCGAAAAACCTCTGCATCCTGAAAAGGTGCCCGCAATGATGTGCGTACAATCTATTGCTCCCTGCACCTTCAGAGTACATCAAAACTCCCCCAGAAGTTGAAACAGCGTTTTAGATGAACCGACCTCCGATTTACAAAATGGCGTCCATACCGCATGGTTTAGTTCAGGTGAGAGCAACTTTTTCTCAGCGTTTTTTTCGGCGAGCGAGATTTTCGGCCATGTGGGTGAGGTGCCGAAAGTAACGTTCGGCAATATGGGTGTTAGTTTCGCCCATTCTGACCTTTACGGCAAAAAAAAGTGGGCTTGTGGTGTTATTAATTCTCGGCGTTAAGTACATGCCTAAAGTAACGCCGGGCGATAAGTAAGTGATACATGGGCGTTAGTTTCTAGTTTGTGGCTAGATGGGCGATATCTGGGTGTTATACCTCATCTCAGCATTAAAATGGATGTTAAGTGGGCGGTACTGATGCAAAAATAGTGGACAGTCTAGCCCTTTGAGTTTTCTCCATCAACAGTTTGACTGTGTATTCCAGTGAGGTGAGTAGATGATACAATTCAAAGATTCTGTCTCAACTATTTTTAGTAAAACACATTCACAAATTAAACTTCGGACGTTAAACAATAAAACTTTTAGACAATAAACGATCAAATTAAAATTTGGTTGCCGGGGTGATGGTGCACTCCAATCCCTCCAGTGCCCACCTCTCACGGAAGGCAAAGATTCTTTCTCAACCGGGACAGGTAGTGTACAGGTGCAGTGAGTTAACACGATGCCCTTTCACCTCAGGGGCCTGGGTTTGAGTTCTTCCGAGAATTCTCTTGCTGCCACATGTAATGAATCTGTGAGGAATGAGATTGGCCAGTCTTGAACCAGATCCTGATGACCCACATCCTAGAATTCTGAAAGTGGTGGCTCTACAGATAGTGGATGCATTGGTTGTCATCTTCCAAAATTCCATAGATTCTAGAACGGTTTCCCATGGATTGGAAGGTAGCAAATACAACCCCACTATTTAAAGGAGTGAGAGAGAACATGGGGAACTACAACCCGCTGGCGGGCCGGCTGAACCCTGGGGCATAATTGTCGGGCCAACCTGGCAGTCGGCCGACAAAAAATAATAAGATGGCGACCGCGGCAGTGTCCCTCCCCTTTAATGGAGGCCGCACTACCGTTTTACACACACTGCAAACACAGTGCACCAACATAAAATACTGTCAGGGGCACCGTGTGGCGGCCGGAAGATTTTCTGAGGTGAATTTTGCTTGCGGGGCGGGACATTGGCGCTGAGCGCTGTGGATGATGCACTTAGGAGGGTTTGGCAGCAGCAGGGCAGAAGTGGGGACTGTCAATTTGTCACCGCTGCACGGCTGCCAATTTCCAGCAGTCATAGGCCTCATTGGGAGGCTGAATTTTGGACCCTTGGTGTTCAGAGCGACCTGGATGTCCTTGCACACAAATCACTGAAAGTTAACATGCAGGTACAGGTAGCAATTAAGAAAGCAAATGGTTTGTTGGGCTTTATTACAAGAGGATTTGAGTACAAGAGTAAAGATGTCTCACTGGAATTATACAGGGCCCTGGTGAGACCACACCTGGAGTATTGTGTACAGTTTTGGTCTCCTTACAGAAGGAAATATATACTTGGCATAATGGGAGTGCAATGAAGGTTCACCAGATTGATTCTTGGGATGGGGGGAATTATGCTATGCGGAGAGATTGAGTAGACTAGGCCTATATTCTCTAGAGTTTAGAAGAATGAGAGGTGATTTCATTTAAACTTACAAAATTCTTACAGGGCTTGACAGGGTAGACGCAGGGAGAATGTTTTCCCTGGCTGTGGAGTCTAGAACCAGGGATCACTGTCTCAGAATAAGGAGTCGGCCATTTAGGACTGAGATGAGGAGAAATTTCTTCACTCAGAGGGTGGTGAATCTTTGGAATTCTCCATCCCAAAGAGCTGTGGAGGCTCAGTTATTGAGTACATTCAAGACAGAGATCGATGGAGTTTTGGATATTAAGGGAATCAAGGGATATGGGGATAGTGCAGGAAAGTGGAGTTGAGGTAGAAGATCAGCCATGATCTTATTGAATGGAGGAGCAGGCTCGAGGCACCGAATGGCCTACTCCTATTTCTTATGTCCTTATGTTCTTATTCCTGTGAGTGTACATCAACATTGGCCCAGTTTGGATGAATTCAGTTGAGAAATGCCTTTGGTATTCATCCCAGTTGATAGGAACATAAGGAAAATGAATCGGGCGTTCAGCCCCTTGAGCATGCTCTGCCATTCAGTATGATTATGGCGGATCTGCACCTCAACTTCATTTTACCGCCTTTGCTCCTTAGCCTTACCTTCATACCCTTACCTAACAAAAATCTATGTATCTCAAGTTTTGAATGCTTCAATTGTCCCAGCATCCACAGCCTTTTGGGGGAGAACGTTCCAGATTTATGCAACCCTTTGTGTGTAAAGGTGCTTCCTGAATTCATTCCTGAATGGCTTAGCGCTAATTTAATTATGTCCCCTAGTTCTTGATTCCTCCATCAAAGGAAATAATTTCTCCATATATACATATCAAGTGCTTTTAACATTGTAAAAACTTTTAACAAATCACCCTCAATCTTCTATACTCAAGGGAATACAAGCCAAGTTTATGCAACTTGTCCACATTATGGGCCCAAGTTTCCGCCCTCTGTAAAAACGGCGCACCTCTGGAAGAAAAAGTGCGCCGAAAACTTACCTTGTGATTCTCCGATCTCCTCAGGATGTCTTTGTGCTCAACGTGGTGCAGCACAAGGGGTCGTGGGCGGAGTCAGGTCCCGGCGCTGAAAGCAGTGGCAGGATCTCTGCACATGCGAGCTAGAGTGTGCGTGCATGTGCAGTAGCTCCTTGCCCCCGTGACGGCGTGGGAGGGGCCCGAAGCACGGCGGCCCTAGCCTTGGCCGAATGGCATCCCCAGGCAAAGATCGGAACTTGGGCCTCCCTCCCTCCCGTTCAGTTCCCCCTCCCTTCCCTCCTGTTCAGCCTCTCCCTCCGTCCCTCCCGTTCAGCCTTCTCCCCTTTCCGATCCCCCTCCTCTCCCTCTCTCCAGCCTCTCCCCCTCCTCCCCTCCCCTCTCTCTCCCCCTCTCTTCCCCCTCCCTCTCCCCCCTCCCTCTCTCTCCTCCCTCTCCCCCTCCTCTTGTCCCTCCTCTCCCCCCTCCTCTTGCCCCTCCTCTCCCTCTCCCCCTCCCTCTTCCCCTCCTTCTCCCCCCTCTCTCCCCTCCTTTACCCCCTCTCTCCCCCTCCTCTTCTCCCCCTCCCTCCTCCTCCTCTCTCCCCCTCCCTCTCCCCCCTCCCTCTCCCCCTCTCCCTCTCCTCCCTCCTCTCTCCCCTCCTCTTCCCCTCCTCCTCCTCCTCCCCTCCCCCTCCCCCCTCTCTCCCCCCACCCCTCGCTGTCAGAAACACAGAGAGACACTGACAGAGACAGAGACTGAGGGGGGGGGGTTGCATCCCAGCACGCTATTGGAGGGCTCCCGGTGCTGTAGTCGGTAAGTAGAAACTTAATTTTTTATTTGTTAATTTTTTATTTTTTATTTTTTAATATTTTTTGATTAATTTATTGGTTGATTTATTGATTTATTTATCATTTATTATTGATGATGGCTCTTTATTTGTAAAAGTGAAGTGTTTCATGTTTGTAAACTTCCCTTCCCCCCCCATCTCTCGTTCCCTACGCTTGATGTATAAGTGTAGGCAAGGTTTTACTGAGCGTACAAAAATCTACACTTACTCCGTTCTAAGTTAGCTTGGAGTAAGTTTTCGCTGCCTAAACTTGCAAAACAGGCGTAAGTGGCTGGACACGCCCCCTTTTGGGAAAAAAAATCTGTTCTAAAATGAAACTATTCTAGAACTGGAGCAAACTAAATGCCAAGAATTGCAATTTCTAAGTTGCTCCATTCTAAACTAGTTGCTCCAAAAAAATAGGAGCAACTCAGGCCGAAACTTGAGCCCCATAGTTCCAATTTCAGACGTGCTTTCTATTAGCAATGCTCCATGCTAGGAGCTGAGCCTTGCAAAATTACTACCTATGAATCAGGATTCTAAAGTACGAGGAAAGGTTAAGAACGTTGGGCTTACTCTTGTTGGAGAAAAGACACTTTGAGGTGGCCTAATAGAATCTTCAAAATTATGAGGATGATTGATTAAAGTTAACCCAAAGAAACTGTTCAAACTGGTGATGGATTCAAAAATGAGGGAACATAATTTAAACATTAATAAAAGGGGTAAATTGGAAATTCAATCAAATAGCTTCCACACAAATATGTATATAAATGATACGATTAAGGGAAAATCATTGAAGCAAATAAAATAAATGAATTCAAGAGACAATTAGGTAAGAAATGAGTTTCGAGAGAGGGCATTAAGGGCTGCAGTGAGAAGATGAGGTCGAGGGTGGATGTGTTGGGCCCAAATGCCAATTTCTGTTAATAAAATGTCCCGTGCACTTAAGGCAGCATCTTTATACAGATTGAAGCTCTGAATCGACCAATTATCGACAGACGTTGTGGTGTAATTGGGGTGTGAATTTGAAGGAGTGGCAGGCAATGATAGCTTGTTGCAAACCAAAGTTACAAATGTTCCCAGGAGGTCCCGTAACGATCCATCGGTCATTCCAGAAACCTTTTAAAGTTAACCTGAACAGAAAGCCAAGTGAATTATCAACTCAGCAAAATTTGATCAGCATTTAAATAACAGTGAGGTAAGCTCTGTGTATGTGTGCAAGCATATGTGTGCTGAGCTGATTTTCCTGGACAGAATGCAATGCAGTGGCCAGCAGTATAACTCAAGTCTGTCGAAAACCAATACCTGCAAACAATAATGCGCATAATATTAATTTTATTTTGAATAACAACTTTGCTAAAAGTGATAAATATTATGCTCTCACAATACAGCATCAGGCCAAGATGCACTTGACGTGCTTTATTAGTATGAACGATTACATTCTCAAATGTAATTTCGATGTGCGATTTCAGGAGCAATATCTTGCCAGCATTAAAAAAAAAAGCACAGAAAAATATTATAACGCTTTGGAAAGATCAATTGCTAGAAAATTACTGGGGCATTAAAGTCAGTGAATCACAGTGTGAAAGGTTTAAGGTTCCAGCATTAGTCAGTTGAATTAATGCACTGTACACTCATTCATTGCTGCTATATGAGTGACTCTGTAAGTACATCAGGCACCATAAGCTGCGAAGTGATATATTTCTATTTTAAGAGAACACAAGTCCTTTTAGTGCCATTTTTGGTCAATTCTCTCCACTTCCCTGCTGTTAAAGTTATTTTGTGAATCCCCTCTGCCCCAAGCCCATTACATGTATCTGCTTTCTATCCCTTGCTGTCTTCTAACACAGACCTTGTTTTTCTTTTGCATCAATTACAGGAGCTGTGAGTCATAATGCAGGAAAACACATCTTCTCTTACTCAGCAAGCTTAATGCAAACCATGCCAAAACACAGTCAAAAGCTTTTTGCTATCACAGTGAGAGCCATAGGGCTAGACTTTCAGCACATATTCACCCATTTAGTGCTGATTTAGTGCCCGTATAAGCACCGAGATGATGGGGTTATCGCCCATATTTGGGGATAAATAGAAACTAGCGCCTGATTATCGCCCATTTATCACAGGCGCAACTTTCGGCATACAGCAATGAGCTGAATCGCCCGGCCTATTTGACCCCGGAATCATGGGAGAATGGCCCGCCCATGTGCAGAGAAGCTTCTCCGGCTGTTTTCTACAGAGGTACTGCTTCCCTTTCTAAAGGTAAAGTGATCGCCTCCCGACCTGCGGCCACGCTTCCCTCCGTTACCTTTACTCCCCCTCCCCCTTTCCCACTTACGTCCCGAGTAACGGGGCCAAGTGGTCTTGCAGCAGAGCACCTCGAGGGCTGCTGCTGTGGCGGGGGGGGGGGGGGCCCGGTGACATTGGCAGATTCAATTCAGGGGGCCCAGGAGAAGACGTTTCCGAAGAAACATCTTCCGAGTCAGAAGCAACTGCTTCCTCCTGACTCGAGGTTGTTGGTGGTACGGCACCTTGGGGTGCAGTGCTGCATTCTGAAACTATCGCCTGCCGCATGGAGTCGGCCGTTCGCCGCATTGCCGCAACCATCTGCCCCAAGTCCTCCGAGATCCTAGCAGATAATGTGGCAATGTTGCCAGTCAACCCACCAAGCGCTTGGAGGAACTCTCGACCAATGGCGACGCTCGCCCTCGACAGAGACACCATGTCCTCATTGACATCTGCCCGTCGCTGCGCGTGCCCCCCTCGCCGACTCAACCTCCGCTGGGTCGGGCGTGGGCACTGGACCACTCGGAGTGCCCTGCTGCAAGCCGCTTGGCCCCGCTACTTCACCCGTTGAGGAGGACGTGATCGCAGGTACCGCAGATTCCTCAACCGGCTCATCATCCTCCTCCTCGGTTGTATCTTCTTCCTCCGTGGTCAGCACGACCTGCAGCAATTGGGGTGATGCTCCACAGGCCTCCGGTTGCGCCTGGGGAGCTGGAAAACATAATTGAGGTTAGTAGAAGAGAAGGGGACACATGAGAATGATCGCGCTGCGCAGGCATATGTAGGAGGAGCAACACTGCTGCAATAAATGTGAACATGAGACGTTACATATAATTAACATGAGAGTACAGAAGCTGCATGCATAACATTACATCGTTCATAGATTATAATCAAATGGCATTAAATTACTTTAAATTACCACTGGTTTACACATTACTCATGTGGCTCAACAATGGGATCTGCACCACCACGGGTGGCAGAACGATTATGTGCCCCTAGAAGGGCACGCTCCTCCAGGTCAGTTAACTGAAAATGATCCACTGACCCTCCTCTGGTCCGCCTTTGCTCCGCCCGATTCTTAGATATCTTCTACTGCAAACGTGACAAGAGCATAGCATAAGCTAATTGCCTAGGTACTATTATGGAAACACAACAGATATTGTAATCCACAATTAGTCATCGCCCATGCTATTCATCGTTGACGTTATATGCTAATAAGGTTTGTATGCAATTGATGCATGGTTATAACATCTACGTTCAGAGAAGAAATTTAATAAGATCGTGGATAGGAACTAATGCGTGACGCCAACCCTTTCGCGTACAATCCCCAGGAAAGGCCCCATCCACGGGCCGTGCCATTCGCCGCCTGAGGGGAGGGAGCCGGGTTATTGCAATCGATGGAGGTCCCCGGGGCGGGGTGGGGTGGGGAGGGGAATCAGGACCGCTGGTGAGCTCGACAATGACCGGACCATGAGGGGAGGGAGCACCGTGTCCCTGGGCTATGCTCGGAGACCTCGGTGTGGCCGGAGCTAACGTCCCAGGGCAGACAGTGAGCCAGGGCAGCTCTGCCCCCAGTCCAGGCTGGATCACTGTGTGAGTGACAGCAGCCGGAGGGACTCGGGGCGAGAAATTTCACTCACATCACTGGCGCCCGATCGTGAGCAGTATTCCGGCGCTTGCCTCTTTTTAACCGCCGGAATACAGCTGCTGTGTGCTCCCGAGGTTTTCGGGTCCTCGACCTCAATGGTGACGAAGCCGAGCGATAGCAGACTCGAGCGTGTGGCCAAAACGGGAGTAAACTCGCGATCGCCTTACCTTTAGAAAGGGAAGCAGTACCTCTGGAGGAAATGGCCACAGAAGCTTCTCTGCACATGGGTGGCCATTCTCCCACGATTTCGGGGTCAAGGGTGGCCCCGCACATGTGCAGAGAAGGAAAGCACTCAACATTTTCAAACTGCAGAGATTGATTCAGATCAGTGAGAGAGGAGCTGTAAGGAGCTTTGAGGTGTTTTGAGGAGTATTTAATATCTTAACAATTATATTATAAAACAATATAATTAATAATATAAGTAGGAATAATTATAATACTAATAATAAATCTTTAAAATAATAATAATAAGAAACAAATAATTATATAGAGATATATATGTATATAAATAAATATCAATACAATGGAGAATCAAGCCATAGAAGTGCAGAAGGAGTTAGGTGGGAGAACAAGGGGCCACTTGTTTCTCAGAGGAAGCCCAGGAGGCATTGGTGGGCAAAACACCCGTGTTGGAATCAGTGAACACGGGGCGGGCGAGGGAAACCATCACCGTTCGTGTATCAGCGGTTATGGTGAGACACTGCTGAGGCGGTGTCCTCCGTCGCGCCCATGATGCGAGGGCCGAACTCACTGCCGCAAATGGCGGAATGACATCATTGGATCTGGGAGAGTAAGTACGAACCTTTATCGTGCATTGACGATTTACTCTTGTATCGTGACACAATTTATTATGTTGTAAAGCTTGGTGTCATTTTTATTTCCCATCATCGATGGTGAGGCCTATAAAGGCCCAGCGGCAGAGGAGAGGCGGGAGTTCGGGGCATTGGTGAGGCCTATAAGGGCCAGCCGGTGCAGCTGCAACAGGGAGAGAAGGCAAAAAAGAAATAGAAAGAAATCGAAAGGTGACGTCACAGCCAAGGGGGTAAGTGATTGGCTGGTGATTAGTAAGTAGTTTTTCTTTTTCTTTTTCTTTTCTATATCAGTAAGTAACATTAAGCATTGTTGTTGCCAATTTAAGGGTTAATTCATGGCAGGACATCTCGGACACGTGTTATGCGCTTCCTGTATATTGTGGGAAGTCAGGGACGCTTCCGGTATCCCTGACGATTACGTGTGCGTGAAGTGCATCCACCTGCAGCTCCTGACGGACCACATTGCGGCACTGGAGCTGCATGTGGATGAACTCTGGAGCATCCACGATGCTGAGAATGATGTGAATAGCATGTTTCATGAGTTGGTCTTACTGCAGGTAAAGGGTCCACAGCCAGATAGGGAATGGATGACCAACAAGAAGAGCAGTGCAAGGAAGGTAGTGCAGAGGTCCCCTGCGGTCATCCCCCTGCAAAACAGATACACCGCTTTGGGTACTGTTGAGGGGGATGACTCATCAGGGGAGGGCAGCAGCAGCCAAGTTCATGGCACCGTGGGTGGCTCTGCTGCACAGGAGGGCAGGAAAAAGAGTGGGAGCGCGATAGTGATAGGGGATTCAATTATAAGGGGAATAGATAGATGTTTCTGTGGCCGCAACCGAGACTCCAGGATGGTATGTTGCCTCCCTGGTGCAAGGGTCAAGGATGTCTCGGAGTGGGTGCGGGACATTCTGAAAAGGGAGGGTGAACAGCCAGTTGTCATGGTGCATATAGGTACCAATGATATAGGTAAAAAACGGGATGAGGTCCTACGAGACGAATTTAGGGAGCTGGAGCTAAATTAAAAAGTAGGGCCTCAAAAGTAGTAATCTCAGGATTGCTACCAGTGCCATGTGCTAGTCAGAGTAGGAATCACAGGATAGCTCAGATGAATACGTGGCTTGAGGAGTGGTGCAGAAGGGAGGGATTCAAATTCCTGGGGCATTGGAACCGGTTCTGGGGGAGGTGGGACCAGTACAAACCGAACAGTCTGCACCTGGGCAGGACCGGAACCAATGTCCTGGGGGAGTGTTTGCTAGTTCTGTTGGGGAGGAGTTAAACTAATATGGCAGGGGGATGGGAACCTATGCAGGGAGACAGAGGGAAGTAGAATTGGAGCAGAAGCAAAAGATAGAAAGAAGAAAAGTAAAAGTGGAGGGCAGAGAAGCCCAAGGCAAAAAGCAAAAAGGGCCACATTACACCAAAATTCTAAAAGGGCAAAGTATGTTAGAAAGATAAGCCTGAAGGCTCTGTGCCTCAATGTGAGAAGTATTTGGAATAAGGTGGAAGAATTAACTGCGCAGATAGCAGTTAACGGGTATGATGTAATTGGCATCACGGAGACATGACTCCAGGGTGACCAAGGTTGGGAACTCAACATCCAGGGGTATTCAACATTTAGGAAGGATATGCAGAAAGAAAAAGGAGGCGGGGTGGCATTGCTGGTTAAAGAGGAAATTAATGCAACAGTAAGAAAGGACATTAGCTTGGATGATATGGAATGGGTATGGGTGGAGCTACGGAATATCAAGGGGCAGAAAACATTAGTGGGAGTTGTGTACAGACCACCAAACAGTAGTAGTAAGGTTGTGGCAGCATCGAACAAGAAATTAGGGATGCATGCAATAAAGGTACAGCAGTTATCATGGGTGACTTTAATCTACATATAGATTGGGCTAACCAAACTGGTAGCAATACGGTGGAGGAGGATTTCCTGGAGTGTATTAGGGATGGTTTTCTAGACCAATATGTCGAGGAACCAACTAGGGAGCTGGCCATCCTAGACTGGGTGATGTGTAATGAGAAAGGACTAATTAGCCATCTTATTGTGCGAGGCTCTTTGGGGAAGAGTGACCATAACATGGTAGAATTCTTTATTAAGATGGAGAGTGACACAGTTAATTCAGAAACTAGGGTCCTGAACTTAAGGATAGGTAACTTCGATGGTTTGAGGCGTGAATTGGCTAGAATAGACTGGCAAATATACTTAAAAGGTTGACGGTGGATAGGCAATGGCAAACATTTAAGGATCACATGGATGAAGTTCAGCAATTGTACATCCCTGTCTGGAGTAAAAATAAAACGGGGAAGGTGGCTCAACCGTGACTAACAAGGGAAATTAAGGATAGTGTTAAATCCAATGAAGAGGCATATAAATTGGCCAGAAAAAGCAACAAACCTGAGGACAGGGAGAAATTTAGAATTCAGCAGAGGACAAAGGGTTTAATTAAGAAGGGGAAAATAGAGTACGAGAAGAAGCTTGCAGGGAACATAAAAACTGACTGCAAAAGCTTATATAGATATGTGAAAAGAAAAAGATTAGTGAAGACAATTGTAGGTCCCTTGCAGTCGGATTCAGGTGAATTTATAATGGGGAACAAAGAAATGGCAGACCAATTGAACAAATACTTTGGTTCTGTCTTCACGAAGGAAGACACAAATAACCTTCTGGAAATAATAGGGGACCGAATGTCTAGTGTGAAGGAGGATCTGAAGGATATCCTTATAAAGCGGGAAATTGTGTTAGGGAAATGGATGGGATTGAAGGCCGATAAATCCTCGGGGCCTGATCGTCTGCAGTCCAGAGTACTTAAGGAAGTGGCCCTAGAAATAGTAGATGCATTGGTGATCATTTTCCAACAGTCTATTGACTCTGGATCAGTTCCTATGCACTGGAGGGTAGCTAATGTAACACCACTTTTTAAAAAGGGAGGGAGAGAGAAAACGGGTAATTATAGACCGGTTAGCCTGACATCAGTAGTGGGGAAAATGTTGGAATCAATTATTAAGGATGAAATAGCAGCGCATTTGGAAAGCAGTGACAGGATCGGTCCAAGTCAGCATGGGTTTATGAAGGGGAAATCATGCTTGACAAATCTTCTGGAATTTTTTGAGGATGTAACTAGTGGAGTGGACAAGGGAGAACCAGTTGATGTGGTGTATTTGGACTTTCAAAAGGCTTTTGACAAGGTCCCATACAAGAGATTGATGTGCAAAATCAAAGCACATGGTATTGGGGGTAATATATTGACGTGGATAGACAGGTTGGCAGACAGGAAACAGAGAGTCGGGATAAACGGGTCCTTTTCAGAATGGCAGGCAGTGACTAGTGGAGTGCCGCAGGGCTCAGTGCTGGGACTCCAGCTCTTTACAATATACATTAATGATTTGGATGAAGGAATTGAGTGTAATATTTTCAAGTTTGCAGATGACACTAAACTGGGTGGCGATGTGAGCTGTGAGGAGGATGCTAAGAGGCTGCAGGGTGACTTGGACAGGTTAGGTGAGTGGGCAAATGCATGGCAGATGCAGTATAATGTGTATAAATGTGAGGTTATCCACTGTGGGGGCAAAAACACAAAGACAGAATATTATCTGAATGGCGGCAGCTTAGGAAAAGGGGAGGTGCAACGAGACCTGAGTGTCATGGTTCATCAGTCATTGAAAGGTGGCATACAGGTACAGCAGGCGGTGAAGAAGGCAAATGGTATGTTGGCCTTCATAGCTAGGGGATTTGCGTATAGGAGCAGGGAAGTCTTACTGCAGTTGTACAGGGCCTTGGTGAGACCTCACCTGGAATATTGTGTTCAGTTTTGATCTCCTAATCTGAGGAAGGATGTTCTTGCTATTGAGGGAGTGCAGCGAAGGTTCACCAGACTGATTCCAGGGATGGCAGGACTGACATATGAGGAGAGACTGGATCAACTGGGCCTTTATACATTGGAGTTTAGAAGGATGAGAGGGGATCTCATAGAAACATATAAGATTCTAACAGGACGGGACAGGTTAGATGCAGGAAGAATGTTCCCGATGTTGGGGAGGTCCAGAACCAGGGGACACAGTCTTAGGATAAGGGGTAGGCCATTTCGGACTGAGATGAGGAGAAACTTCTTCATTCAGAGAGTTGTTAACCTGTGGAATTCCCTGCCGCAGAGAGTTGTTGATGCCAGTTCATTGGATATATTTGAGGGGGAGTTAGATATTGCCCTTACGGCTAAGGGGATCAAGGGGTATGGAGAGAAAGCAGGAAAGGGATACTGAGGGAATGATCAGCCATGATATTGAATGGTGGTGCAGTCTCGAAGGGCCAAATGGCCTACTCCTGCACCAATTTTCTATTTGTTCTATATGTTTCTATGATCTCATTGTGATAGTGCTCTGTATTTTAATGTGTTCATCATGTAATACTTGCAAGCTAACAAAACATTAATCGTGCACTCGTGGACAAAAAAAATGGGGGACGATTAATTAGGGATGTGTATCTATATATTGTGTATGTATGTGTGTGTTGAGTATTAGTAGCTGTCAAATTACTTCACACATATTTTTTGTCACCTTTGCAGAAAAATCTAGCTGGCAAATGGGCGGAGCTATGCAAAACGGGCGGTGATCTACCGAAGACTATTCCTCTGACGGAACTCAAGGAACGTGCTGCAGCCCTGAATACGTGTGTTGGTGCCTAACCAGTGTCCTGGCGGGTAAGTCTGCATAATGCCTGGACTGTACTACAGTCATGTAATTCAATTTTATAGCAATATAATGTAGAATGTAATGTAATGCTGGGAGCAAGTAATGTTGTTAATTGTGACATGATTTTTTGGTTGATGGCACTGTGTCGCTTGGAAACCAAACTGTTTGGAACTCAAGTTTTGTTATGTCATGTACTTTCTCTCTGTACTTCGCTTTTGATAGTTTCATGTCATGATTCTCGCTAAAAAATGTTTGTTCTCCACATAAGCCTGCGCAAAGTGAATTGCTCTGATGTTACCTCTGACCCCTCCCCTGCCGCCAACCATTAATGTTCTGTTTTTACAGTTGCCTCAGTGGAGCCGCCTGCCCCTTCAAGAGAGGAGTCATTGCAGGGAAGACCAAATGCAGAGATGGTAGAAGAGATGGAGGAGATGGTGCTGCAGGTGCTGGAGGATACCATTCCTCAAAGCATTGTAACAATGGTGGTGCATGAGGAGGGATGGTGGCGGGACTTGAAGGGTCCTTTCTATCGGCGGCCACCAGTTCCTCGTCGGAATCCAACTCTCTTGGATTCCAGCCCGAGGAAGTGGGATCAAGTGGAATGCAGCAGTACACACTGATCTCGATGGTGAATCCGCAGCGGCTGGTCCACCAAAGTGGGAAAGCTGCGTGACAGGCAGATGCGAGCCTGGACATGGTGGGACCGTCCAGGATAAGCATCGTCTTGATTTGAGAGCTCCTCCAGGCCGTTGCTGGGTTATCTGAAAACATCACGGCTTTAGCAGCCCGTCAGTCGGAGGATATGGTGGAGCTGATTGCTGCGGTGAGGGAGAACACCCAGACCGCCAATGGTAATGCTATGTGGCAATCGACAGTCGTGGGGTATGGCACAGCACCCCAAGGTGCCATACCACCAATGGTGACAGCACCTGATCGTCGGAGGAACTAGTTTCTTCCGACTTTGAAGATGGGTCCTCAGTACCTCCATCTTCTCCAGAACCCCCAAATGTAGCACTGCCATTGTCGCCCCTCCCCCCCCTCAACAGATACGTTCAAGGTGCTGTGCTGGTGCATGATGTACTGGTCCCAACGTGGGCAGGGCCAGGTGTATTGATAGTGGAAGGAGGAGGAGGAGGAGGGGGTCAGGTCCATGGATAGTGGGGGGGATTGGGAAAGAAAGGCGTTGGGAAAGGTGGCCACTGGTAGAATTGTGGGAGGGTGCAGGGGTGTATTCAGTGGTCTTTCTACTGTTGTTCATGTTGTTCTGGTTGTTGTTCATAAGGTTTGTTGTTATAAAAATTGGAATTCATTAAAAATATGTTATTTTATTAAATTATTTTATACTAATTACAAGTTTTATATAACATTTTATTGAACTAAACCATTCTTGTACTGTGTCTCACTCACTTCTGAGAAGGGGGAGAATATATCACATTTTACAACTTTTAGGGAAGACAACTTTAAACGTGTGATTGACGGTGTCCCTTGTAAACTCATACCTCATCTTGGATGACCTTGACCCAACTGACTGGGTTTTCATGAGTCTTGTGAACATTACGTAACTGAGTAAGCTACTCACAAAACAACAGCTCAACCAACCTGTGTGATTCTCCTTGTGGTGCCTGCTACAGTTGACTAGCCCCACGACCGCACTGTCAAGACACGTGAAGAATGGTTACTTGGATGTACACCTAGTGACTGACACCCTTTCCACCCCCTCTCCCCACCTCCTCAGGTCTCCTTGTACACCCAGTGACTGACTCCCTTCTCCCTCCATATCCCCCCGCCCCGACCCCCTCAGGTCTCCTTGTACACCCAGTGACTGACTCCATTCTCACTCCACACCGCACCCCCCCCCGACCCCCTCAGGTCTCCTTGTACACCCAGTGACTGACTCCATTCTCCCTCCATATCCTCCCCCCCCCGACCCCCTCAGGTCTCCTTGTACACCCAGTGACTGACTCCCTTCTCCCTCCATATCCCCCCCCCCCCCGACCCCCTCAGATCTCCTTGTACACCCAGTGACTGACTCCCTTCTCCCTCCACACCGCCCCCCCCCCCCACCACCCACCCCCCCCTCAGGTCTCCTTGTACACCCAGTGACTGACTCCCTTCTCCCTCCATATCCACCCCCCCCCCCCCCGACACCCTCAGGTCTCCTTGTACACCCAGTGACTGACTCCCTTCTCCCTCCACACCGCCCCCCCCCTCAGGTCTCCTTGTACACCCAGTGACTGACTCCCTTCTCCCTCGATATCCCCCCCCCCCGACCCCCTCAGGTCTCCTTGTACACCCAGTGACTGACTCCCTTCTCCCTCCATATCCCCCCACCCCACGACCCCCTCAGGTCTCCTTGTACACCCAGTGACTGACTCCATTCTCCCTCCACACCGCACCCCCCCACCACCCACTCCCCCCTCAGGTCTCCTTGTACACCCAGTGACTGACTCCCTTCTCCACAGATCAACCGAGAAAGGTCAAAATCTGGAGGAGTTACACCAAGTACGCTGCAACTAACAGCTGTGGAACAGAGGATCGCTGTTATGATTCAATCGCGCAAGAGAAGATCAACCACCAATGTGGACGCTGGGCCCAGGTTACCCAAAGAGGGTAGGCCCTGCCGCGTACTCATCTCATCCAGCCCCCTCTGCCCCCTCCCCTGCTGCTAACCAAATACTCTGTTATGTTTTGCAGATATTGTGCACCAGGAAGAGACAGAAGCTGAAGCGGAAGATCAGGAAGCCGTCAGTCCAGATATTCTTCATCAACTTCAGGACGAGGATGAGCTGGGCAATGAAGGACAGCAGGAAGACCGCAATGATGAGATGGTTACATTACAACTGGAGCCGGTGAACGTCCTGAGGACACCAAGCCCTTTGCTGAGCGATACAACTGAGGCGACGTTTCATGGGATAGAGTTTGAGGCTGCGGGTCCCAGTGGGTTGCAGCAAGGGAGATGGCCGAGGAGGTTGGGAAGGAGAGCTCAACCTGAAATGCAGGGCGCAGGGGACATAGGACAGATCATGGGAATGAGTAGGGAGAGCACTGAGCTAATGAGATCACTCCTGGCCACCATGGGTGGGGTGAGGGTAGAATTAGAGGGACTTTCAGTCGAAGTAGCAACACTGGAGGAATGGGAGCAGTGTCGGGACAGATGAGGGAGGGGATGTCGGAGATGAGGGAAAGGGATGTTGAAGTTGAGGGAGGGGATGTCGGAGATGAGGGAGGGAATGTCGGAGATTAGGGAGGGAAAGTCGGAGGCAGCTGGTGCAGTGTCGGTACAGATTAGGGAGGGAATGTCGGAGATAGCTGCTGCAATAAGTCGACACACCCAGGCTGTCATTGACCAACAGCAATTGGCAGCATCAACTGCTGGCACTCACTTTCCAATCCCCAGACCAAAGTCAGGTAATGTGCCGAGGGTTCATCCACAGAGTGAAGAAGAGTTCGACGATGAACCCGAGCCTTCCACAATGCTGTCTGCTAGGTCTGTCTCTGTCCAACCCCACCAACAACAAATGCGCCTTTGCGCAGAAAGCAGAAAACACCTTGGGGTCATGGTGAGGAAGCAGAAGTCTGAGACAACGGGCATGGGTAGGGGTAGAGGCAACAACAGGGGCAAGAGGGGCGCACAGCGCTAAGGTCTTTGAATAAGGGGGAGGAGAGATGGCTGCAGCTAGAGTTTGTTTGTTTGTTCCTGCTACTTTTAGTTTTCTTCATTGACAAGGTTAACGTATGATACAAAATTTTTATTACAGTTAAGTAAAACTGTACAAATGTTTAATAAACCTAATTATTTTTTAAATTTAAGCAGAATCCTGCACATTATTTTTTGAATTAAAGCAACATAAACCAACACACTTGTATCCGGCCACGGGAGCGATCCTTCGGTCGGCCGGCACTCCTCTGACCCATGCCTGAAGCCCCGTGAGCAGAGATTCAGCAGTGCGGTGGGGTGGAATTGTAATTTGCCCGTTCTCAAAAACATTCTGTGGGAAAAACGAACTCTCCAAGTCATTTTCCAAGTACCCTCTGCAAAAATCATCATGGGCTAGACTTTCCACTTTGCTGTCTGTCGCTCAATGTTCCAGCGATGTTCGATGTCTCCGCCTTACCGATCGCTGGAACATCACCCATTTTTTAGATCGCGATTTTCCACTCGGAGATAGGCCAGCGATGTGAAATGGGCGATGCAAAAGGTCAGCGATGTTACGAGTGCCCAGCGAACGGCCAGCGATGTGGAAGTCAAAAGCTTCCCTAGCAACGGTCTTCTGCGCATGCGATTTTTTTTTTTTCCGGTTGACTTCAAATCCAAAACGGACAGAATTGAAAGCTGAAGTAGATAAAATTTAAAAATGTCAGTACAAAATTTAAAAAAGTAAATACTGAAATTATATTCTACAATACTCTAAAGATATCCTCCTCGTCTGAAAGTGTGTAGGATGCTCACAAAAGGGCCAAACCTTTTTCAGATGAGGCAAACGAGGTCCTCACTCAAGAGGTTTACTCAAGGTGGGGCGAGTCAACCCGAGGTGGCAGTGGGAAGTCCCCACCCCATGTGAAAATATGGAGCGAGATCTCAGACATCGTCTCTTCGGCGTCCAACGAGGCGAGGGGGTCCGATCAATGCCGCAAGCATTGGAACAGCCTGGTTGCCTCAGCAACAGGAACTACAGATTTTACATTGTATTGATGAACATTGTAATTATAATTTTACTTATCTCCTGGATTGAAATAAATTTTGTACACATTGGGACACTTTTGTGCATTAGCTCCTGACATTGCTGACCTCAATGGAGATTGTATTAGAGAGAGATATCTTTATGTCAATCATTAGTGCCTATCCCCAATATTTGTTACAACTGTGAAAATGTCTTTCCATTATAGTACCTACACCACAGAACTTATGCCATGCACTTTGTAACTTTTGCATCGGAAGATATCAAACGACCAGGCCCAGCAGAGGCACACGGGAGGGGTCTCTGCTGCCTCACAGCCATTATGTGACATCAAGGAGCGTGCAGCGGCTCTGGTTGGGAGCCTCTGTCGAGTGGCCACTGTCATGTATTCAACTATCATTGTAACCCAAGTATAAGCTGACCTAAGTTGTACACCTTGAGAACATTGACCACAAGGGGGTGAACTTGTGGGAGACACTCCTGACTTGGACTTTCAGGTATAAAAGGGGAAGCTCCACCCACCTTCATCACTTGAGGTCTTGGTAATAAAGGTAACTGGTCACAGAGTGACCTTCTCTCAAGTATGGGTCTCGTGTGCATTTATACTGTATAGTAAGGACATATCATTGGCGATGAGAAACTGGGATTTAAACCACGCGAGCATGGCAACTTGCAGCACAGAAGAGAGGTACTGTGTTGGTGATGATTTGGACGACTTTATTGAGAGACTACAGCAAAGTTTTGTCACTAAGGAATGGTTGGAACAGGATTCGGCCGACAAACGCAGGGCTCATCTCCTGACAGTTTGTGGATCCAGAACGTACTCCCTGATGAAGGACCTTCTAGCACCAGAGAAGCCGGCGGGCAAGATGTTTGAAGAGCTCAGTAAGTTGTTCGGGGAACACCTTAAACCGGCGAGCAGCATGCACATGGCGAGACACCGGTTTCACACGCACTGGCGGCGAGAAGGGCAAAACGTTCCAGACTTCGTGGCAGATCTCCGGCGACTGGCGAGCCTATGTAAGTTCCCAGATGTATGCAGAGCAGAGATGCTGCAAGACTTTTTTATTGAGGGCATCGGGCACGCTGGGGTTTTCAGGAAACTGATTGAGACCAAAGACTTGACCTTAGCAGCAATGGTTCTGATAGCCCAGACATTTATCTCAGGGAAGGAAGAGACCAGAATGATGTATGACAAAAATCTTGGCTCAAATGCGGCAAACAACCAGGGAGTCAACATTGTTAACACGGCACACAGTTCTCTAGGCAGACAAGGGCAATCGGACATGCCCCAGTATGTAGTCGAACCCAAAAGGGGAATTCAACAGAGACAATGGCTAGTTGAACACCGATTCATGCCATCGCAATGGACAATGCGGCCAGTAATGGGGCCATCAACACTTGTTAATGGTGCACTTAAGGACAGTTACAGAGATAGTCAGAGACAATCGACTTGTAATGGACCTTTTGTTTCCAACAACAGCTCCTGCTGGAGGTGTGGAGGCAAACAACCAGCCAGAGCTTGCAGGTATCAGCAAAATACCTGCAGAAACTGCAACATCAGCAGTCACTTGGCATGTATGTGCAGGAAGCCTGCAGCCAGGTTGATGTACGAGGAGGACGGGCCTGATGCAAGCCCTACGAGGCCACGTGAATACTGGGGGAAATCGCTGGAAGCTGAAGTTCAGCGAGTTCATGTGGAGCACGTATACAGTTCATACACCAGGACGCCACCGATAATGATGAAAGTGCTCCTCAATGGCATCCCAGTATTAATGGAGCTAGACACGGGGGCCAGCCAGTCCCTGATGAGTATCAAAGAGTTTGAAAGGTTGTGGGTGTCCAAGGCCAGGAGGCCAAAATTATTGCCAATTGACGCACAGCTACGGACATATACAAAGAAGATTATTCCGGTGCTAGGCAGCACCACGGTAGTCGTGAACCACAAAGATTCGGAGAACAGGTTGCCACTCTGGATTATCCCGAGGGATGGTCCCGCACTACTGGGGAGGAGTTGGCTTGCTGTCGTGAACTGGAAATGGGGCAATGTCAAAGCAATTTCTTCTGTGGAGCGAGTATCATGCTCACAGGTCCTGGACAAATTTGACTCATTATTTCAACGCGAAATCAGCACTTTCATGGGGGCCAAGGTAGTGATTCACATAAACCCGAACGCCAGTACACCACAAGGCCAGAGCAGTGCCGTACGTGATGCGGGAAAAGATAGAAGGCGAATTGGACCGCCTGCTGAGGGAAGGCATCATCTCGCCAGTCGAATTCAGTGACTGGGCGAGCCCGATCGTGCCGGTGCTCAAGGCGGATGGGTCGGTCAGGATATGTGGCGATTACAAGGCCACCATCAATCAGGTGTAACTCCAAGACCAGTACCCGCTACTGAGGGTGGAGGACCTCTTTGCGACGCTATCCGGTGGCAAACTTTTTTCAAAATTGGACCTGACCTCAGCTTACATGACCCAGGAGCTGGCGAGTGAGTCGAAGAAGCTGACCACCATCACGACACACAAGGGATTGTTTGAGTACAACAGATGTCCGTTCGGGATTCGTTCGGCCGCCGCGATCTTTCAGCGAAATATGGAAAGCCTCCTCAAGTCGATTCCAGGGACGGTGGTTTTTCAGGACGACATCCTCATCACGGATCGCGATACTGAAGAACACCTCCACAACCTGGAGGAGGTGCTATGCAGACTGGACCGGGTAGGGCTGCGACTGAAAAAGGCGAAGTGCGTCTTCCTAGCTCCAGAGGTAGAATTCCTGGGGATGAGGGTAGCAGCAGACGGGATCAGACCTACTGCGTCCAAAACGGAAGCGATCCAGAGAGCAGCCAGACCCCGTAACACGACGGAGCTGCATTCGTTCCTGGGGCTCCTGAACTATTTTGGTCACTTTCTTCCCAAATTGAGCACGCTGCTAGAGCCGCTACACGTGCTCCTACGCAAAGATCGTGATTGGGTCAGGGAGGACAGCCAGGAAAGGGCTTTTGATAGAGCACGCAATTTGTTATGCTCCAACAAACTGTTAACGTTATATGACCCATGTAAGAAACTTGTTTTAACATGCGATGTGTTGTCCTATGGGGTCGGGTGTGTGTTGCAGCATGTCAATGCCAATGGTCAGTTACAGCCGGTAGCTTATGCCTCCAGAAGTCTGTCCCATGCAGAAAGGCACTATGGGATGGTAGAAAAGGAAGCGCTCGCATGTCTATATGCAGTAAAAAAAATACACCAGTACCTGTTTGCCAGGAAATTTGAGCTGGAGACAGATCACAAACCCCGAACGTCCCTTTTGGCCGACAACAAGGCCATAAATGCGGATGCATCGGCCTGCATACAGAGGTGGGCACTCACGTTAGCCGCCTATGACTATACAATTCGGCACAGACCAGGCACTGAAAACTGCGCCAATGCACTCAGCAGGCTCCCACTAGCCACCACTGAGGGGACAACCGAGCATGCTGCTGAGATGGTCATGGCTGTTGAAGCTTTCGAAAGCGAAGGCTCACGTGTGACAGCCTGTCAGATTAAAGTCTGGACAAAAAAAGACCCGTTACTGTCTTTAGTTAAGAAATGTGTCCTGAATGGGGACTGGGCAGCCACGTACGTGGCATGCCCTGAGGAACTTAAACCGTTTCATAGGCGCAAGGATGAACTCTCGATTCAGGCTGATTGTCTACTGTGGGGAAACTGAGTAGTCATGCCCCAGAAGGGCAGAGAGGTGTTTATCAGAGAACTTCACAAGGAGCACCCGGGCATTGTCATGATGAAGGCAATTGCCAGGTCACATGTTTGGTGGCCAGGGATAGATGCAGACCTGGAACTTTGTGTTCGCAGGTGCAACACGTGTGCCCAGCTGGGCAACGCGCCCAGGGAAGCCCCCCTTAGCCCCTGGTCCTGGCCTGCCAAGCCTTGGTCACGCATCCATGTGGACTACGCAGGTCCTTTCATGGGAAAAATGTTTTTGGTTGTAGTAGACGCCTACTCCAAATGGATTGAGTGTACCATTTTAAATTCAAGCCACATCCTCTGCCACGGTAGAAAGTCTACGGGCAATGTTCACCGTCCACGGTCTACCGGATGTCTTGATCAGTGACAATAACCGTGCTTCGCAAGCACTGAATTCCAGGACTTCATGGCAGGCAATGGAATCAACCATGTCAGAACAGCACCGTTCAAGCCAGCCTCAAACGGCCAGGCAGAACGAGCAGTGCAGATAATCAAACAGTGGATGCTTAGAATCCAAGGGGGTTCCCTACAAAGTCGCTTATCACGCCTCCTGTTGGCCAATAGATCCCGACCACACTCGCTCACAGGGGTTCCACCCGCAGAGCTGCTAATGAAAAGGACGCTCAAAACCAGGTTATCTCTTATGCACCCCACTATGAAAGAAATTGTTGAGAGCAGGCGTCAGTCACAATGTGACTACCATGACAGGAATGCGAGGGCGCGATGTATTGATGTCAATGGCCCTGTTTTTGTCCTTAATTATGCTGCAGGGCCCAAATGGCTTGCAGGCACTGTGATTGCCAAAGATGGGAATAGGGTTTTGGTCGTTAAACTTACCAATGGACAAATCTGCCGCAAACACGTGGATCAAACTAAAAGGAGGTTCAGCAACCCCTTAGAAGAAACAGAGGAAGAACACGACGTGGAGTTTACTCCACCACAGGTGACCGAACACCAGAACCAAGTGGAGGAGAGCCCAGTCACTGTGGGCAGTCCGGACAGGCCTGAGGCACCGCAAACAGCAGACACTCAGGCCTGCGCCCAACAACCGGAGCCCCAACTCAGGCGCTCTACAAGGGAGCGTAAACCACCAGAGAGACTGAACCTGTGATCCCAATAAGACTTTGCGGGGGGAGGTGATGTCATGTATTCAACTGTCATTGTAACCCATGTATAATCTGACCTAAGTTGTACACTGTGAGAACACTGACCACCAGGTGGTGAACTTGTGGGAGATACTCCTAACCTGGACTTTCAGGTATAAAAGGGGAAGCTCCACTCACCTTCATCACTTGAGATCTTGGTAATAAAGGTAACTGGTCACAGGGTGACCTTCGTGTGCATTTATACTGTATAGTAAGGACATATCAGCCACCTCCCGTGGTTCTGCAGAGCCCTCTGATGTGTCACGTGAGTAATGTGTCCAGCACTGTTCAACAAATGTAATGTCATGAATTTGTGTTTTAAATTGACTTCTTCCCTCGCTCCTAAATAAACTCAGAAATAAACGCAGCACCGCTTTCCTTAAGTTAACGTAGGGTTTTTCTGATCAGTACTTACGGCCACCCAGAAAAAATCGTTGTTGGTGAAAATTGATAAAAGGGCCAAAAACAGCACCAAAAAAACGTCGCCCAGTGGTGGCGAAAATAGAGCCCGTAATCTCAGCAGCATTGACCAAATCCCAACAACAACTTATATATCTCATGCAACAAATTATAAATCAGGTTTATTAAGAAGTAAAATTAAACGGCAAGAACAAACAAAACAGAATTCACCAGATTGCAGTAAAGGAGAATTTTGTGTCTCACTACATTAGACTCATTTTGAAATCATGGATACTTTTAAACTTTACTAATATTTATAACTTGGACACGTGTATAGATATATGGGGAAAAGCTTGCGTATGAAATTGGATATTCCCTGAATACTTTCATTTCCTAAGTTCATTCAATTGTTTGATAAATTGAAGTTGTTTTTAGAAAAACCTTGATATGGGCTTCAATTGTACACTTTCTTTGCTTCTAAGTCTGAACTAGGACAAAAGAATATCAAAAGGTATCTTTCACAACCAGTCAGAAACTGTGACAAAGGAAGTTGGACAGATATGGGTTAGGTAGTGCACTGAGGCAAAGATCATGTGCTTTTGTAAACTAACGAGCGCAGTGCACCGCATGGATACGTCTAAGGGCAGAAACGCTGCCCCGAGTCCCGCAACCCTGAGTCCGCCACATGGGACAAACCGGATGGCCCCGTGCTGGCGCTGTGGAGGAAACCACAGGGCCCACCAGTGCCGCTACAAAGACTATGCATGCAAAGAGAAAGGGCACCTTCAGAGAATGTGCAGAAAAAGCTGTACTCACCGCGTCTCTGATGAGTTGGCTGATCAACCGGGCTCTGACCCACATGAAGAGGAAGTTGCTCAAACCTTGGAAGAAGAGTATGGAATTTATACCTGCTCCACCGGAAGTTCTCCATGGATGATGGAAGTAGACATCGAAGGGGTCCCAGTTTCCAAGGAGATCGACATGGGGTGAGCCAGTCTGTGATGAGCCAAATGACCTTTGAAAAAATTTGGATAAATCTTGCCGCTCGACCAAAACTGTCTCCTGTCCGAGCACAGCTGCTCACCTACACCAAAGGTAAAATCCAAATCATTGGCAATGTGGACGTCCAGGTCTCCCAGGGCGGCTGTCCCTGTGGATTCCCCCTGTGGATTGTAGCCGGCAACAGTCCCACGCTGCTGGGCAGGAATTGGATGAACCCGGTCCACATCAGGCGAAGTGGCGACGGCCTCTGGTCCCTGGCAATCGACCTCAAACATGGATCCATCGCTACATCTAGAAGTTCCACTGTCCAGCTCGACGGCACAGTGACGATTCCACAGCACCCCGGTGAAATCTCCGAGACCGAGGATCCAAACTTCACTTTCTGGGCCGGGGCAGGTCTCCAAGAGGTGAAAGGTGTCGAAAGAAATGGATTCCCGACATCCAGGGTCGAACCTGTGGAAGAAAAGACCACCACGGCCTACCTGCAGCAGAGCCAGAAAATGGCTGCAGCACCAGCACCATGGGAGAAAAACCAAATATCAAAATGACCGCAGCCACACCACGAGTGAGCATGGAGGAGCGACACATGACACCGAGCGGCCAATCGAATTTGAAGGCTCCCTTAAAGGAGACCGGTAACCAAAGAAATTTAAAGGGCAAGTTTCAACTGTTTGAGTACACGGACATTAAAGCTAAAGATGCAATTAAAGGGTGCAAGTATGAAAATGTATGCAATGTAATCACGAATTGTGATGCTGGTTTAACTAATGTGACTGATGAGATGAATACAGGTGTCACTAAGGTTAAGAACAAGTTTATTATGCTGAACAATAATGATAGAGAATGTGAAATACCTAATGTAAGCATGTCTGTTGAAACCAGGACGCCCAAAGGTGATGCAAATGATAGAATGTGCAATACAGGCTCGACTATGTGTGATCAGAGCCAAGGTGTCATGTATACTGGTAGGACACTGCCAAAGGACATTGGGTCCTACAGGGACAATGCTGATGCCAATGGAATCCCCCTGTGGGAGACCCCCAGATCCAGCAGGCCACCAGATCAGGCCTGGACCCTTGGAATGAATGTGATGCCCCTTGCAGGACACACACAGCCAGTGGGAGCAGACCCACTACAGGGACAGTGGTCACTGGGCAGCCCAGCCACCACCAATGGCAACCGGCACCAGACCAGCCCTACAGCCCCTGGCCACCAGGGCCAACACCAGGAGCATGAGGCCAATACCCTCCAGCTTCCCTGGCAAATGCTGGGATGACCTGACCCTCATCCCCATTGGTGGATATAGAGCCCACCCAGTCTTGTGGCCCTGCCCACCACCCCACAACTACCCACATCACAGTGTATACACACCACCCACTGTTGCCGTGGCTACCCCTGAGGGATCCCACAACAGTGACACCCACATGGCCTGTGTGTGAGGGAGGGGAAACATACGAGGCCAGTCTCTTGCACAGGGGTCACACCTGGCAACCACACACCCCTCACCACAACCTCCCATAGCCCACCACTGATCACCTCCCCTGGTCATGACAACTAGGATATGAAAAATGCTTAGGGGGGAGTGTTGTTGTGTACGGTTGCCTGTTTACTGTGTGATGTCTGTAACACTGTTATGCAACACTGAATGTACCCTTACACCGTACACACCTTACCTGTACACCAGAGGGTGCTGCTGTTGGAGACCTAAGGGTTACCTGCACACTTCAGGTAACCCAGTATATAAAGGAGCACACAGCTTGGTGTCCTCACTCGGCAGTTGCAAATAAAGGACTACAGAAATAAGTTTAAGTATCATACCCTGCCTCGTGGAGTCATTATTAAAGGTGCCTACGTACACTACAGAAACACCTTGAATGGATGGACTGATCAGTGTATGAATTGAAACGATTCCATTAAAGTCGTACTGAATTGTCTTGGGAGTGAGGTTGTATCAAGTGGGAGAAACAGCGTCATGGTACCTACTTCTTTGAGAGATAGAATTCGGGCCGAACTTCATACTGAACATCCAGGGATCATCAGTATGAAATCAATTGCAAGAAGCTTTGTTTACTGGCCGGGATTGGACAGTGATCTTCAATCACTTATCACAAACGTGACATTTGCCAAAATTGCAGAAACAAACCACCCAACATGCCACTACAACCCTGGTCATGGCCAAGTAGACCTTTTCAGGGAGTACATGTAGACTTCTGTGAGAAAGCAAATGATTATTTCCTGGTGCTTATAGATAGTCACTCAAAGTGGATTGAAGTGAATGTCAAATACTACAACTGAAGGTACCATAGATGAGTTGAGGTTTATCTTTGCATGTAACGGCTTACTTGAAGAGCTTGTTTTTGACAATGGTCCTCAGTTCTTTTCTGCTCTATTCCAAGTATTCATGGAATGGTATTGAACACACTCTCGTTCTACCATATCATCCAACTTCAAATGGAGCAGCCGAAAAGTCAGTCAGAATAATGAAAGAAGCTCTCAAAAAGCAAGTGTTGCAGGGTTGTTCGGGACTCAGCATGAAGCAAACTTTGGCAAATTTCTTGCTGAAGTACAGACCTACTCCGCACACGACAACTGGACATACTCCAGCAGAACTCTAGATGAAGAGGAGATTGAGAACATGATTGAGTCTTGGTCAACCAAATTTGTCCTCAACAGTTGACCAGAAACAGTTGAGTCAGAAACGTTATTATGACACCAATCAGTCATGAACTCATACATGAGTTTGACTCAGTTCAGACTTTAGTAACTGAAGTACCAGGTTCAAACAAGTCTGAGATAGAAATAAGATCATCTTTGAGTTCAGAGCCAAAACAAAACAGCCCAAAAACTGGTTCAGCACCAAAACCTTCTGTAAGGAGATCAGGAAGGCTCCACAAACCTGTTATTAAACTGGATTTGTAGTTCATTTGAAAGCAAAAAAGCCAGGAATTTCTGTTATGCTGGGAAAGGTGGGACCATAGTTTTGTTGTATTTGAGAGGGAAATACATACATTTTTTTTAAGGGGAAAGCAGTGTAATGTATTATCACATGGTTTGTCACATGGTTTAGTATGAGCGTGTTCAGTTCACTCTGGCCTAATAAAGCAAGCACGTGGACTCATCGTGTCTCTGTCCTTCATTTGTCCTACCCACCTATATTACAATACTGAACTAGAAGGGGTGATGGAATTGGGAGAGGCAGTTCAGAAATAAAAAACGTAAGTGGGTGAAGCAATAGCAGATGGCCCTGAAATTCAGGCCTCCCTGGGTCCGCACGGAGTGTGTACGGGCCCTGGAAAGCGTCACAAACGCTGGTCTTCAGTGCACAAGCGCATGCACTGAAAACGGGTTTTTCCGATCTGTCAGGCTTGACAGATCCAATGCATCGCCACATCCAGGACATTCGCATGGGCAAGCTTGCGGTATTTGCCCATATCTTGCCCAGTGGATGTCCTGAAAACTCTTGCACCTGGCATAGCCTGCTTTAACAGGTGTAAGAGTTTTAAAACACACTTAAAACATAAAAAATGTAATTAAAAAAACATTTTATTTTTAAAAACCCTGCCCACTACGTTAACTTTATTTTAAAGCATAATTAAAAAAAAAAAATTTTAATCAGAAAAATATATATATTTAATAATACATAAATAACTTTAATTTAAATTAATGTTAAATATGTAGTGTATTTTTTCTATTTTTTATTCCTGTTTTGTGTGTTTGGCGGGGGTTTCTCATTAATAATAATGGGAAGTCCAACTTACGGAGTTCCCATTATTATGAATGAGAAAATACTTTACCTTGATTGACTGCCCAGAGCCATGTGACTGCAGCTCCAGTCCTGCGCACGTCCTGACGTGCACGCGCTGAGATGCGCAATCAGTGCTGGCCTCAGGACCGGGATCTCTCGTGGGTGCAGCAGCTTCAGGTAAGTGCGCATTTTTTCTAGAATGCAGTCGAACGCCCGCAGGAAGGAGAAATCGGGATTTCTGGGCCGATGAAATTTAATACAGACAAGCACAAAACACTGCACATAGAAATAAACAAAGAAGCTGCACACGTACACCATGAATGGTGTTGAAATGGCTATGGATGAAGCCAAAAGAAACCTAGGAGTCTTAGTAGGAACACACAAATGTGTCCAATCAAAGCAGAGCTGCTGTCAACAAAGCCAATAGAATGTTGAATGACATAGGCAGAACAGGAGAATACAAGTGAGAGGGAGGGCTGACCAAACTCAGGGCTGTTGGTGGGTCGTTGCTGATGTATAATGCCGGCCATCTTTTCAAACATAATTAGGTCACTGCACTTTGTATGTGAAGTGTACTGAGAAGTCTTGACATGACAAGGTACTATATAAGTTCAGGTATAATTATTTTACCAGCTCTATAACCAAGTGCCTCCAAGTGTATTATTGTTGAGTATGGAAATGCCATTGTAAGGTACCATTGAAGTCACAATATTCTGGCGGAGGGTATTGGCACTACAGTAATTAAACTCATAGATAATACTGAATTGTATGGTAGCGTCAGGGTCTTAGAATAGGTGCAATAGATTGTAATAGATCTGTAGAGATTGGAGACTGGAACCCAAGATTGGAAAGCGGCTTTCAATATACATGAGTGTGCAGTTATAAACATAAGTGCAAAGAATTGATATATTATTTATATATAAAGGGAATGGAAAGGATTTGAATGTGCATTATCTGAGTTTAAATATCTCTCCGGACCCAAATCATGATACATATCTATTTATTATCAAAAGGCTAGAATTTTACAAAAATAGCACAGCGGGGAATAAGAACCAATTACGAAAGAACGATGACTAACAGATCCACGCCAAGGCGAGATGTGAACTGACTGTAAAATGAGCAGATCATGAACTAGTGTTTCATTGGATAGCCTGAAAATCAAGCCAGAACCCTTGGAGTAGATATTACCTTTGACGAAGGTTACTGCTTCACCCCAAATAATCCAGGCTATACAAAAATATCCATACATTATGATTTTCATATTTATAAAGATTTTCCATTTGATGCAAAATTAAAATGAATCTATTTGTATGGTTTAATAACTCAGTATATGACATGCTGAAAGTTTAAGCTTTGGTTGGTATTCGTAACCCAATAGATTTCCTGACTGATGGGATCATTCCCACTATTGAGATCAAGGTTTATGGAGACCAAGAGATCCATTTTGCCGAATCCCTACTCCAATCACATTGTGCTGGAGTTTAGGATAGCCTAAAGGAGTCTCGCTTGATGAGTTTGTTTAACTGGTAAAATTCATTTGTTAGTAAGGACTGAGCATGGGATTTCCTAATCTTCTCATTAGAAATGTATCGTGCATTCAGCTTGTTAGTGTAAAATAGGTGGCAAAGACCAAAGATGCCTGGCCTTTGAAGAAATGAGTTCTTTAAGTTGTATTTTGAGTGCTACAACCTTAGCTTGAATATGGAAATTGATTCCATTATGGTCAAATGTTATGGTGGAGGAAGAAGAGGATGAAAGGAGGAAATCAAGGCAGGTTCACTTGCACCATCAGGGGACTGCCCTTACCCACATAGCTATACATACAGACCAAGGCACACTTACCTTGGAATGTTCAAGAATAACTGTCTTCACAGGTTCTCAATCATCACAGAGGCCGTGCTTGAGTTGTGCCATCTGCTGGAATGTGGGCTGCAGTCAAGTTCAACCACAGAAGTGGCACTGGCAGTGGCAATAAATGACACCACAGCACTGAACTTTTACGTCTCTGACAACTTCCAAGCTAGCTCAGAGTGCATCTGTAACTCGAGTCAATCCATAGCGCACAGATCCATCAAGTAGGTCAGTGATGCATTGATCAACGGGGAAACACCGTTATCGCTATATCCGAGGCAATACATTTTGCATTAATTATCAGAAAATTGATTCACCGGAGCAGAATTAACAGTACCAGCTACGTATGAGCAATTCCGGGATCGTACTCTCCAGAAAGATGGTCACCCAAGAGGTATGCTGAGATACTCTATCACGTTTGAAGATAGAAGTGAGATCTTAGGGAAGCATAAAATAATCCAGTACCTAAATACAATCTAACAGCAGCCTTAGTTATTTTTAACTATTTTGGGTACTTAACTTTGTTTTGCTGTGTATTATGTACTTGTAATTTATAAAAATAAATGTATTTGCATCTTATTTAAAGCATAAAATATTAAGCATTTTTTTTTACATTGAGCTATCTTGTGATTGGATACAATCATGAGCTATAACCATTCAGAACACATTACGAAATATAAATAAAAATTAAGCAGTGGCAAAATTTCAAATTGCAAACTCCTTTTGTCACAGGTGGAATATTTGTTAAATAAACAACTCCTCGAGTACAATAACTTTCATTATTTTATCAGCAAAGTTACTTCAGAAACTGTTGAAGAGTTCATGCTTTGCCTTGCTCTATACAAATAATTTGGTTACTGTAACTGCTTCTAAAAGTAGTTTCTCTGGTAGGGGTCGGGGGGGTGGTGTTAAACCATTGTGATTTGCCATTAATGACAGGAACAGAAGACGAGGCAGGGCCTAAAAACAGCAAATTCTGGATTCTCGCTGAATGGTCCGTCGACCTGGCGACCATGAAGAAAATGCTGGAAGTTGTAGGCACAGATGCATACTGGGAGCTACACCTGACAGTGAGCACTTCCATGAACTCAAGACCTTGTCTTCTCAAAAAGACACAAGCTTCTGTTGGAAAACTTCAATGGAAACATTTTAAACACACAAAATACAGTTATATAGGTACAGTTAATAGTTTCCTTATGATTTTTAATAATCTTTTATGTCATGTGTTTAAGCACTACATTTCTCACTGTAGGGAGAATGCTAAGATGGCAGCCAACAAGGATTAAGAATTAACACATTTCCAAATCTATTTGTACCAATTTAGGAATCTTATCCCTAAGAGAGTGGTTCACTTGCTCATGTGTTTACTCCCAGCTGTTGTGTTTTCTCCAAAGCACGTACAGAATGATCTGATTTAGAATTGCCACTTCAAAGCCACATTGTTACAACTAAATCTTTCTTCCAATACTTGTTTCCACAGATTATAGGCATAAGCAAACCAAGTTTCTGATAAACATTCTTACACTTTAGGCATACCATGAATGGGATGTATGTTACAAGACTAACAATTATCTCTTAATTAAAGTACGATGCATTAGAGACCCGTGTGAGATGCCCATTAAATGCTTTAATCTTTTCCAAAAGGCAGGGAACACCATTCATCTTCAGGTTAAAACTAATTAGTCTTATTTGCAGGTAAAATAATCACATGGGATCAAAAGTGCAAGTTACTGATGGTATAAATACTCAGAAAATAATAAGGATTGAATCAGTCCAAAAAGAATTAAAATATCTTATTTAAATTTATTTCTTATGCAGTCTAAAACTTTGCAAGACTTTTGGAGGAAAAAGTATTTCATCAACTTACCCAATGCAAAATGTGCATGTGTGCACTTGCCATTCCTAAATCAGCCCATGAGTTCCAGTATCAGTTCAAGAAACTGGACCAAATGATGAAAAAATGATTGAGAAAAGTTGGCAATGTATATTTCAGCCAAAAAAAATCTCAACAACAACAAATTTTATTTAGTTAGCGCGTTTAACGTAGTAAAATGTCCCAAGGTGCTTCACAGCAGTGTTACAAGACAAAACAGATAAATTTGACACCGAGCCTCAAAAGAAGAAATCAAGGCAGATGACTAAAAGCTTGGTTAAAGAGGTTGGTTTTAAGGAGCGTCTTAAAGAAGGAAAGGGAGGTAGAGAGGTTTAGGGAGGGAGTTCCAGAGCTTAGGGCCCAAACAGCTGAAGGCACGGCCACCGATTGTTGAGCAGTTCAAGAGGGCAGAATTTGAGGAGCGAAGACATCTTGTAGGGTTGTGATGCTGAAAAAGATGACAGAGATATGGAGGGGCGAGGTCATGGAGTGATTTGTAAACAAGGATGAGAATGTTGAAATCGAGGCATTGTTTAACCAGGGCCCAATGTAGGTCAGAAAGCACAGGGGTGATGGGTGATCGTGACTTGGTGCGGGTTAGTACACAGGCTGCTGAGTTTTGGAGACTTCAAGTTTACGTAGTGTGGAATGTGGGAGGCCAGCCAGGAGTGAGTTGGAGTCTAGAGGTAACAAAGGCATGAGCGATGGTTTCAGCAGCAGAAGAATTGACGCGGGGTGGAGGCGGGCAAGGTTACGGAGGTGGAAAAAGGCGGTTTTAGTTATGCCACGGATATGTGGCTGGAAACTCATTTCAGGGTCAAATATGACACTTAGGTTGCACACAGTCTTGTTCACCCTCAGAATGATGCTCGGGAGAGGGATGGAGTCAGTGGTTAGGGAACACAGTTTGTGGCAGGGACCAAAGATAATGGCTTCAGTCTCCCAATATTTAATTGGAGAAAATTTCTGCTCATCCAGAACTGGATGTCAGACAAGCAATCTGACAATTTAGATATCAAGCAGGGGTCATCATCATCATTGAGGAAGACTTGCTTCCTCTCTAAAAGTGAGTTCTTAGGTGATTGAACAGTCCAATACGGGAATTACAGTCTCTGTCACAGGCGGGACAGGCAGTCATTGAAGGAAAGGGTGGGCAGGGAGTCTTATTTGCCGCACGTTCCTTCCGCTGCCTGCGCTTGCTTTCTGCATGCTCTCGGCGACTAGACTCGAGGTATTCAGTGCCCTCCCAGATGCTTTTCCTCCACTTAGGGCAGTCTTTGGCCAGGGACTCCCAGGTGTCGGTGGGGATGTTGTATTTTATCAAGGAGGCTTTGAGCATGCCCTTGAAATGTTTCCTCTGCCTACCTGGGGTTCGCTTGCCATGTAGGAGTTCCAAATAGAATGTTTGCTTTGGGAGTCTTGTGTCAGGCATGCGAACAATGTGGCCCACCCAACGGAGCTGGTCGAGTGTGGCCAGTTCTTTGACGCTGGGGATGTTAGCCTGATCGAGGACACTAACATTGGTGCATCAAGCAGGGGTCAAGGGAAGTGGTGGAGAGGTAGATCTGGGTGTCATCAACATACATGTGGAAACTGACTGCGTGTTTTCAGATGATATTGCCAAGTTGCAGCATATAGATGAGAATTAGGAGGATGCCAAGGATTGATCCTTGGGGAACACCAGAGGTAACGAAGCGGGAGTGGGAAGAGAAACCATCACAGGAGATTTTCTGGCTGCGATTAGATAGATAAGAATGGAATCAGGCGAGTGCCGTCCCACCCAGCTGGAGAGGCATTGGAGGAGGATGGAGTGGTCAACTGTGTCAAAAGCTGCAGACAGGTCCAGAAGGAGGAGAAGGGATAGCTTACCTTTCTCACAGTCACAAAGGATGTCATTTGTGACTTTGATGAGAGCTGTTTTGGTACTGTGATGGGCAAAAACCAGATGGAAGGGATTCAAACATTGAATTCAGGGCAAGATGGTCATGGATTTGTGAGGCAACAGCCTCCCCCCCCCCTCAGTCTCTCTCTCTCCCCCCTCAGTCTCTCTCTCTCTCTCTCTCTCAGTCTCACTCTCTCTCCCTCAGTCACTCTCTCGCTCCCTCAGTCAAGTACTTTGGACAATAAAGAGCTGCCAATCAATCAAATTTAGAGATACCATGGCACATCATGTGCTTAGAATCACTTGACAACTGACTGTTTATACCTCATTTAAACCTCACAAAGCTATTCATTCTTTGATCGGGCATAACTAGATCAGCATTTGTGTACAAAGCTTCCACGTTTTGGCTCATCTATAGATCACAAATAGCTAGGGTCTGGTCTCCATCTTCTAGGTTAGTACGGAAAGACAGCTTCCATCTTATCTCGAGTTTTTCTGAACACAGTTTCCCTACGTATCTAAAGTTATAAATAAATAAATATCTTTAATGCAGTGGGATTGGGGTGGGTGGCGGGGGCAGGGGTGGATCCAGTAATGCCAATTTTCTGCCCCTGCTGAAGTTGAAAGTTACCCTCAGTAATTTTGGCAATTTGACACAGTACAGAAACTTTGTTTTTGTCTTAACTACAATTTCAATGCATCCAGCAATTCTGTATCAGTTGGGATGAATGATGGAGAACAGCAATTTGCCAGTATTTAGGAAAAATCTTATTCATTGATAGAGCACATGGGAAAATCTTACATCATAATTTGACCCACAGAGAGCAATATATCTATATTGTCAGATAGAGCAACAGGAATCACAATAAATAAAAGAAGCTTAACTCGGTTAAAATTAGCTAGAATTTTCCTAGATTTAGCTATTTACCTCAGACATACACATAGTATTTACATATCAATCTAGACAGCATTTTGCATTTTTCACCAAAATTCCAGGATATTATACTGCTAATATAAGTAACGGAATAGCTTTTACATCACTACATGAGACACATTATGACGCTCAATTAATTTGTTTTCTAAATGAGTCACTAAGCCAAGCTTTATAGGATACATTTTTCTTCCATTAGCTTTGAACATCCCTCACTGTTTCTAATAGAGATGCACTTTACTCACATCATGTGCAGTACACATTAATGAGGTATGTATCCATGCATGGAATAATGTATGGTCTCAACACAATAGTGTTGAACGTTGCTGTCTTCCATTTCCTTGTGTCGTCCCAGCGGCAATGTGGACAATTATATAAGTGGAGTAACTCAAAGAAGATGCTGTCACTATTATCTATATTATAGCACTGTTCAGCTAGATACATGCTAAAGGCACACTGAAGGCAATCTTCGTTTTCAGCCCGAAATGGGCGTGCTGTCTACCCAGAGATGGCATCAGAGGCTCTGGCTCAGGCCGCATTTTAACTGCCGCTGTAGCTCATCGGTTATGAATATACAAACAATGATGGACAGGGAAAGACTCTCTGGTCCATCCAGTCCTTGTGTATCACAATATATACACTCCCCATCCCACCCAAAACCATGTGATCTACTGGAAGAGGCAAAAAAACCATGTCAATTTGGGGGGAAAAATCTGGGAAATTCCTCTCCGACCCATCTAGACAATCGGAACTAGTACAGAAGATGACTCTGGCCCTTAATTCCCTGAAGTACCTACCTTTTGTAAGAGGTGATGTCCACCCCTGCCAGAAATAGGTCTTGCTCTTGCTTAAAGGAGTTTGGCAAGTTGGTGTTCAGCATACGAGATAGCAGTCTCGGGGAAAACAAGCACCTCCTGACATCTAACCTAGATCTGACCTTACACAACTTAAAATTATAACCCCTGGTCCTCCTTAACCTATTTAATTTGGTCAGGGAGGACCACAATTGTAGTAAAGGGGCCTTTAGTGAAGAGTGACCATAATATGATAGAATTTTATATTGAGTTTGAAAGTGATTTAGTTCAATCCGAAACTAGCGTCTTAAATCTAAACAAAGCAAACTATGTAGGTATGAGGGGAGAGTTGGCTAAGGGAGATTGGCAAATCTACATTAAAAGGTATGACAGTAGATAAGCAATGGCTAGCATTTAAAAAATTAATACGTATAATATATTCAAAAGGGAGTTAGATGAAGTCCTTACTACTCGGGGGATCAAGGGTTATGGCGAGAAAGCAGGAAGGGGGTACTGAAGTTTCATGTTCAGCCATGAACTCATTGAATGGCGGTGCAGGCTAGAAGGGCTGAATGGCTTGCTCCTGCACCTATTTTCTATGTTTCCATGTTTCTATAATTTACAACAAACATACAATCCTTTAAGGCAAAAAAACCCACAGGAAAAGTGGTCCAATCATGGCTAACAAGAGAAGTTAAAGATAGTATTACAACAAAGGAAGAGGCTTATAATGTTGTTAAAAGGGCAGTAAGCCTGAGCATTGGGAAGATTTTAGAAATCAGCAAAGGAGGACCAAGAAATTGTTGCAGAAAAGGAAAATAGAATGTGAGAATAAACTAGTGAGAGACATAATAACAGACTGTAAAAACTTCTATAGGTGTGTAAAAAGGAAAAGATTAGCAAAAGTAAATGTGGGTCAAGCACAGGCTAAGACAAGAGAAATTATAATGGAGAATAAGGAAATGGTAGAGAAATGAAACAAATACTTTGGAGCCGAAATACAGTAGTGTAAGAAAGCTGGCGCAGTAATGAAATGTTTTCTGTTTTTACCGCAGGGATCCATGATGCTGCCGGATGATCGATTTACAGGACTTTGAAATGTTTTCAAAGTTCCAACGGAAGTCGGTCATAGTGGGGGTGAGAGATAGACAGGAAGGCAGGCTGAGGGGTTGAATTTGGGTCAGGACCGGGACTCCGCCGCTGTCAATCAATGGTGGAGTATTGATGACACCACAGCACATGTGCATCACCACGCTCTACCCTCCATTAAAGGGGACAGAATCAGGCATTTTGGGCTAGACTTTCCACTTTGCTGGTTGTTGCCCAACAAACGGGCGATGTTCCAGCCCTGGTGATGTGTCAGCCTTCATGATCGCCCATTGTTTGGATCGAGACTTTCGGCTCAGCGATAGCCCAGCGATGTGAAATGGGCCCAGCGATAGCTCAGCGATGTGAAATGGGCCCAGCGATAGCCCAGCGATGTGAAATGGGCCCAGCGATAGCCCAGTGATGTGAAATGGGCCCAGCGATAGCCCAGCAATGTGGAAGGCAAAGCTTCCCGAGCAACGGCCTTCTGCGCATGCGTTTTTTTTTGGTAAACAGGATTTCCCGTGTTTCGGGAGGTCAGGGGTCATCCACACATGCACAGAAGGCAAATGGAGGAGGAGGGAGCGAGATAGGATACAGAGGATACAGAGAGAGAGAATACAGAGATAGGAGGAAATCAGGAAAGCTTAGCAGAATACAAAAAAGAGATATGTCATCATCTGATCGTGATGTGGAGGGGGGAGGCTGGGGGCAAAGCCATTTTTGGACGAGGCCAACAAGGCCCTCAACCAAGAGGTGCACTCCCAGTGGGCCCAATTAACCCGGGGTGGGCATGGGAAACCTCCAACCTGGGTCTACAGAAAGCTCTGCGTCGAGATCACAGATGTTGTCACCTCAGCGTCCCACGAGACGAGGGGGCCCAACCAGTGCTGCAAGCGCTGGAACAGCCTTGTTGCTTCAGCAAGAGTAAATATAGATTTTATATTGTAATGATGCAAATTGTAATTATAATTATAATAGTAAATCTCCGCATTGAATTTAAGTTTGTTATTCTTACATACATATATAATCCCTGTTAATCTGGACAGGGCTATGAACCTGTGCCCTTTTGAAGTCTCTCTGGTTGCTATCACTTACACAAGGACCTAGCAAGGACTGGGGGAGAACTGCCTTTGCTCACTGTTTGCCCTGGGACACTTTTGGACATTAGCTCCTGTCATTGCCGACTTCAATGGAGATTGTAGTCGAGAGAAATGTATGTGTCAAGCTGTAGCTCTTAAACACGCTAATCTTTGTTATAACCGTGCATCACTTGTGAATACAAACCCTATTTCATGTAACGTTGGAAACTGTTGTCTTTCCATGATATTACCTCGTCAATTAGCTTATGCCATGCTCTTTTCACATTGGCAGAGGGAGATATCTAACAACCGTTCAGTGCAGAGACGCACCGGAGGGGGCCCTGCCCAGCTATCTCAACTAACCGACCTCGAGGAATATGCGGTGGCACTTGTGGGCACCCACAGTCGCTCGGCCACCACCCGTGGTGTTGCAGAACCCTCCCATGCAACACGTGAGTAATGTGTAAAGCAGTGTTACAGTAATGTCACATCATTTCATTTTAATACTATATACGAGTGATGTATTATTATGCATGCAGCCTCTGTGCCTCTCAGGTTGAACATAAGCACATAAAAACATAAGAGCAGGCCATGTGGCCATCTGTCCCATTCTCTGTCCGCACCCCATGAATCCTCACTCCCTTATCATTCTGTCTGTCTGCGACTGATCCAGCCTCTACAGCTCTCTGGGGCAGTGAATTCCAGATAGATGTACCACCATATGTACTACCATATGATGCATTAATATGTAACATCTCTCGCTTACATTTATTGCAGTATTGTTGCTCCTCCTACGTATGCCAGCGCAGCGCAAGAATCCATTCTGTTCTAATAAGCTCAATTGTGTTTTGCAGGTCAACCAGCTACAGAGGCGCATAGGGAGGCCGCACCTGCACCTGCCCCATTGCAAGTGTCATTCACCATGGGTGATGAAGAGGAGGAGACTACCTGTCATGTATCCTACATGGTTACTGCTTGTACTATTACAAGGTGTGCCACCAGAGGGCACTGCAGTGGGAGATTTGTAGATTACCTGTACAGGTGTGCCTGGCCTAGTATAAAAGGCAGGCCACCAGGTGTGATCTTCACTCTGGAGTTATCAATAAAGGACTAAGGTCACTACAGTTCAAGTACAACACATTGCCTCGTGGGCTCATTATCAGAGCATCTAAAGACATAACGTAGAAGCATAGAAACACAGAAAATAGGTGCAGGAGTAAGCCATTCGGCCCTTCGAGCCTGCATCGCCATTCAATGAGTTCATGCAACTTCAGTACCTCATTCCTGCTTTTTCGCCATATCCCTTGATCCCCATAACAATTGGCAACGAGATTACGGACTTTCACACGAAAATGGCTACCCTTGGTACGTTGCAGCAGTTCGCCGATGGTGATGATTGTGACGCCTTTGTGGAGAGGCTCCACCATTTCTTCACAGCAAACAACCAGGCAAGACACAACCCGGCCACACTGGCTGATAAGCGCAGAGTTATCCTGCTAACCAGTTGTGGGCCCACTGTCCATGGTCTCGTCAGGGACTTGCTGGCACCAGCGAAGACAATGACCAAGATGTACGAGGAGCTTGTAACGCTGATCCAAGAACAACTCAAGTTCAAAGAGAGCATCCTCACAGCCAGACACCGGTTTTATACACATCGACGGCCCGAGGGCCAGGAGATCACAAAATATGCTGCAGACCTCAGGAGGCTGGTGGCACCGTGTGATTTCGACGACCACCTCACCGAAGCGCTGTGGGACACCTTTGTCATCGGAATCGGCCACGAGGGCCTTCTGCATAAACTACTATCTGTGGATACCACAGTCACGCTAGAGAAGGCCATCTCCGTGAGCCAGGCATTCATGACCTCGACCTGCGGCTCGAAGCAAATGACTCATCCTCAAGACTCAAACCGGCAAGTACTGTGCACAGAGTGGCATCTTTTAGAGGCTGGACTGTAGAACGTGAACCTTCTCAGGGATGAGAGAACAGGCCCCCGAGTCCCTTAACTCAGAGTCCGCCGAGGGGGGCTAATCGAGTAGCTCCATGCTGGCGTTGCGGAGGGAATCACAGGGCTCACCAGTGCCGTGTGTAAAGGCTGCAGCACAAAGGGCCACCTCCAGCAAATGTGTAACAGAAATATGACTCACTGTGTTGATGAAGAGTCTGCAGGTGGCCATGAATCCAGCGCGGATTATGAAACGATACTGAGAGAGGCAGCTCAGCCCCATGATGAGGTATAGAGCATGTTTACCTGCACCACCAAGTGTTCCCCGTTGAGGAAGGAATTCGAGATAAATGGCGTTCCAGTCTTCATGGAAGTGGACACGGGGGCGAGCCAGTCAGTAATGAATCAAAAAGCCTTTGAGAGGCTATGGGACAATCAGGCTGAATGACCCAAGTTGGTCCCGGTTCAGGCAAAGTTGTGCACCTACACCTATGAACTTATCCCAGTTGTTGGTAGTGCGGATGTAAAGGTACTTCATGATGGTGCGGTGCACAAGTTACCCCTGTGGATTGTTGCAGGTGATGGACCAACGCTACTCGGAGGAAGGTGGATGGAGAAGATCCATTGGAGTTGGGAAGACTTCACCCCTCCAGCAATCGACATCCTCCGCACTCAGAGGCAAAGCAAGCCCTCACCTCAGGTTGGATCCGGCACCAGAGAGCAGATCAGCACAACACCCGAGGCACAGACCACTCAGCACGACTGCGTGGAGATGATCCAGCTGGGACGACCTGAGCGCACTATCCAGGCTCAAGTGGCAGGACTCCGGAAGAAGAAAATCGGATCCAAAGGCGACTTCCCAACTTCGGTGGCAGAACCCAGGGAGAAGAGGATCATCGCAGTCGACATCGTGGATGGAGGAAAGATGGCGCCTGAATCACGAGGTGATGCGCTGAAGAAAAAGATGGCGGCGGCCAGACCACGAGGTGCAGCGCTGATGGAGCAACACCTGGCACCAAACGGAGAAGAGAATTGGGTTAAAGATAGCAAGGCTCTCTTAAAGGAGGCCTGCAACTCAGCACACTTAAAGGGACAGTTCCACACACTCAATCAATGTAATAGCAACTATGAGTTAGATGTAAAATGTGTAATTGATGATCAGTGTTGTGTACATGCAATAAGGAAAGAAAAGGAACGCGATTGAGATCGGAGCTACAGGTTATTTACAATGAGTAATGAAATGTTGTTCGATGTAGGATTTCAACTGCCTTCAGTCAATGTAGCGGGCAGACACCCCTTGGGAGCACACAGGTCCAGCGAGCTACCCAATTTAGCAGCCTGCGTCCCTGGGACCAGAGTTATGCACCATGGAGTGTGGCCACAAGCAGCCAATGCAGAGCAAGCGATCTCAGGAGGGCAACGGCACCGGTATCGATACCCTGCCCCTGATCGGCTCCACCTCTCAGACACCCGAGGGCACCAACCACCACGAGTCTGAAAGGGCAAACTGTGCTAAGGTGCAGCCCCCAGACCCTATCGCCACCAAGGCCACACCCGGGAACGAAGAGTCACCCGCAACGGTTCTCCCAAATGGGACCAGGACCAGCCAGGATCCCAAACCAAACAACGCCCAGGCAAGCGACTCAGCAGTTCCCTGTACACTGCTAGATGACTGCTCCTCAGGGAGCAGCAGCGATCCAGGGTGCAAAGAAAGGACAGGGAGGTCACAGGCATCTGTGAACCTGCCCGACACTAGGAGCAACGGCAAAAGCCCCAAGAGCAGGCAACTTGAGCGAACCAGGTTCCCACTGCCAGCACTGGGCACCGGGCCACCACCAGACTACCTGGACACCATCCAGCAGTTCTGGTACTAGCTTGTCCTCATGCAACGGTGCTGAAACCTGCACCGATTCCTAGTACGTATCGAGAATGTATCTCACCAGTCGAATGTACTTGCCTCACAACTGAACCACAAATGTAATGTTGTTAATGCAAATTTTTTTTCTGGACTTGAATGTACATGAATGTAATGAGTCTCCGGCATAATCTAGATGTGGGTGGGGAGAGAATGGAGTGGTCATGGACACACAAATAGAAACCACCAGCACTCTACTGGCAATGAAACACCAACCACTCACCCAAGATAGAAACGACCCACCAAGGGTCAACCAGATAGAGCGAAGCCCAGAGCACAGTCAATGCAAAAGCGATTTGCACTAAAGGCTTGGGGGAGAGTGATGACATGTATCCTACATGGTTACTGCTTGTACTATTACAAGGTGTGCCACCAGAGGGCACCGCAGTGGGAGACTTGCAGGTTACCTGTACAGGTGTGCCTGGCCTAGTATAAAAGGCAGGCCACCAGGTGTGATCCTCACTCTGGAGTTATAAATAAAGGACTAAGGTCACTACAGTTCAAGTACAACACATTGTCTCATGGAGTCATTATCAGAGCATCTAAAGACATAACACTACCGACCCAGAGGAGGAAGATCTTATGGAAATGGAGCAGGATGCCCCTTTCATCCCTCTGACAGTGGAACCTGCGACCACTTTGTCGATTTCGATGGAAGAGGTAGCGGGACCAAGCGGCACGCAGCCGGTGACGCCAAGGCGTTTTACCGTGCACACGCCCACCCCACGGAAGTCGGGTCAGTGAGGTCAGCACTCGCGTCCTCTGGCCGATCGGATAGAGGGTTTGATCGCCCTGTGCGAGGAAAGTGTCGCAATCAGTCGCGAGCATCTCCAGGCGTTCGTGGTGTTGACAAGGGACATGTCCCGGGTTGTGTTGTGCAAGCGGAGATTCCGCAGCAGACGCTCTTGGAGATGCGTGCGCAGACCGCCTCCATCGATGCCTCGCGGCATGCGTTGTTGGTGGGACACGGCACTGAACCCCAAGGTGCCACCGTCACACACACCACCAGCAACAGCGAGTCAGGAGGAAGCACTTCCTTCTGACTCGGAAGGCGATGCCCCAGCTTTGTCTTCCCTTCCAACACCTCCCTCCCCACAGGCGATCGCGCCACCATCACCCCCACCACGGCAGGAAGTCTTGCTGTAGCCCGCTACACTCCTGCTTCATCCTGGTACCCGGGGACCAAAACGAGGTGGGGTTAAGATGCGGGGAGGGTACAGCATCTGGAGGGAAACGTGGCCGCAGGTAGGGAGTGGGGTGTTTTATTGTTGTTATTGTTGTATTTTCTTAGTGTTGTCGTTTTTTACATTTATTGTTGGGTGTTTGTCGGGGGGGTGGGGGGGCTTGTTACAGTTGAAAAATTTATATAATTGTTAAATTATTTAAAAAATGTATTGACTTTTGCAATTGTTGTGCAGTTTCTTCGAATAACATAAGTGAAGTTAAAACATTAATGCAACTGTTGTACAACAATGGCCAGGCCACCAGGGATGGCCTCACCATGGCCAAATTTACTTCATTTGACACTGTACACCTTGGGTGCCACATGGTACGTCAGGTTGGCAGCACCCACAACAACACCATAAAGCATCCTTACAATGCCCAAGCCATTCCTTTCACACTTATGACCATTGAGCCTGGGGGTGGGGGGGGATTCGGGGGGTACCGTTATGTCTCACCATTCACTGCAACTCACTGAGCCACTTCCAAAGGAGCACACAAATCTGTCCAAGAACACAAAGTGTTGAAAATAAAGGTTTCAATGTTTGATGGCACATTAACAGAAACTTTACATGAACATTGCATCAGGTTAGATTATAATACATTAGATCTCATTAGATAATATTATATTAGATTATATTACGTAACATTAGATCTGCTTCCTAATCACTGTCTCAATTGGTGCTGTATATACTTCACTCACAATAACTGTTAACTGCCAAGTTAAGCCCATTATGGAAATGACATTGTGGCAATGAAATGATCAAAGCAAGTTTGAAAGACAAGGGTTCTATTTTCTGACTAGCAGAAAGTCAGCATCAAATCACTGACACAGAGCAGAGCCGTATTTTGCCAATGACACGACAATTAGTAAACTGGAACTTATAGTTGAGCACATTAGTCACGACGAGTGATAACCTCCTTGTTCCTCAGAAATTTAGGAGCCATGTTTACAATTTTGCTACAAATAATAAACCTTCTCCCCACCTCCCACCCACCAAGTATTAATCGCTCTTTGCACAAAGATATTTCTAACATAAAGACTAATTTTGCCGGTTTGAACTTTATCCGACTTTTGGTGTAAAAAGACAAAGAACCAGTGGGTAATGCATGTTCGAGATTCAGTATTCTTCTAGCTATGCAATTTTATTCAATGTTATTTTGTTGATCACCACAGTGCACTGCAACTCCACATCACTTCCACTGCAAATATCTCATTTTAATAACAAAGATCAACAGTATTATGAATTTTACATTTCTCCACAGTTGATTACTAAAATTAAAAAGTCTTGGGGACTATTGACAGCCAGCTGTTGCATTTATACAGACTTGTAGCGTTTTGTAATCCATTTCTGAGTGGGAGAGTTCCTGGGCTCAATTTTCCCCGGTGATTTGCACCGTTTTCTTGCAGTAGGCTGCTTTTTTTTGGCATATTGAGTCAAATTTTTGGCGTATTTATTTTTTCCAAACTTTCCCCCCTGTGATCTGCGCCGGTGTAACTGAGTTAGTTATGGTGTTTCTAGGCCAGTTTTTTTTTGACGTCGCAGTCTGCTCATGTCTGTGCCGGTTTTTTCAATTGTTCGCAGTTTGGACAACATTTTTTTCTATTACGTCGGCGTATCTGGCCACTCCGGAAAAACCTTCCGGTGAGTTAAGAAAACCAACGCACATTTACAAATCTGCGCTGAGAGACGCCATTGTTTTTAAATCAAAGATTTTGGAGGGAGTCAAGAACACTGTCAAAATCAATAATAAAGTTCAACTTTCTTTTAACCTGTCAACGTAGAAGTGTAAATTTGTTGGATTTCACAAGCTTTCTCATTTTTTTACTCACTCACACGCCAACAGCGAATGTCTTGAAGAAGGCCAGGAGGGTCGTAGGTTTGGCCGGCAGAATCGGCCTGGCGCCCGGACAAAGGGGCTCGAGGTTCAGCTCCAAAACAAGCTGTGGGGGTGGGGGGTGGAGAGTGAAGAGGTGGGGAGAGAGATAGCCGATCTTACGGCTAGTAGCCTGGGGAGGGGGAGAGATAGCTAATCTTACGGCTGTAGCCCAGGGAGGGGGAGGGAGGGGGAGGTCACAAGACTCGGGGGGGGGGGGGAGAGAGAGGGAGAGAGAGAGGAGAGGTGGGGAGAGAGATAGCCGATCTTACGGCTAGTAGCCTGGGGAGGGGGAGAGATAGCTAATCTTACGGCTGTAGCCCAGGGAGGGGGAGGGAGGGGGAGGTCACAAGACTCGGGGGGGGGGGGGAGAGAGAGGAGAGGTCACAAGACCTTTGGGTGGAGAGAAAGAACTGCAAACTGTGCTGCCTGCTTTAATGCCGTTTTGAGCTTCTTTGAAAGTTTAACTTTAAGTATGGGGGCAATACTGACAATGCCATACCTCCTGCGAGCCTTCTGCATCATGGTGCTTCATAGGAGACAATTGATTAGAGCTCATCGCATCTTAAACATCAGAGCCCATAGGGTGCTGGGAAGGAGGCCTTACCCACGTTGGGTATATCGAGGCAGGCATTCGTACCTGCACCTGAGTGATACAGACTGTGTCAGAAGGCTGCGTTTCTGCAAAGAAGCTGTCCGTGAGATCTGTGAGTTGGTGAAAGCAGACCTGTAGCCGAGAAACGTCAGAAGGACTGCTTTGTCAGTTGAAGTGAAGGTTACAGCTGCACTTTCATTCTATGCCTCCGGATCGTTTCAAGCTACAATTGGGGATGTGTGCGCCATCTCTCAACATGCAATACGTGTTTACCAAGTCACGGCTGCACTGTATACGCGGAGGAATGACTTCATCAAGTTCCCCATGACTACCCAAGCAATCCATGACAGGGCTGTGGGCTTCTCCAATTGCTGGCTTCCCAAAGATACAGGGCTGCAGTGATTATACCCACATCACCTTGCGAGCACCTTTGCAGGATTCCGAGCTGTACAGGAATAGAAAAGGCTTCCATTCCATTAATGTACAGCTCGCGTGTGACGACATGCATTGCATCATGTCAGTCGATGCAAGATACCTTGGCAGCACCCATGATGTGTTCATCCTACGTGACAGCGTTATATCTGCCATGTTTGAGCAGCAGCCAGAAGGGCAGAGCTGGCTACTGGGAGGCAAAGGATACAGCCTCGTCACCTGGCTCATGACGCCGCTACGCGTAACCCGGACGGAAGCTGACCGTCAATACAACATGTCGTACATTGCAACGCGCAGCATCATTGAGAGGACCATTGGCATATTGAAACAGTGTTTCCGATGCCTAAACCATTCCAGAGGCTACTTGCAATATTCCCCTGAGATTGTCGGTCAGTTCACTGTTGTGTGCTGCATGCTGCATAACTTAGCCATCATGAGGCAGCAGCTGGTAGTGGAAGAAGACCCACCTGCGGTGAGAGTGGCTGATGATAATGATTTGGAAGATGCAGATGATGAGGAGGAGGAGGAGGAGGAGGAGGAGGAGGTGGAGGAGGAGGATGACGAGGAGGAGGAGGAGGAGGAGGAGGATGATGAGTATGAGGAGGCCATGCAAGTGCCTGAGGCCAGAGCACGATGACGGAGGACGGGCCATCATGCTCCTTTAACGATTGCTCGAGCCTTGCGCCAGCAGCTCATCCATAAATGCTTTACTGATGCCTGAGGGCTCAGTGACAACTAATCCACATGGACATGGTTACTGTTTGGAGCTGTTCCATAATGTTGTATCATGTTAATAGAACATGATTCAGTGTTAATGTAAAATATATTGTATTCAAAAGTTTGCAATGTACTTATCTTAACTTTAATAAAATTATTCTTGTATCAAAATCTACTTTAATACCACCCTTTAAGTTCACTTAAAAACTTTAAGATCACTTATAAACGTGTAAATTTACATAACTTACAACATAACATAAGAATTAGGAACAGGAGTAGGCCATCTAGCCCCTCGACCCTGCTCCGCCATTCAACAAGATCATGGCTGATCTGGCCGTGGACTCAGCTCCACTTACCCACCCGCTCCCCGTAACCCTTAATTTCCTTATTGGTTAAAAATCTATCTATCTGTGATTTGAATACATTCAATGAGCTAACCTCAACTGCTTCCTTGGGCAGAGAATTCCACAGATTCACAACCCTCTGGGAGAAGAAATTCCTTCTCAACTCGGTTTTAAATTGGCTCCCCCTTATTTTGAGGCTGTGCCCCCTAGTTCTAGTCTCCCCGACCAGTGGAAACAACCTCTCTGCCTCTATCTTGTCTATCCCTTTCATGATTTTAAATGTTTCTATAAGATCACCCCTCATCCTTCTGAACTCCAACGAGTAAAGACCCAGTCTACTCAATCTATCATCATAAGGTTACCCCCTCATCTCCGGAATCAACCTAGTGAATCTTCTCTGTACCCCCTCCAAAGCCAGTATATCCTTCCTTAAGTCAGGTGACCAAAACTGCACGCAGTATTCCAGGTGCGGCCTCACCAATACCCTGTACAGTTGCAGCAGGACCTCCCTGCTTTTGTACTCCATCCCTCTTGCAATGAAGGCCAACATTCCATTCGCCTTCCTGATTACCTGCTGTACCTGCAAACTAACTTTTAGGGATTCATGCACAAGGACCCCCAGGTCCCTCTGCACCACAGCATGTTGTAATTTCTCCCTATTCAAATAATATTCCCTTTTACTGTTTTTTTTCCCAAGGTGGATGACCTCACATTTTCCGACCTTGTATTCCATCTGACAAACCTTAGCTCATTCGCTTAACCTATCTAAATGTCTTTGCAGTCTCTCTGTGTCCTCTGCACAACCCGCTTTCCCACTAATCTTTGTGTCATCTGCAAATTTTGTTACACTACACTCTGTCCCCTCTTCCAGGTCATCTATATATATTGTAAACAGTTGTGGTCCCAGCACCGATCCCTGTGGCACACCACTAACCACCGATTTCCAACCCAAAAAGGACTTATTTATCCTGACTCTCTGCTTTCTGTTAGCCAGCCAATTCTCTATCCATGCTAATACATTGCCTCTGACTCCGCGTACCTTTATCTTGAGATAGGGTTAATTAGCAATCTCATCGTAATCTGGGGCAGAGTGATCATAATATGACAGAATTACACATTACGTTTGAGAGTAAAAGCCAACAACCCCCCTGGACCTGACGGCCTACATACTATGGTTCTAAAAGTGGTGGATGCATTGGTTTTGATCTTTCAAAATTCCATAGATTCTAGAACGGTCCCAACGGATTGGAAGGTAGCAAATGCAACACCGCTATTCAAGAAAGGAGGGAGAGAGAAAATAGGGGACTACCGGCCAGATAGCCTGACATCAGTCATCGGGAAAATGCTGGAATCTATTGTTAAGGAAGTGGTATTAGGGCACTTAGATAATCAGAACATGATTAGGCAGAGTCAACGTGGTTTTATGAAAGGGAAATCGTGTTTAACAAATTTTTTAATAGTTTTTTAAGAAAGTAGCTCACAGGGTGGATAAAGGGGAACCATTGGATGTCATATATTTAGATGTCCAAAAGGCATTCGATAAGGTGCCACATGAAAGATTATTACACAAGATAAGGGCTCATGGGATTGGAGTCAATGTATTAGCATGGATAGAGGATTGGTTAATGGACAGAAAACAGAGAGTAGGGATAAACAGGTCATTTTCAGGTTGGCAGGCTGTAACTAGTGGGGAGCCGCAAGGATCAGTGCTGGGGCCTCAGCTATTTACAATCTATATTAATGACCTTGATGAAGGGACAGAGTGCAATGTATCTAAGTTTGCTGACAATACAAAGCTAGGCAGGGCACAGAAATGATTTTTTGGGCGTGAAACGAGGAGCAGAAGGTTTTGCGCCTGGGCAGAACTTTTGCCAATGGTTTTACGGCGGCACTAAAACTGAGCAGCCCGCCGTTGTTTTGACCATTTGGATGACGTAAAGTATCGTGCATCGCTGCACTTGCGCCCTGGGCAGAACTTTCGAGCATTTTGCCCGATTTAGCGCCCACCCGAGAACCACCAAGATAAAACTGTCGGACCAGGGTGCACCAGGCACTAATGGCGCCATCTTGACAATGGAGGAGAAAGTCACAGTTCTGAGAGATTAAAAGGATTGGGAGCAGAAAGCTGCGTTACTGAATACTTTTGATTGAGAAGTTTTATGTGAGTTTCTAGTTTGTTTGAAAGGACATTTAAGGACATTTTAAAAGATGGGGGCCATGCTACGTTGGGAGCCAGTAATCCTGGCTGTTGTTGCCATATGGCTTCAAGCTGGACGAAGGCGTATTGTTGATCATTTGCAACATAATCGAAGAGGTCGCAGACGCACAAGTTTACAGGGAACATCGCTCATACCTCCAGCTCTCTGAGGTGCAGTGCGTTAGAAGGCTGTGCTTCTGAAAAGAAAAGCTCATACAGGCGGACCTACAACCTACCAGCGGCAACAGGACTGCACTGCCCGTCGAGGTGAAGGTGACTACGGCACTTGCCTTCTATGCCTCCGGCTCCTTTCAGGCATCAGCGGGGGCATATGCTCCATCTCACAGCATGCTACACATTGCTGCATTCGCCAAGTGACTAATGCACTGTATGCATGCAGAATGGACTTCATAAACTTCCCAATGACCAAGGAGGCCCAAAATCAGAGGGCTGTAGGTTTTGGACGATTTGCTGGCTTCCCCAAGGTTCAGGGTGCCCTCGACTGTACACACATCGCCCTGTGAGCACCTTTACAGAATGCAGAGATTTTCCGAAACCGAAAGGGATGCCACTCCATGAACCAACAGATTGTCTGCGGCCATACTCAGCGCATCATGGCAGTCAATGCCCAATATCCAGGGCGCATCCATGATGCTTTCATCTTGCGTGAGAGCAGTGTCTCACCACCTGGCTCATGACCCCCCTCGGGAACCCTCAGACAGAAGCTGAGCGTTGCTATAATGAGAGCCATGCAGCCACACGTAACATCGTCGAACAGACAATTGGAGTGCTGAAGCAGCGCTTTCGATGCCTAGACCACTCTGGAGGCTGCCTGCAATACTCCCCTCAGCAGGTCACTGAGTTCATTGTGGTGCGCTGCATGCTACACAACTCAGCCATCATGAGGGGACATGGATTGCCAATGGTATTGCAGGATCACCTCAGGAGAGAGAGAGGAGAAGGAGGAAGAGGAGCCTGGCGAGGAACCCATGCTACCATTACCACCACCCCCACCACAACCACAGGGGAGGCATCGTGGAGATTTTGTCTCTGCAAAAGCCTTACGTCGGCAACTGATAATTGAAAGCTTTGCTTGAAGAGTGAACGGCAGGTTTAAATGTCGCCTGGCCTCTCTATCCCACCATGTTGACTATTCTTCCTCTTATTCTGGAAATGAGACACTACACAGGACTGGTTAAGATGAACAAAAAATGTATTAAGCATTGTAAACTTTGTAAACTTAATTGTGAAACTTTAATAAAATAAAATTAAATATTTAGCTGCATCCAGCAGTGTGATCATGTAACAACATTATCAACAACATAATCCAGAACATAATAACAGTGTGTCATTAAACATATGATGCATCCAGCATCAACAACATAATGCAGCAACCCCTGCCCCACTATTTTTAACCACCGGCTTTTGCCCCCCCTTCCCCTTATCACCCTTCCTTCCTTACTGCTCCTAACCAAAGTGGCACCAAGATGGGGTGCAGCAAGGTTGCCAGAGCGCTGCTGTGTTGGGTGGTGAGACAATGGAGGCGCCGCCTCAGGACACACTGGAGCAGCAAGTGGCATGGAAGGCCCGGCTTCTGACTGGCTCGTCCTTTCATCGACGTCGCCACTCACAGGTGGTTTTGATTTGGGTGTGACACTGGGGAATGCAGAGAGTATGGCGGGAGGGTTTATGAACTGCATCACCTGCCCAAGTTGAAGCAGAGCTTGTGCCCGTGTTGCGCCATATTCCGCAAGGGTTCGTGCCACACTCTCCGGAACTCCATTCCCACTGCTGGAGGCCACCAGCCTCGTGTGAGCACTGATGGCCTCGCAGGTATCATGGCTCGCACTGACCATCTGCGACCCCACCTCCGTAATAGTCACTTTGAGACTGCTGATGCTCGCGGGAATCCTACCCAGGAAATCAAGGAGCAAACGGCTGACCTGGATGCTCTCCTTGGACATTCCCACCATGTTCAGTTCCACATCTGCCTGTTTGTCACCAGGCCGACTTTGCCGATTCACCCTCCGGAGAGATGGATTCGAACCCAGAACTGCGTTGCTGCGTGCCACTAGTCCCAAGAGCTTCGGAATTGTCAAACCGCGAGAACGTCACGTCGTCCTCCAAGGTACTGAGTGCCGATGGTAAACCAGGGAGAGATTGTAGCTGCGCCGGAGTTGGCTCATCGATATCCTCCTCTTCCTCCTCCAGATGATGGTCTGATGTGGTGTGTTCCCTTGACGGTTGTGGTGCCGGTGACTGTTCATCTGGAAGTAGAAAGCACCAGACGAGTGGTTAGCAGCAGGAGAGGGGGCAGGGTGACATGAGGAAGGTCGCATAGCACAGGCTCATTTGAAGGACCGCTGCTACTCCATTATATCTAGTCCAGAGACACTGCAGAATATTGCCCCAACCCAGCCCAGGGAGTGTGCATGACATTGCCCCAACACTAGTCCACAGACACTGTAGGACATTGCCTCAAGCCAGCCCAGGGTGTGTGCAGGACTTACCCTCCGTTTCCGAGCTGGGGTATGTGCCCCCACTGGCAGCTGCCCGAACTGAGACGCCGATGAGGGCTGCCACTCCTTCAATGTCAGTGAGTGGCAGGGTTTGAGGCGGAACGCCACCTGTCCACACCTGCTCGCGGTGATTATGAGTCTTCTTGGCCTGCAAAGATGAAAATGGGAGTGGTTACAAGAGGGTCCATCTGCTCTTGTGGCACAGATAGCCACCAAAACACTTATACCATACTGTCTGAATGTAACACAGTCCTCTGTTTAATGGCCTTGGAAGTTGCATGTGGTTCATCAGGAGGACATCGGAGTGCGGAAACATCTTCTGGGATCTCAGAAAGCAATCATAATAATGTGTGAAGATCATTCATGGAAAATAGGGTGCTGAACTAAGCCTACCTATGTGTCAGGCATTTAGGAGGCTGACAGGCATCAACAGCATGAGAACAAATAGTGTGTCAGATTTATCATTGGAGTAATGAAGGAGTGCATGAATTTAAATTGTATTCACTGTAACGGCCCTTGATACATCATTAAACTTCTTTCGGCACTGTGTGCCAGTCTTGACCACAATGTCTGAGGCAGAGACCTCCTCAGCGAGTTCCCTCCAAATCCGCTTGAAAATGGATGGCAGTGGTCTCGATCCATCCCTACAATGCAACTCCTGCCATCTTCTCTCCACAGCCCCCACTAGAGTATCATTAGCCTCGTGGTTGAATCGCCTGGCACACTGTCTGGAATCGTCGTCCTCCATCATCAAAATCCCCAATGTAAAATGGCTGATCCAGCCGAGGGTGTACTGTGCATGCGCGCGGCCGTGCCCTGCATTAGCGTTTGCGACCGGACAGTGGACCAGAAGCGCGGGAATTTAAAAAAGAAATTTGCGCATGCACACGGGCCAATTATTTTAGTGCCGGAACTTTCAGCTCCGGTACACAAATTGTGCGGGGCAATGCCGGAGTTAACGCTAACGCTCCTCGTGAGCTTTCATTTGGGGAAAGTTGCTCGCTCTGGTACGAATGTTAATCTGGAGCTAAATCTTTGAATCCGCCGCGAATTGCCCCCAGAAACGGGCAAAAACTCAAAAAGCCAAAAATCCAGCCTGAATTGTCTGCAAAGGGATATAGATAGACTAAGTGAGTGGGCAGTGAGGTGGCAGATGGAGTATAATGTAGGGAAATGTGAGGTTAGTCACTTTCGTAGGAAGAATAAACAAACAGAATGTTTTTTAAATGGAGAGAAATTTTTAAACATTGGTGTTCAGAGAGATTTGGGTGTCCTTGTGTAAGAAACACAGAAAGCGAGCATGCAGGTACAGCAAGCAATAAGGAAGGCAAATGGCATGTTGTCCTTAATTGCAAGGGGGTTGGAGTATAAGAGGAAGGAAGTCTTGCTACAAGGCCTTGGTGAGACCACACCTGGAATATGTGCACAGTTTTGGTCTCCCCATCTAAGGAAGGATATACTTGCCTTGGAGGCAGTGCAACAGAGGTTCATTAGATTGATTCCTGGGATGAGAGATTGCGTAGAGTGGGCCTGTACTTTCTGGAGTTTAGAAGAATAAGAGGTGATCTCATTGAAACATACAAGATTCTGAAGGGGATTTACAGGGTAGATGCTGAGAGGTTGTTTCCCCTAGCTGGAGTGTTTAGAACTAGGGATATTCTCGTCAGGATATGGGGTAGGCCATTTAAGACAGAGATGAGGAGGAATTTCTTCACTCAGAGAGTTGTGAATCTTTGGAATTCTCTGCCCCAGAGTGCTGTCGATGCTGTGTCTCTGAATATATTCAAGGCTGAGATAGATAGAATTTTGGGGTCTAGGGGAATCAAGGGATATGGAGATCGGGCGGGAAACTGGAGTTCAGGTCGATGATCAGCCATGATCGTATTAAATGGCAGAACTGGCTTGAGGGGCCACATAGCTTACTCCTGCTCCTATTTCTTATGTTCTTATGTTCTTAACTTATATTTATATAGTACCTTTAACACAGTAAAATGTCCCATCGTTTCACAAGAATGTTATCAAACAAAATTTGACACTGAGCCTCATAAGATGATGACCAAAAGCTTGATCAAAGAGGTAGGTTTTAAGGAGCATCTTAAAGGAGGAAATAGAGGTATAGAGACAGAGCGGTTTAGGGAGGAAATTCTACAGATTAGGGCCCTGGCAATCGAAGGCACGGCCACCAGTGATGGAGCGATTAAAATTGGGGATACTCAAGAGGGCAGAATTGAAGGAATGCAGATATCTTGGAGGGTTGTAGGGCTGGTGGAGGTTACAGAGATAAGGAGGGGCAAGGCCATGCAGGAATTTGAATACAAGGATGAGAATTTTAAAACTGGGAGCCAATTTAGGTCAGCAAGCACAGGGGTGATGAGTGAACGGGACTTGGTGTGAGTTAGGACACAGGCAGCAGAGTTTTGGATGACCTCATGTTTATGGAGGGTAGAATGTGGGAGGCCAGCCAGGAGTGTGTTGCAATAGTCAAGTCTAGAGATAACGAAGAGATGGATGAGGGTTTCAGCAACAGATGAGCTGAAGTAAGGACGGAGTCAGGCGATGTTACAAAGGTGGAAATAGACGGTCTCAGTGGTAACATGGATATGTGGTCAGAAGCCGCAGACAGTTGCCAGGGAGACGGATGGAGTCAGTGGCTAAGGAATCATTGCACCCTAAGCTGTCTCATGAAGTTAACAGTGCTCAATGCATTTGTAACTGTTGCTCAAGTGTTATGTAGTCATTTGCACTTGTTAACAATAGATTATTAATAGAATTTGAACAAAATCAGAAATTATATCTATAGAAAACTATGTAAAGAATTATAGATTGCTTACCTGATACTAATATGTTTAATCACAGAGACAAGCCATAATTGGACCAGATGAGCTGGCTGTTAAGCAAACAGTTCTCTTTATATTGTCCTGCTTTGTATCATCATCATAGGTAGTCCCTCGAAATCGAGGAAGACTTGCTTCCACTCTAAAAGTGAGTTCTCAGATGACTGTACAGTCCAATACGGGAATTCCAGTCTCTGTCACAGGTGGGACAGACAGTGGTTGAAGGAAAGGGTGGGTGGGGAGTCTGGTTTGCCGCACGCTCCTTCCGCTGCCTCCGCTTGGTTTCTGTATGCTCTCGGCGAGAATACTCAAGGTGCTCAGCGCCCTCCCAGATGCTCTTCCTCCACTTAGGGTGGTCTTTGGCCAGGGATTCCCAGATGTCGGTGGAGATGTTGCACTTTATCAAGGAGGCTTTGAGAGTGTCCTTGAAATGTTTCCTCTGCCCACCTGGGGCTCGCTTACTGTGTAGGAGTTCCGAGTAGAGCATTTGCTTTGGGAGTCTTGTGTTGGGCATGTAGACGATGTGGCCCGCCCAATGGAGCTGGTCGAGTGTGGTCAGTGCTTCGATGCTGGGGATATTGGCCTGATCGAGAACACTGACATTGGTGCGTCTATCCTCCCAGGGGATTTGCAAGATCTTGTGGAGACAGCGTTGGTGGTATTTCTCCAGCGATTTGAGGTGTCTACTGTATATGGTCCATGTCTCTGAGCCATACAGGAGGGCAGGTATTACTACAGACCTGTAGACCATAAGCTTGGTGCCAGATTTCAGGTCCTGGTCTTTGAACACTCTCTTCCTCTGGCGAATGTACTAATAGACTGCTGGAGCATGCTTTGACGGATTTTGTGTGCTGTGAAGTAAGATGTTAAACAATAATTTGAATGATAATGTGTTATACTGGGATTTAATGGTAGTGGGGTTCAAAGTGTTGTGCTTCTAGGATCACTTTCCATATTTCCAGGCGTACCTAATGTATTTTTGCACAGTAGATTCATGTATACTGTTTCAGTGACAGAATTGTTGTGTTTATTTCTCTGCTTTTTCCACTTTTAAAATTTAATCTAAATAATTATTTGGGTCTTACCAGAACAGTGACTTCTGCGAAGTAAAATCTGATCAATGGTGCAATGTTTTATTAGTGATATTTGAGGATAATTCATTGAAAAGATGTCATTGCAATGTGGTTTCACATTTCATCAGTTGCCATTGGCATTGTATAAAATATGATATGGTAATAACAGAAAATAATATTTTTGAATATCAATTTTGTTTCAGCCCTTTTACATCTTTATGTTAAGTGGCCTTTGCTTCTATCTGGAAAATGTTGTCGACCATCTTGAAAATGGCATTAACAGTGATTAATAATAAAAGCCATTGCTGGGGACACCTCCAAAACTATTTATTTTTAATAATTTTAAAATTCCAGCAATATGTTTTTTGGCACTTTAGCTGTTGCATTATAAGTAATATAATGAGGCTTACTTCCCAAGCTGACAATTTATAAATTTATATCGGCAGGGCAAATGATTCCCACAGATTAAAATTACTCTGAGAGTATTGTTGAAAGCATATCCAGGAACTGAATACAAAATTGTTCTGGGCTGCACACCTGCAGATAGTACACAAATGAGAGACCGTTGAATATCAAAACAACAAGTCAGAAATCTCTGCCTCCCCTCACAGGAGTAACACAAAACATTAATTTCAATAACTGCTGCAAATAACATTTATTTCAATATTTAAAACAATGGTCCGTATTTTGCGGCCAGCAGCGAAGTGACAGCACTCACTGCTGACTCGAATAAAGCTGCCCTAGTACATTCTTTGGCATGGATTTGCTCTTGGGTGTGGATTTCACCTTATCCGGCATTAATTTCATTCCGGCACCATCTACTGCTGGTTTCCAACAAAAGTATTTTCATCGAGCAGGCTAAGCAGCCAATCACTTTGAAGAATTCTCACAGCCAGCAAACCAGGAAGTAACACGCATCTTTCATCATTCACTTTTTATAATTTTACTGAAAGCAAATTAAAGATTGGGACATGCACATGGGATTATGATAGAAGCTAAAATATCATAAACAAACTTTAAAAATCAAATAAAAAATATGTTTTATTATTTTAAGCATCTATGGATGTGGTACTCGCTGGTGATCCACAATGGCCATCCCTGGTCCTATACTATTTCGACTGTGTCAGCCATGGCTCGTTGGTAGCACTCTTGCCTCAGAGTCAAAAGGTTGTTGGTTCAAGTCCCACTCTGGAAAATTGAGCACCAAATCTAGGCTGATACTCCAGTGCAGTACTGAACGAGTGCTGGCCCCGTCTACCCCGTCAGGTGGACATAAAATATCCCACCGGCACCATTTTGAAGAAACTGCCTCAATCGATATCACTAAAACAGATTATCTGGTCGTTATCTCATTGTCTGTGGGACCTTGCTGTGCGCAGATTGACTGCTGCCTTTCCTACATTACAAAAGTGACTGCACTTCAAAATTACTTTGGGATGTCCTGAAAAGCACTGTATAAATGCAAGTTCTATTTTTCTATACTTTCCCACCTATAAAACAATGTGTGAGCAACAAACCACGGCGTTCTCTGCACCTAAATAAGCAAAAAAAAAGCAGTCCCAGAATGAAAAGGCAAATGACCATGTCAGATACATCAAAACCAATGGAACTGCCCTTCAAAAATAATGCATCAAATAATTTTGAAAATAGCCATTTTGATCTGCGTGTCGCCAGTTTGTGGAGACTGTTCTGAGCCCACAGTTGCCATGGAACAGCAACGCACATGCAGCCCGAGCTGTGGGTTTATTATCCAGCCGAATCACTATAGTGATCAGCCAGAGACATAGACCACCGACATTTCTACAATTGTTCAGCTTTGCCACGTCAGGGTAGTGGTGTATCATTTCACACTCGCGTCTAAAAGCCCTGAGTGTGTGAACCAGCTGAGAGCTGCTTTCAAAAACAGGATGCAGGATGAAAAAACTTTCACCGGAGGGGGCGGGGGAAGAAATGGGACTGAATGAATGGTTTTAGACATTCAGTACGAGGTTCTCTCCAACAGGCTGCGGCACCGGTGTGAAGAGAACGGGAACGGGGTTCAGGGAAAGTGGGAGCCGAGCTCAGTGTGATGGAATTGGAGAAATGTGAAGATGCACCATGTGGAAGGTGATCCAACAAAGGGGAACTGCCGGTGATATTTAGCAGCAAGGGATACACCGTGAGTTTTAAATCGAACTTCACTGCCTTGAAGAGCATTTCGTTTAGCTTCTGTCATTTCCCCCAGCCCTGAGCGAACATGTTGATCCATCTCGGACTGCACGTCACGTCGGCTCTGAGGCTGGAGGCTTGGTTTGGTCACCAACGACCGCTCACCTTTGGAGAGAATTTGCACAGTCCGAAGAAGCGACCGGCGCCGGGCGCATTTGCCTCTCAGAGCCCCAGGCAGAGGGAGGTGCAGACCCGGTCCGCTTGCTAGGGCTTCTCAACTAGTCCAACGACCTGCAAACAAGGGCTCCAAAGCAAGGCGAGTCTGAGCGAGTGATTGCCTTGGGGAGCACGGACAACGAGTGCCCAGCCTGCGCGCTGTGTTGAAGCGGCAGGACAGACTTCAGAGGCTCTCCGCAGACCAAATGCTCTGGGCAGTTTGAGACTTGATTATGGACGTTAACGGCAGCTATGTAAGCAATATCGGCTGGCACACCTTGCAGGGAACCCGAGCAGGGCTCAGCACCCCTCTAGCTGGCTCTCTGGGGGCCCAGCTGCTTCAGGTTGTCCACTATCCCACCCCAAGCGCTCGGCCAACTCCGGCCGCCTCTTTGCGGCGCAACGGCACCGACTGCGGGCAACAGATGCTGCCCTACGGCGACACGGACAAGGTGATCATCGGGGCCGTCCTGTCCGTCATCACCTTGCTCACCGTCTCCGGCAACTGCCTGGTTATGATCTCGGTCTGTTTCGTGAAAAAGCTGCGGCAGCCCTCCAACTACCTGATCGTGTCGCTCGCCCTCGCCGACCTGTCGGTGGCCCTGGCGGTGATGCCCTTCGTCATCGTGACCGACCTGATCGGCGGCCGCTGGATATTTGGCCAAGTCTTTTGCAACGTCTTCATCGCCATGGATGTGATGTGCTGCACCGCTTCGATCATGACCCTGTGCGTGATCAGTATCGACAGGTGAGCTCTCGGAGTAGCTGGCTGCTCCCCCGGTACCTGTCAGCCCTCCGGCTCTTGGGGTATCTCCCACAGAACTAACCCGAGTCCGACAACTCGGTGAGCTGGCCGGCTGCATAAGCGACTCTCTAAACGCCGTTTGCTGCGAAATGAACAATCTAAACATTCATTGGCCCCATTATCAGGAATTAAGTGGAACCTGAATTTAAAAACACGACTCGTGTGAATTTATCCACTTTTAAAATGATGGTGAAATACTTCCCCAACTATTTCGTTGTGTTCAGGCAGTTTGGGGTGAATCCTCTTGTAGAAAGTAACTGTAAATAGAGTCAACCCGCACTCTCGTCAAAAGATGCACTCAGCAAAGATAATTAGGTCAGCACCAATAAAGTGTACGGAGAGTATGGTCCTGCACTTTAGTTTTCAGCTCTGCTCAACATCCCACTTCAAATTCTCATTGAAGTGGTTGTTGAAGGTCGAGATAGCTGAAGGTTCTCGCTTCTCGGCCTTTTGGCTAAGATCAAGTGTAGTATCTGTTCTTATCAGTTTAATATCCCCTATGGGGACCTGATATTAAATTGTTTTTTGGACAGGGAGCTGGAACAGGGGCTTGCCCCGTCCACTCCATGCACCGACCTGGCATTGCAATATTTCCAGGAATGGTGCAACTTCGCCTCTCGGCCTTTTGGCCTAAGATCAAATATATTGGCGCAAAGTGATCTTTGGCGTTAGAGTTGATCTGGAAAGAAATTGGACATTAAAAAAAATAAAAAGATCTGTTCTTATCAGTTTAATATCCCCTATCTGGGGACCAAATATTAAATTGATTTTTGGAACAGGGAGATGGAACAGGGGCTTGCTCCCTCCTCTCCACGCACCGACCTGCAGTGTTTCCAGGAACGGTGCAGCTTCCCCTCTCGGCCTTTTGGCTAACATCAAATGTAGTGGCGCAAAGTGATCTTTGGCGCTGGAGCTGATCTGACAAGAATGAACAAAAACAAAGAGATAGTTGAAGGTTGATGGTTGGGAATAGGGAAGGGCTTCATCGATCGGTACTGACCACGTCTGTCTTTGACACATCTTCCCAGTCACAATGTTTGCCCTGCCGCAGGTGTCCTTTGTAGTTGTTTGTGTGGGTGTGCAGTGCCCTTGTTTGAATCTGGTTTGAAGTTCCAGGTCGGTGATTGGCGCATGGGCAGATGCAGCAGGAGCAGCGAGGTCGGGGCGAACGAGCTGTGAGAAACTGCGGAGGGATGTGATCGGGGCCCAGGGGAGGCGTGAGTTCGGGGCCCAGGGGCCGAGGGGCAGCACGGGCCCAGCCCACACTGCGATATGTGCGCGCACTGGGTCCGTGCAGCAGAGCTGGTCTCCAGTCGTCTTGGGTAACCCTTGCCACTGGACCAAGACCTAGCTCTGTCAAACCCGTGTGATGGCTGGTGTGCAACGGCCACCACACGTTAAAAAAATCCACGCACAGGCATCTTCCACCCTTGAGGATGTAGTTCGGGTTCTTCATTCGAAACACCTGTGAACTCATCCTTTTTTTTGGCGTGGAAGCAAGTCATCCTCGTTTCGAGGGACCGCCTATGATGATGATGATGTTTGAATCTTCATATTAGAAGCACACTCATTTTTCCACCGCCTGTAATTGCAGAGAGCAGAGTGTGTCCGTAACTGACGTGTTTAGCAGGAAGTCCTGTTGTCAGCTGCGACCCCCTGCTGTGGCGATCTCACTGATAATAGCATGCCTGGTTACCTACGTCTGTGTGACCGAGCCACACAAGGAAAATATCCCTTTCAGACCAGTTGATAATCCGATGTGATATCTTGTGGGATTAGATGAGTGCTTCCGCAGACAAACCTCCCAGAGCCACAAGATTGTGTAGAGAATCCACATTTTATGTTACAAACATGTCATAACAAACAAATCTCTTAAATAGAACTTTGAGCACACAGCCGGGACATTAATAAACACATGGAATATGCCAGTTCCCTTTAGGTAATCTTTATATACAGTCATTCAAAGAGCATGTGCGTGAAGTGAAAAAAATTGCTTTTAAATAAAAAAAAAACGATTGCACAGTTTTTGCAACGCTGACATAAAACCACCAGTACTGAACAACCCAGCTGATTTGGAACCATTGGATTTAATTAAAAATTGAGACTTCCACCATTTTTAATGGATCACATGAAGCCGTTTTGTAATGAATGCCCACGGCATCTCCTTTAAGGTAAACAAATCTGATCGGCAATAAAAACAGAAAATGCTGGAAATCTCAACGGGTCAGGCAGCATCCGTGGAGGGAAAAGCAGAGTTAACGTTTCGGGCAAACCACCCTTCGTCAGAACTGGCTCGTGTTTGGAAAGTACACATTCTAAAGAAGCACTGAAAAGGGGGAGGGGAAGAAAGAACAAAAGGGAAGGTCTGTGATAGGGTGGAAGGCAGGTGAGATTAGAGAGACAAAAGGGATGACGGGACGAATTGAAATGGTAACGGCTGGAGTTAGAAAAAGGTTAGTCAAGATAGGGTGTAAATGGTGGGATACTGACCTGCTGCCGTTGGAGACAAAAAGAAAAAAAAACATAGGCCGAGAGGAGGAAGGGGAGCCAAAGATGGGCAGCAGTTACGCTCTGAAATTGTTGAACTTGATGTTGAGTCCAGAAGGCTGTAAAATGCCTAAACGAAAGATGAGGTGCTGTTCCTCGAGCTTGGGTTGAGCTTTTTTGGAACAATATAGGAGGCTGAGGACAGAGAGGTCAGCGTGGGAATGGAGCGGGGAATTGAAGTGACAGGCGACAGGAAGCTCGGGGTCACACTTACGGACTGAACGGAGGTGTTCCGCGAAGCGGCCACCCAATCTACAGCTTGGTCTCCCCAATGTAGAGGAGATCACATTGTGAGCAGTGAATACAGTATACTACATTGAAAGAAGTACAAGTAAATCGCTGTTTCACCTGGAAGGAGTATTTGGTCCCTGGATAGTGGGAAGGGAGCAGGTTAAAGGGCGGGCATTGCATCTCCTGCGCTGGCACAAGAAGGTACTGTGGGAAGGGGAGGGGGTGCTGGGGGTGACTGTGGAATGGACCAGGGTGTCGCGGAGGGAACGGTCCCTTCGGAATGCTGCGAGGGGAGGGGAGGGGAAGATGTGATTGGTGGTGGGATCACGCTGGAGGTGGCGGAAATGGCAGAGGATGATCCGTTGAATGTGGAGGCTGGAGGGGTGAAAGGTGAGGACAAGGGGAACCCTGTCATGGTTCTGGGAGGGAGGGGAAGGGGTGAGAGCAGAGGTGAAGGAAATGGAACTGACACGGTCGAGGGCCATGTTAACCACGGCGGAAGGGAATCCTCGGTTGAGGAAAAAGGAAGAAATGTCAGAGACACTACTGTGAATGGTGGCGTGTTCAGAGCAGATGTGACAGAGATGGAGAATCTGGGAGAATGGAATGGAGTCTTTACAGGATATGGGGTGGGAGGAAGTGTAGTCCAGGTAGCTGTGGGAGTCAGTGGGCTTATAGTGGATACTGGTCGAAAGCCTATCCCCAGAGATGGAGAGGGAGAAGTCGAGGAAAGGAAGGGAAGAGTCGGAGATGGACCATGTGAAGGCGAGGGAAGGGTGGAAATTAGATACAAAGTGAATTAAATTTTTGAGTTCAAAACGAGAGCAGGAAATGGCACCGATACAGTCATCAATGTACAGTCAGAGATCCTCTACATTGACCGCTTCGCGGAACACCTCCATTCAGTCCGCAAGTGTGACCCTGAGTTTCCAGTCGCCTGTCACTTTAATTCTCCACTCCATTCCCACTTTGACCGCTCCGTCCTCGGCCTCCTACACTGTTCATGTTTGAACTGGAAACAACACCACAACACAAACGATTTTTGAGCGATGGGTTATGAGGAGCGGGCAGGGAAGTGGAGCTGAGCCCAAGATCAGATCAGCCATGATCTTATTGAATAGCGGAGCAGGCTCAAGGGGCCAAATGTCCTACTCCTGCTCCTATTATGTTCTCATGAAAGAAAGCAGATCTACAGACAACTGAAGGCTGAGGTCCAACAAAAATCACGTGACCTAAAGAATAGATGGTGGGTGTAAAAAGCGCAGGAGATCCAGCAACTAGCCGACAATCACAACGTGCGTGCGCAGTCAAGACCACCTACGGCCCAAGCACTCACGGTCCACTGAGGGCCAAGAATGAAGAGGTGCTCATCAAGGACAGAGAGGCAGTCATTGTCCGCTGGAAGGAACACTTCGAGGATCTCCTCAACCAAGACTCTACCTTTGACGTGAGTGTCTTTGATTCCACCCCACAGCATGCTACCCGTCACCACCTTGGCACAATCCCAGCCCGGCATGAGGTTGAAATAACCATCCAATACCTGAAAAACAACAAGGCCTCAGGTACAGATGGAATTCCCGCCGAAGTACTAAAGCATGGCGGAGAAGTACTCTTCTCGCAAATCTATGACTTCGTCTCTTTTATCTGGAAGGAGGAGACCATGCCAGGGGATCTCAGAGATGCTGTAATTGTGACCATCTTCCAAAATGGTTACAAGTCCGACTGCAGTAATTACAGAGGATTTTCCCTGCTGTCTGCCACAGGGAAAGTCATCACAAGAACCCTCCTCAATCCTCTCCTCCCAGTAGCTGAAGAGTTCCTCCCAGAGTCGCAATGCGGATTCCACCCACTAAGGGGCACAATGGACATGATGTTCACCAGGCGACAAATCCAGGATAAATATCGGGAACAGCATCAACCTCTGTGCATGGCTTTCTTTGACCTCACAAAGGCCTTCGACTCTGTCAACCATGAGGGACTATGGAGCATACTCCTCCGTTTCGGCTGCCCCCCAAAAGTTTGTCACAATCCTCTGCCTGCTCCATGATGACATGCAAGCTGTTATCCTGGCCAATGGATTCACCACTGACCCAATCCACGTTCGGACCGGGGTCAAGCAGGGCTGCCACATTGCACCAACCCTCTTCTCGATCTTCCTTGCTGCAATGCTCCATCTCACGCTCAACAAACTCCCCGCTGGAGTGGATCTAAACTATAGAACCAGTGGGAACCTGTTCAACCTTTGCCGCCTCCAGGCAAGATCCAAGGTCGTCCCATTCTCTGTCATCGAACTACAGTCCGCGGACGACACTTGCGTCTGCGCACACTCAGAGGCCGAACTCCAAGTTATCATCAATACCTTCACCAAGGCATACGAAAGCATGGGCCTTACACTAAATATCCGTAAGATAAAGATCCTCCACCAACCTGACCCTGCCACACAGCACTCCTCGTTCCGGTCTACGGTGCGGCCCTGGACAATGTGGACCATTTTCCATATCTCAGGAGCCTACTATCAGCAAGGGCAGACATCGATGACGAGGTGCAACACTGCCTCCAGTGCGCCAACACAGCATTCGGTCGCCTGAGGAAGAAAATGTTTGAAGACCAGGACCTCAAATCTGGCAGCAAGCATATGATCTGCAGGGCAGTAGTGATACCTGCCCTCCTATATGGCTCAGAGACGTCGACTATATACCGCAGGCATCTCAAAGTGTTGGAGAAGTACCACCAGCGATGCCTTCGCAAGATCCTGCAAATCCACTGGGGGGATAGACGCACCAACATCAGTGTTCTCGCCCAGGCCAACATCCCCAGCATCGAAGTACTGACCACACTCTACCAGCTCCGTTGGGCGGGCCACGTCGTCTGCCTGCCCGACACGAGACTCCCTCAGCAAGTGCTCTACTCGGAACTCCTACACGGCAAGCGAGCCCGAGGTGGGCAGAGGAAATGATTCAAGGATACCCTCAAAGCCTCCTTGATAAAGTGTAATATCCCCACCGACACCTAGGAATCCCTGACCCAAGACCGCCCGAAGTGGAGGAAGAGCATCCGGGAGGGTGCTGAGCACCTTGAGTCTTGTCGCCAAGAGCATACAGAAATCAAGCGCAGACAGCAGAAGGAGCGTGCGGCAAACCAGACTCCCCACCCACCCTTTCCTTCAACCACTGTCTGCCCCACCTGTGACAGAGACTGTAATTCCTGCATTGGACTGGACAGCAACCTGAGAACTCACATTTTTAGAGTGGAAGCAATTCTTCCTCGATTTCGAGGGATTGTCTATGATGATGAACAAGCTCCCTGATGGAGTAGAGTTAATCTACAGGACAAGTGGGAAATTGTTCAACCTCCGGCACACCAACGTCAGTGTTCTCTCTCAGGCCGACATCCCCAGCATCGAGGCATTGACCACGCTCCATCAGCTCCGATGGATGGGCAACTTTGTCCGTATGCCTGATACTAGACCCCCGAAACAAGCACTCTACTCTGAGCTACTGACGACAGGCGAGCTCCAGGAGGGCAGAGAAAACACTTCTAGGACACCCTCAAAGCCTCCTTGAAAAAATGTGACACCCCACCGATTCTTGGGAATCCCTGCCCCAAGACCGTTCAAAGTGGAGGAGAAGCATCCAAGAAGGCGCCAAACACTTCGAGTATCTTTGCCGGGAGCAAGTACAAACAGCGGAAGGAGCATACGTCAACCCAAGCACCTCACACACCCGTCCCTCCAACCACCATCTGCCCCACCTGTGACAGAGACTGTAGATCCTGCATTGGTCTCATCAGTCACTTTAGAACTCATTTTAGTGTGAAACTTGACAGATCACAAGTTCAGGATTTAATGCATGTTAAATTGTCATGGTTCGCACAAATAATAGGCACTTGACAAGTTATCAGAGGTCCATCGGCAGCGTTGGAACCATATTCTTGCAAGATACCAGGCAAAGTATCAGAGGACCAGCAGATATCCTTGGAATAATATTCCAGCACAGCATTGGGCAAGGTATTGGAGGACCACCATAAAACCTTGGAACAATAATCCAGTAATCATGCGACTACTGGATATCCTTAGAATCATCGAAAGATATTAGTGGCTTCAGGAGAGGGGGGTAGAGAAGCAGAGAAAGTGAACAGAGAAAGATTGGAGATCATTTTTTTTAAAAAGGAAGAAAGGTTTCATGCTAAAGTGTGATGTGCTCCTTAGGATTCGAGCAAGTGACACTCTAATCACTTTTCCCTCAGACAGTTCATTGTTAGGGACTTGCCAAAAACTTGGAGAAATTCCTTTATTGTCTTTATAATTGATTACTGTGGAAAATACATTCACACTTTTAAGAAATTGATGCAGTTAAGAACCCTTTATCTCTTGTATGTATGTATGTGTGTATATATATATATATATATATATATACATATATATAATTGCACAAACTTCTTAATGATAAAGGAGGCAAGTTTGAGAATCATTTAGAATATAATTTCATAACAACAATGTGTAAATGTTTTTCTGTACTTCAGCAAAAATGTCAGAAAAGTAACAGATTAAACCTTTCAAATTTGAGTTTTTATTTTAACATGAATCTATACTTATGGAAGCAGATATAACTATAAGAAAGTAAAGTCAGTTATAGAAGATGTGGAAGATCCCATATTGTACATTTAGTTATTTATAAACATAATTTTGTAATGAATTAACTGTGTTTCATAAGCACCTCCATAATGAATATATAAATTATCATGGCAATCTGAATCACTTCTTTAATTACATTTAATTTCCTTGTTATTCCTGACTGTCTTTACGTTGATCACATCAGTTCAATCTGACATGTCAACATCAGGTCAATGTTAAGTTCCTTTCTTTAAGTGATAGTATCTAAATTTGAAATAATGCTCAATGTTTGTCTATTTATTTCTTTTCTAATTGCTGTTGATTTGTTAGTTTGTCACAGTAATTCACTTTTAATGCTCCAGACAATAAAGCAAAAGTGTTTAAGTATTCCCAAAAGTAAAACATAAAATACTTAATTAACAATCCTGAATTACCCCGCTTCAGAAACAATGGGAATGTTTGTTTCATTTCTGTACTGTGACACTTTCTGACTGATATATTTTTCTACATTTCAATATAATATCTAGATAGACATTACACTCAGCATTTAGTGATAGAGAGAAGGACTTCCCATGATAACTTCAGATTGGGTAGCATTGCTCGAGGAATGTTGCCAGCTTTCAATAGCCTCAAAAATATCCCTAATGGAAGTAATTCCGAGAAGCACAGTGCATAAGGTATCCAGTTCTTTATTAGAAAAGGGTATCTTTAGGAGTCTCCAATTGAGAGTTAAATTCCAATCTAACTGAAACCCACGAAAAATATCCAAGAAACAAGTAAAGTTTTCACTTGCGTTTTTAAAAACTGTACAAATTGAGTTTTACTCTGCCTCTTAGCTCTGAACTTAACTGAACATCAAAACTGAGATATATCCACAAATACGAATATGAACATACATATTTCTAAATGGGCGATAGAGTTTTGACATGTTATATATTTCACTGCAGTCACATGGCATGAGTACACGTGTACACCCAGGCTAACATAAGAGCACATTACTAAGCTGAGCCTTGACTCAATTTAGGTGGCTGAGTTGTATTTGAACTTTAAGGCATTTTGGGGGTATTGTAACATTGTCTTTCCTCTCAATAATCTAACCATATGTCCTGTAATCAAACTTTGTCGCTTATGATCCAGAAGCTGCACCTTTTCTTCATTCTGAAGATTAACAATCACTTCACTTGCTGTAATCGATTTAGGTGATTTTTAGTTTTCTGCTATCCTGTACTGCCAAACTTTTTATCAAGTGGTGAATATTACCAAAAGGCTTATAGACTAAAGACCAGGGGGGAGAAATTCGGCTGCTTTGCGCCTCCTATTAGCGCCTGGGGGGGGAGGGGGGGGGGAGGCGGTAATGGGGCGCTAAGGGTTACCGACTGGGTGCGGCGAATTCAGCGAGGCCCGTGAACCTCCCTGCCTGTTAACGCTGGCGCTAACACTTAATGCCTCGGCCTCTAGCACCTTGCAGATCGTGACATCATAAAGTGTACAGCGCCCCATTACCGCCCCTGATGTGAAATTGCCTCCTGCCCCCTGCTGTAATGCTGAGTGTCAGCAATGGCAGGAAGTGGAGGTGTTGTCACCTCGGCTGGCCGCTTGGGGGAGTACTAATTAAAGGCACTGGTTTTCAGGTCGGCCAATCTTTATTATTTGCACCAGTCTGGTAGCTGCTGAAAGGTTTTGATGTGTTATTAATGCGAGATGTCCAAGCTCACTACTCTGAGTGTTTGGGTCTGTAATGGCAGCCGTGCAGAACTGAGCAGGAGTATCTTGTGCACCATCAATTGGCTCTTCCCTTCAAGCGAGGGAAGCAGCCTTTGATTCCGGTATCTTTGCACTCCATCTTGATCAGTGCTCTGCCGCTGCCCTCCCGCTCTCAGACTTTAGCACCCTAAAAGAAGGGGTTAGCACTTGATTTAGTGCTGCACATCCCTCTTGGCGTGCTAAAGCTGAATTTCTGGGTGCAGAAAATGATTATCGTCTGGCAATACTTTTCCGAGAATTCAAAAGTTATCGACCCAAATGGGGCACTATGCAATTTTTAGCCCCAGAGGTTTATAGACTAAAACATCAAGTAAATTTATTTGCAATTAATTAGTGCTATGAAGCAAAACATAAGCAAATATTAAGAACAGCACACCTATATAATGGCCCAGAAAATCCTTCCCGTGGGCAATTGCCTCCCGACCGGAGAACTTTTACGAAAGTACCTGGTGGTCTCGGCACCCTGGATTGCAGTGGGAAGGCCTTCTCTTCCCGCGCTGCAAAGCGCGCTCCCGTCCGGAGGGTTCTGACGCAGAAGATACAGTCACGTGTGACTGCTCAGCCAATCAGGTAAGTATTTCACAGGTTCCCATTAATAGCATTGAGGCTCGCGGATCTACGAGTTCTTAGTGCTATTAATGGGAGCAAAACCGAACACACAAAATAATAAAAAATAAAAAACAGACCACACATATTTAAAATTTATTGAAATTAAAGTTATTGAGCTAGATTTTACACTTCTGCGCAGATCACCCAAAATGGACATTATTTCCAGCGTGGGCGGTTTTGGGTTTTCAGATCGCCGGCTTGTCGCCCATTCTCAAAGCCCCTAGTCTCCATTTTTGAAATTGGGCATGACCACGAGCGATATGAAATGGACGGTAGTGTTAAATCTCGCTGACCTTCTGCCGTAAAGTGTCGCCGTCCTTAGCAACGGCATGACAACGCTTGTTTCCAATGATTCAGGACGTCAGGGGTCATCATTACATGCGCAGAAGAGGAGACAGAGAGAGAGGGAGCAGAGAGGGATTGAAAGCGTGTGTGGGTGTGGTGTGGGCTTGTTTGGCTGTTGTGGGAGGCACGAGGGAGATTCACCAGCAGCAAAAAGCTTACTAAGCACCAAGAACATAGTTGGCACCGAGTTTTTGTCCAACAAATAATATATAACGTGGAAGGGATGGAGGAGATCCTGGAGCCGTTAGCCAGGAACACTGGTGGCAGAGGGCTCCCAGTGGCCCCGGAGCCTGGCACTGCACCCCAAGGTGCCGCACCCCCATTGCCAACCACATGAGAGCCAGGAGCAACATATTGCTTCTGGCTCGGAGCACGTTCCCCCCTCGGCTTCGACTCAGGAGGGGAAGGGGTAGAGGTGGGGAGGAAAAGCAAGGGGGGGGGGCGGCAGGAGGGGCGGTGGTGGTGGGAAGGGTTGGTTTTTACAGAAATATTTATGATTTCAGACAAATGTTCAGTTTAAATGTTTTTTATTTAACAAAACCTTGTTGCGCATTGGCTCAGATAGCTGCACCATTACACGCTGGTGATTCCTTAACATCAAAGGGTATAATGACACTTAACTTCAATCAACTTAAACTTTATCTGTCACCAAGGCGATGCCCACCACTGACGTATGACCTGCACACCCAGCAGTGTGTCAGCCTTGTAAATAACACCAACGTTCTTTCAAAGCGATCATTGATGAGCTCCTGACGTAAGGCTCTTGCAGCTATCATGCCACCATGGGCCCTTTCATGTGGTCTACAGGGGGGTGGGGGCATGGCTTCAGCTTCAGCCTGATTGGCCCAATGTCAGCGTCCGCCTCCTCGTCCTCTTCTTCCTCTCTCTAGTGAGATGGACTGTCAGACTCTGAGGCAATTCTTGTCCCCTCCTGTTGTGCAACATGGAGCACACCACCACGAATTGAGCTACCTGCTCAGGGTGGTATTGGAGCTCGCCTCTGAGTGGTCCAGGCACCTAAAGCGCTGCTTAAGCACTCCAATGGTTTTCTCCACAATATTGCGAGTGGCTCTGTGGCTCTCATTGTATCACCTCTCGGCTTCGGTGTGGGTGTCAGGGGTCATCAGCTAGGTGTCGAGGCCATATCCTTTGTCACCAAGCATCCAGCATTGACCTTGTGGCTGATTGTTAAACATGTCAGATACAATGCTCTCACGCAGGATGTGAGCATCATGGATGCTGCCCAGAAATTTAGCATTCACTGCCATAATAATTTGCTGGTGGTCGACAACGAGTTGCACATTCAGGGAGTGGAATCCCTTACTGTGCATCCTGAAAAGGTGCCCGCTTCGCGATGTGCGTACAGTCTATTGCTTACTGCACCTTGGGGAAGTTAGCAATTCAGTAGAATCCTAAAGCCCTCTCAGTCTGAGCCTCCCTGGTCATAGTGAATCTGATAAAGTCCCTCCTGCGTGCATACAGGGCTTCAGTGACATGTCTAATGCAGCAATGTGTGGCATGTTGAGACAGACCGCAAATGTCGCCAGCTGAGGCCTGCAAAGAACCCAATGCACAAAACGACAGTGCCGCAGTGACCTTGACCTCGACGGACAGTGCAGTACTGATGGTGCTGGCAGGCTGCAGATCTCCCTTTATGAGCTGGCATACCTCAGTGATCACCTCTTTGTGGAAGCGCAGTCTCCGAAGGCAGGTGGTGTCGGGCAAGTCGAGGTAAGAATGCCTCTCCCTTTACTTGCGGGGGTGTAACATCGGGTCTTCCTCATCAGTCTGTCATGTCTTACATTGGGCACATAATGCTGTGGTGCATACCTTCTGTCATCTCGAGTCTGCAGCATGTAATTGGTCATTAAGAGAGGGTGAGAAAGGACCGGCCCCATTCCAATAGCTGTTTTCCACCGATTGGTCACAAAGAATGAATGTCCCAATGAAGACATCTATTAAATTCCAATCGTTCATAGTATGATAAAGATGTTTGCACAGATGTTCACATCACCTCCAAAGACCTCCAGAGTATATCCGAACTCCCCCGAGGCTGAAGCAGAGCAGCCTTTTAAATGATGTGACATGTGATTGAGAACATGGCGTCCATAATGCTGTGATTAGTTCCGGTTAGTTCCACATTTTCCCGGCGTTTTTTGGGTGAACGATAATGTGGGAGATATGTGTGTGAGGTGGTGAAAGTGATTTCCTGGGCGTTAATTTCGGCAAATGTGACCTTTACGACAAAAAAAAAATGGGCGGTCGGTATTATTGAATCTCGGCGGTAATTCCATGCGGAAAGTAACACTGGGCGATATTATGGGCGTTGGTTTCACCCATTCTTGCGCCCCAAAAAAGTGGGCGGGTGGTATTATTTTTTTCCGGCGTTACACACATTCGGAAAGTAACACTCGGCAATAAGTTTCTGAAAAATTCCCATCAGTTTCCATTTTGTGGCTAAATGGGCGATATCTGGGTGTTACACGTCATTTCAGCGTTAAAATGGATGTTAAGTGGGCGTTATGCATGCAGAAATAATGGAAAATCTAGCCCAATATGTCTTATAAAAATAAAATATTTTCCCGATTTTTAAAAAGTTTTAAAAATTATGGTTAACAATAAGCTTACCATAGTGGGGAGGGTTTTTAACAATAAAATATGTGGTTATAATTTTATTTGAACATGTTTTTGTATGTTTTAGAACACTTGCGCCTGCAAAAGTAGCCTATGCACCTGCTTTTACCAGGCGCAAGATTTTTGAGGACATTTGCTGGGCAAGATATGGGTAAATACCGCAATCTTCTCCAATGTTCTCGGTCTTGATGTGCGCGAGATCTGTCAAGCGCTTGACAGATTGGAAAAGCCGGTTTTCAGCGCACGCGCATTGCGCACTGAAAAACCCCTTTTCCGATGCCTTCCCGGGTCCATATAAACTCCGTACGGGCCCAGGACGTCGGAATTTCTGGGCCAATATATACAATGAAAACATCTAGAATGCCTTTTGTAAAAAAGATTCTTGGGATCTTCTGTAGACCTTTTTGTACCAGTGCATCGTGTTTCGTAACTCTCAATCAGGGATTGAAATGAAGCCAAGCATAAAATGTTGGGAATACGCAGCAGGTCAGGCAGCATCTGTGGAGAGAGAAACAGAGTTAACATTTCAGGTCAGAACATTCTGACAAAGGGACATCGACCTGAAACGTTAACTCTGTTTCTCTCTCCACAGATGCTGCCTGACCTGCTGCGTATTTCTAGCATTTTATGTTTTTATTTCAGATTCTAGCATCCATAGTGTTTTGTTATTGAAATGAAGCCTCTCAGTCAATCAGGTCCAAAATTCAGAAGTAAATTTGGCCTGTTTCAAACTCGATCATTTATAGCATGAATTAAATAAAAGAAATAACTGCGTTGATCTTTTGCTAGTAATTCAAACTTCATTACACTCATAAAAGAGTCAGTGGGCCATAATTCTAAAATACACAAAGCCAGCAGTTGCACAAAGGATCACGTTGCACTTAGAGAAAGAATAATTATTCTATCAGTAGCAAAATATTGCGGATGCTGTAAATTTAAAATAAAAACAGAAATTTCTGGAAACACTCAGCAGGTCAGACAGCACCTGTGGAGAGAGAAGCAGATTTAACGTTTCAGGTCGATGGCTTTTGTCAGAACTGAAGGATGTTAGAGATGAACAGCTTTTAAGCAATTACAGAACCAGGGAAAAGGGGATCGGCAGGAAATGAACAAAAGGGAGAGGTCTGTGATGATGGAGGGCAGGAATGATGAAATGGCAAAAGGGTCGATGATGCAAGGCAAAAGGGGGTGAGCATTGGGCAAGTATAGAAACAAAAGATTGGCCCAGAGGAGCTGTAAATGGTTACAGCAAAGTAGCAGAGGGGAAGGGAAGCATGGAAAATCTGGCAAAGCGGAGAAGGTTCCCGGGAATGAGGTGGAGGAAAGGTGGGGAGACCCCAGGGTTGTGGACCACCCCACCAGGCAGGTACCGATCGGGAATCCCCACCCCAAGCACGAGCCCTCACCTCTTCCACTCCCAGTGGCTCTGGTGCAACCATCCCCCATTACCAGTACCTACTGTCTGAGAGAAAACGGGAACGGTGGTTAGATTTAAAGTTGTTGATAAGTGTGCAATAACTGTTAGACTGAGTACTCTTTAACTCCAAGAGGTATGACCTTGGCTCTGCTTTATTAAGGCCCAAAGTGACTAATATACAAAATGGCTGGCCTTTTATACTTGGGCTGCACACACGTGCGTGCAGCCCAATGGCCTCCAACAGTGACGCCATCTAGTGGCTAGTGATCCCATACATGACAGTTGTTAAACTCAGTGTTAAGGCCGGTAGGCTTCAGTTTTTTCTTTAAATGCAGAATTATTTTCAAATCTCACATATTTTAAACTTAACATTTAAGAATACAATGCATGGATAATTGAACAATTTCCAACATGCACACTGCAATGTATACACCTGTGAGTGTGGAGCTGCTGAGTTTGGGATTATGGGATCCCTTGGGACTCCAGGGGATGAGCCCTCTGGTGGCTGTACAGAGTGAATACAAGTTACCATATATAACGATTTCGGTTTCAACAGGCAACTTAGCTAAACAATTTGGATTTATTAAGGATGCCTTGCTTTATGGGTTATATATTGTCAGATAGCAGTAAAGGGAACTCAGTATTATTAGCAATTTCATTTTATTTTGCTTCTTGCACAAGTTGGAAGACTTGGCTGTCAGTAATTGGTAACTATCGCAGTTCAGTGACACTGTAGCAGTATAATGTAATGGTACACGGACTTTCCTTTTCCAGAGGTTGGGATAGAAATTTTACTGGGTTGAGATAACATACAAAAAGCAGTGCTATCTGTTTCATTTGTCTTGAAACCAAGTCCATCAAAGGTTTCGTTTGGAGCTAGTCAACTTTACAGTGATTAATGTTCAGTTGGAGCTGTCGCTAAGTGAAGGTTTGTGTCCACTACTTGCACACCTTTTGAAGATGCTGGAAGTACAACAGTACAGCACTCAGCATGTGAAGGAGAAGGGAAACACACCTTCAGATGCTGCTGTGCCTGCTGTGTATTTCCAGCACTTTTGGGATTTTATCCCTTTTGGGGTATGGAGAGAAAGCAGGAAAGGGGTACTGAGGTGAATGATCAGCCATGATCTTTTTAAATGGTGGTGCAGGCTCGAAGGGCCGAATGGCCTACTCCTGCACCTATTTTCTATGTTTCTATGTTTTTTTAGTATTCATGATTTTTTCTTTCAGCTCCACCTTTTTGAGCGATTTATTGCTTTGCCCCCCTGTATTCCTCTTCTAAAATGCTGTTAATTTTATTACAGAACAATTCTTTCGGAAGTTTCCTGGTATTTCCCTCAGTGTTCCGAAAGTTTTTAAAGATACTTCACTGTTGGGTAAATCACTTCACTAGAGTTTGCAAACAGCTGTGCTCAAGAGATAATCATGGTGTGAATTTCATCGGCCCAGCAAGTGCATAAATGGCTAAGATTTCAGTTTTGGGGGTTATTTGAGTGGTACTCGACTATTCCAATATTCTTCTAGCTGGCCTCCCACGTTACACCCTCCTTAAACTTGAGCTCGTCCAAAACCCTGGTGCCCGAATCCTAACTCACATCAAGTCCTATTCACCCATCGCCCTTGTGCTCGCTGACCTACATTGGCTGCCGGTCCGGGATTTGATTGTTTTCAAATCTCTCCATGGCTCATCCGTCCCTATGTCTGTAACCTCTTCCAGCCCTACAACACTCCAAGATCTCTCTGCTCCTCTAATTCTGGCCTCTTGCGCATCCCCAAATTTCATCGCTTCACCATTTGCAGCCATGCCTTCAGCTGCCTAGGCCGCAAGCTCTGGAATTCTCACCCTAAACCTCTCTGTGCCTCTACCTCTCTCTCATCCTTTAAGACATTCCTTGCAATCTACCCCTTTAACCAAGCTTATGGCCACCCATCATAATATCTCCTTATGCAGCTCTATGTCAAATTATGTTTGATAATGCTCCTGTGAAGCATATTGGGACATTTTACCACGTTAAAGGCACTATATAAATACAAGTTGCTGTATGGTTGTGTAAATCTTACAGCAGCCAGGAATTGCTTATTCTGAAACCCTGTTATAATGGCTACTGGGAAACTTTGCATTTGTTAACATTTTATTTTTTATAGTGGTGTTTTAGTTTTTATGGAACATTAAAAAAAACTTTTCAGGAGACCACAGACACTCAGATGCAAAGCATTATTAGATCTCAGATGATGTAATTAATGTAATTCACATCACTGATACATTTTGGGAGGATGACTAAGGAAAAGGCATTAAATAATAAACCTTTAAAGGGGGCAGACAGTAATATGTCTCTGCTTAGCTGTAAAATAACTCCATGAGGCCTTGTGCTGTGCTTGAACTGTTGTGACCTTAGTCTCTTTGCTGCCTCACTCTGGGTTACGATAATGTGGTGACCAGCCTTTGATACAACTCCTGCCTGGGCCTCCCACAGTTGCACCCTCTAGTGGTACCAGCATAGTATGTACAGAGTATACATATATGACAACATTTCCTCCCCCAAAGTCTTTGATGCAAGTTAGTTACAGGTTGAGGCGATCTGGAACTCTGCGCTCCCTGGTTGATCGTCTGAGTGTCACTTTTGGCATGGGTGAGTTGGTCAGGCCACTGCTGTCTTGCAGCGCTCTTAGTCTGACTGGATTGCTGGAGATGGTGGGATCATCCTCGTGGTTGGCAGCGAGGTCTGTTGCTGATTGGGTGTGTGTAGGTGGATCGCTGAAGGTAAGGTCCTCTCCCGGTAGTTCCTGGTTACCTGTAAATCGCAATTTGGTCTGGTCCAAATGCTTTCTGCATGTTTGTCCATTAAGCAGTTTGACAAAAAACATTCTATTCCCCTCCTTGGCTAAAACAGTGCCAGCGACCCATTTGGGGCCATGACCATGATTCAGCACAAACACCGGGTCGTTTACAGTGATGGCGCATGATTCAGCCGCGCGATCATGGTACATGTTTTGCCGAAAACGCCTGGTTTCCACCTGATCATTGAGATCAGGGTGGACCAAGGAGAGCCTGGATTGAGTGCACATTTCATTAGTAACTCCACAGGGGGAACCCCAATAAGCGAGTGGGGTCGTGTCCTGTAATTCATCAGCACCCAGGATAGGCGGGTTTGTAAGGTGCATTGCGTGACGCATTTCAAGCTCTACTTTATGGTTTGGACCGCCCGCTCCGCTTGCCCGTTGGATGCGGACATGAACGGGCAGACCTGACATGCTTCATGTCATTGCAGGTCATGAATTCATTGAATTCCGAGCTGGTGAAACACGGACCATTGTCGCTGACCAGAATGTTGATCAAACCATGGGTGGCGAACATGGCCCTGAGGCTTTCAATGGTGGTGGTGGTCATGCTAGATGCCATTATTACACATTCAATCCACTTAGAATAGGCGTCCACTACAACGAAGAACATTTTTCCGAGAAAGGGACCCGCATAATCTACGTGGATCCTGGACAGTAGTTTTGAGGGCCAGGACCACAGACTAAGTGGAGCCTCCCTGGGGGCATTGCTCAATTGTGAGCATGTGTTACACTGGCGCACGCACGACCCCAAGTCCTAGTCAATGCCGGGTCACCAGACGTGGCACCTGGCGATAGCCTTCATCATGACTATGCCTGGTTGGGCACTGTGTAGGTCGTGTATGAAGGTTGACCTGCCTTTTTTTGTCAGGACGATGCAGTTGCCCCATAAGAGGCAATCCGATTGGATGGACATTTCGTCTTTACGACGGTGAAATGGCTTTATCTCATCTTGCATTTCTCTTGGGACCACTGACCAGCCCCCATTGAGGATGCAACGTTTTACAAGAGATAACACGGGGTCCTGGTTGGTCCAGGTCCTGATCTGGCGGGCCGTTACGAGTGACCCTTCGCTTTCGAAGATGTCATGACTAGGTGAGCAGGAGAGTGAGATTCGAATAAATGGCTCGTGGGGAGAAAAACACCAACTCAGGTCTGATTGGCCAAGTAGTCATTTCTATGCTCTGACAGTCTATGATTTTTGAATTTGTTGATAAAAGTAAACCAGAGACGATACACGTTTAGGGATTTTATAATAGCCTTAGGATTTTAAGCATACGAGAAAAGCTTACGTTTCATTCTGGTTTCCTACATTACAACAGTGACTACATTTCAAAATAGCACTTAATTGGCTGTAAAGCACTTTGGGATAGCCTGAGGCCATAAAAGGCGTTATATAAATAGAATCATAGAATCATAAAAATTTACAGCATGGAAGGAGGCCATTTTGACCCATCGTGTCCGTGCCGGCCAACAAAGAGCTATCCAGCTTAATCCCACTTTCCAGCTCTTTGTCCATAGCCCTGCAGGTTACAGCACTTCAAGTGCACATCCAAGTACTTTTTAAATGTGGTGAGGGTTTCTGCCTCCAACACCTTTTCAGGCAGTGAGTTCCAGACCCCCATCACCCTCTGGTTGAAGAAATTTCCCCACAAATCCCCTCTAAACCTCCTACCAATTACTTTAAATCTATGCCCCCTGATTGTAGACCCCTTTGCTAAGGGAAATAGGTCCTTCCTATCCACTCTATCTAGGCCTCTCATAATTTTACACACCTCAAATAAGGTCTCCCCTCAGCCTCCTCTGTTCCAAAGAAAACAAACCCAGCCTATCCAATCTTACCTCGCAGCTAAAATTCTTTAGTCCAGGCAATATCCTCATAAATTTCCTCTGTACCCTCTTTAGTGCAATCACCTGTAATGTGGTGACTCGAACTGCACACAGTACTCGAGCTGTGGCCTAACTAGTGTTGTATACAATTCAAGCATAATCTCCCTGTTCCTCTGTTCAATGCCTCAGCTAATAAAGGCAAGTATTTTGTACGCCTTCTTAACCACCTTATCGACCTGGCCTACTACCTTCAGGAATCTGTGGACATGCACTCCAAGGTCCCTTTGTTCCTCTACACTTCTCAGTGTCCTACCATTTAATGTGTATTCCCTTTCCTTGTTAGCTCTCCCCAAATGCATTACCTCACACTTCTCTGGATTAAATTCCATTTGCCACTGTTTTGCCCACCTGACCAGTTCATTGATATCTTCCTGCAGTCTACAGCTTTCTTCTTCATTATCAACCACACAGCTGATTTTAGTATCATCTGCAAACTTCTTAATTATACCCCGACAGTCACACTCAGGTCTAAATCATTGAAATATACCACAAAAAGCAAGGGATCTAGTACTGAGCCCTGAGGAACCCCACTGGAAACAGCCTTCCAGTCACAAAAACACCCATCAACCATTACCCTTTGCTTCCTGCCTCTGAGCCAATTTTGGATCCAACTTGCCACTTTGCCCTGGATCCCATGGGCTTTTACTTTCGTGACCAGTCGGCCATGTGGGACCTTATCAAAATCTTTGCTAAAATCCATATACACTACATCATACACACTACCCTCATCGACCCTCCTGGTTACCTCCTCAAAAAATTCAATCAAGTTAGTCAGACACGACTAACAAATCCATGCTGACTGTCCTTGATTAATCCGTGTCTTTCAAAATTAAGATTTATCCTGTCCCTCAGAATTTATTCCAATAATTTTCCCACCACCAAGATTAGGCTGACTGGTCTGTAATTACTCAGTATATCCCGTTCTCCCATTTTAAACAAAGGTACAACATTAGCAGTCCTCCAGTCCCCCAGCACCACACCTGTAGCCAGAGGATTGGAAAATAATGGTCAGAGCCTCTGCTATTTCCTCTTTTGCATCTCTTAATGGCCTGGGATACTTTTCATCTGGGCCTGGGGATTTATCCACTTTCAAAGCTGCTAAACCCCTTCATACTTCCTCTCTCACTATGTTTATTTCTTCTAATATTTCACACTCCTCCTTCTCGATAGCAGCGTCTGCATTGCCCCTCTCTTTTGTGAAAACAGACGCAAAGTATTCATTAAGAACCATACCCACATCTTCCGCCTCCACACACACATTACCCTCATGGTCTCTAATAGGCCCTTCTCTTTCTTTAGTTCTCCTCTTGCTCTTAATATATTTATAAAACATCCTTGGGTTTTCCTTGATTTTACTTGGCAACCTTTTTTCATGCTCTCTGCTTTCCTAATTTCCTTTTTAATTACACCCCTACACTTTCTATATACTCCTCCAGAGTTTTTTGCAGTATTGAGCCTTCGGTACCTGTCATAAGCCTCCCTTTTTAAAAAATCTTACCCCTGTATATCCTTTGACATCCAGGGGGCTCTAGATTTGTTAGTCCCAACCTTTGGGGGCAAAATTGGTTATCCTCCCAATTCTCAGCGGTATGCCGGTGGTATGTCGTTTCATACCGCCGGGGCGGATTGTGCGCGATTTTCGTCACTTTTTTTCTTGGCGGTATGCTGAGCGGAGTGTCGCGGGCGGTCAGTCATTTTCACTCGGATATCTTCGGGTCCCAAGTTGTGCTCACGAGCCGAGAGGCACAGATGAGAATCCACAGAGACTGCCGGCCTGTGAGCGATGTGCAGGTATGTGGGGTGAGACACCTGTGAAGGGGAGATCGCTGCTTGTGGGGCGATCGCTTCTTGGGGGAGGAGATTGCTTCTTTGGGGGGGGGGGGAGATCACTTCTTTGGGGGGGGTGGGGGTGGGAGATCGCTTCTTGGGAAGAGATCGCTGTTTGGGGGGGGGGAAGATCACTACTTGGGGGGAGATTGCTGTGGGTGGGGGGGAGAGGAAGAGACTGGGGGGTGGCAGAGACAGGGGGGTGTGAGAGATTTAAAAAAATGACAGGTAAAAATGCATACCGCCGACTGAAGATCGACTTAACACTACCTTTTCCAGGGCGGACTGCAGGGTCGGTGGTAAGAAATCAATTTGGCAATTTTGGGTGGTATATCGGCAGTGTGCATGGGTGGACGGTTATGCATACCGCCCGGTGGTATATCGCCGATGAATTTTCCGCCAGGCGATATGTGGGTGGTATGTAGGTATTTTTCGATCAATTTGGCGATTTTGGGCTGTATGTCGACGGTCCGTGGACGGTATGTTCAACAATTTCGGGCCCATGTTATTTAAGGGAACATACTCGCTCTGAACCCTCAGGATGTCATCCTTGAATGTCTCCCACTGCTCTGACACTGATTTACCTTCAAGTAGCTGTTTCCAGTCCATTTTGGCTAAATCGCATTTCAGCTTCGCAAAATTGGCTTTTCCCCAATTGAGAACTGATTTATTCCTGGTCTATCCTTGTCCTTTTCCATAATTACCCTAAATCTAACTGAATTATAATCACCTTCCACCTGCCCAGCTTTATTCCCTCAAACGAAGTCTGGAACCCCTCCCTTGTTGGGCTTGTTACATACTGGCTAATAAAAGTTCTCCTGAATGCATTTTAGGAATTCCGCACCCGCTATACCTTTCACACTAATTTTATCTCAGTTTATATTCGGGTAGTTGAAATCCCCTGCCCTATTGCCGCCCTATAGTTTTTGCACTTTTCAGAAATGTGCCGACATATTTGCTCTTCTATCTCCCTCTGACTGTTGGGGGTCTGTAGTACACGATCAGCAGTGTGATCACCCCTTTTTTGTTCTACAATTCAACCCATATGGCTTCATTTGATGACCCCTCTAACATATCATCCTGCCTCACAGCTGTAATTGTTTCTTTAATCAATACTGAGACCCCCCCTCCTTTTTTACCCCCCTCTCTATCCCGTCTGAAAACCCTGTAACCAGCAATGTTGAGCTGTCATACCTGCCCTGCTTTCAGCCATGTCTCAGTATTAGCTATAATATCATGCACCCAAGTGTCTATCTGTGCTCTCAGCTCATCTGCCTTATTCCCTAAACTCCTTGCATTGAAGTATATACCATTTAGCACTGCCAAACTCCCTTGTTGTCTATTTTCTCACCCTTGCTTGCTCTGTCTTCCAAATTCACTTTCTATCTTTCTGCTTTCCAATTTCAGCAACTTTCATTAGAATAAAGAAGGTTAAGACGAGATCTAATAGAGGTAATTAAAATGATGAATGGTTTAGATGAAGTAAATCAGGAAAAAATATTCCATTGGCCGCTGAATCCGTAACTACAGGGCTTAAATTTAAGATTACCATCCCAAAAAACAAAGGAAGAGACTAGCAAAATTTCTCATGCAGAAGATTGTTTGGACACAGAATGTCCCATCAGGTACAGTGGCAATCATTTTCACCTTCAAAGCTTAGGCAGTAATCCAATGGGGTGGATCATCAGCCCATTGTAGAATCCGCCTGATTTTCATTAAAGAAAAACCTTGCGGGTTTTATAACAGGCGAGAACTCCAAGTGCTGAAGGTGAAAATTACCTTCTGTGAATTGAAGCAGAATCCTTAATAACCTTTGAAAGGGAAGTGGATACGTATTTGAAAAATAATATTTTTAACATGTACAGGGAAGGCACAGGAGAATGAACCTAAGTGGGTAGCTCTGTCAGAGAGCCAGCACAGATGCAATAGGACAAATAGTCCCCTACTGTGCTGTAAAATTCTATGATTCGATCTACAGTGCAAACCACTGAATTGTTCCAATAGTACTTCTCAGTGGTGGTGATGATACTTTCTTTTTTTTTAAAGTCTCCAAGCACAGAACCTTCATTGGCTATTGTAGAACCGTATGGTGCAGCAGATGCAAGGTCTGATGCATTGATGCAGTACAAACATATATTGACTGCCAACATCGACTGTTCAGGTTGTGGATTACGATGTTTAGAATGTGGAACACGCTACCACATGGAGTAGTTGAGGTGAATAGCATGGATGCATTTAAAGGGAGGCTAGATAAGCACATAAGGGAGAAAGAAATAGAAGGATGTGTTGAGAGGGTTACATGAAGCAGGGTGGGAGGAGGCTCGTGTGGAGCATAAACACTGGGACAGACCAGTTGGGCTAAATGGGCATTTTCTGTACTATAAGTTCTATGTAATTCTATGTATTCTATTTCCGACTCTTCATTTGCTACCACCTGAATCCTGCATCCCAATCTGCTGACAACTGCCCTCCCATCTGGCCTCTCCCCTCCAAATCTGCTGATTCCTGGCCTTCCATCTTCTGAGTACCAACTCCCAAACTTCGGTTGCTTCCTCGCTGAGCCTCCATTATGTTGTGCACTCCTCTGTGCAATTCATCTTCTGACACAGAGCCCAACTACTGTGTGGGAACTGCAGGAGAAATTGTGATAATCAAATCTAAAATTAATAAATGGAAACTGGTACTGTCTATATGCAAACATGATGTGTGGATGACTCATGTGTATTGGATTTGCCTATGCACAGTATTTTTCTTCTTTTATTCTCTGTTTAGGTTTCTCCTACCTACAGGGACCTGATAGTTGCCGCACATTCCATCCGTTGAAACAGCTTTTCATTTAGATGGGGCATTTGTGGATTTATCAAGAATGTGGATCCACTGTCCAAACAAGAATTAATAAGGCACATGTGTTGATCTCAAGTCTTCAGTTGTCACACTGCTGCAAGCCATGTAATTGAGCCAGACATGTATAGAGCAGGGATCGAAGGGTAGTGAGATCAAGATACTACATCATTGCATGGTGGTAAATTATGCCAAAGTCCTTCTCTTGAGTTTTTATGTGGCTACACTATGCATAATAGAGTAATTTTCCTGATCAATGCTCCTGCTACTAGACTCACCACCCACTCTACCACCAGTACAGCATGGCTGTAGTAAGTACTAGCTACAGGATTACCAAAATTCCCTGGATTCTAGGGTGGTCCCAGCAGAATGGAAAACAGCAAATGTAACATCCCTATTTAAAAAAGGAAGCAGAAAAAAAAGCAGGAAACTATAAACCAGTTAGCCTAACATCTGTGGTTGGGAAAATGTTGGAGTCCATTATTAAAGAAGCAGTAGCAGGACATTTGGAAAAGCAAAATTCGGTCAGGCAGAGTCAACATGGAATTATGAAGGGGAAGTCATGTTTAACAAACTTGCTGGAATTCTTTGAGGATGTAATTGACAGGGTGGATAAAGGGGAGCCAGTGGATGTGGTGTATTTGGACTTCCAGAAGGCATTTGACAAGGTGCCACATAAAAGGTTACTGCACAAGGTAAAAGTTCACGGGGTTGGGGGTAATATATTAGCATGGATAGAGGATTGACTAACTAACAGAAAACCGAGAGTCGGGATAAATGGTTCATTCTCTGGTTGGCAAACAATAACTAGTGGGGTGCCGCAGGGATCAATGCTGGGACCCCAACTATTTACAATCTATATTAACGACTTGGAAGAAGGGACTGAGTGTAACGTAGCCAAGTTTGCTGATGGTACAAAGATGGGAGGAAAAGCAATGTGTGAGGAGGACACAAAAAATCTGAAAAGGACATAAACAGGCTAAGTGAGTGGGCAAAAATTTGGCAGATGGAGTATAATGTTGGAAAGTGTGAGGTCATGCACTTTGGCAGAAAAAAACCAAAGAGTAAGTTATTATTTAAATGGAGAAAGATTGGAAAGTGCTGTAGTACAGCATAAAACACAAAATAATAGTATGCAGGTACAGCAAGTGATCAGGAAGGCCAATGGAATCTTGGCCTTTATTGCAAAGGGGATGGAGTATAAAAGCAGGGAAGTCTTGCTACAGCTATACAGGGTATTGGTGAGGCCACACCTGGAACACTGCGTGTAGTTTTGGTTTCCATATTTACGAAAGGATGGACACGCAACTCTCGTTTATCCGCATACGGATCTAACGGAAAACCCGCTGTAACGGAAGTTAAAATAACTGTCACACACGTGAATATCTCGCTCACTTCAACTATCAATTACACATAAATTGATGCAGGCGTGGAAATGGTGCAGGAAATGAAATTGACCGCAGATCAATTGAACGCTGATGAGACTGGCTTACTATGGAGGTATTTGCCAACTTCTACATTGGCTGCAGCAGGGGAGAGGGAAGCTGCAGGCTTTAAAATGAATAAGGAGAGGTTAACAATCTTGAATTGTGCTAATGCCTCTGGAGAACATAGACTTCCACTTTTAGTGATTGGCAAATCAAGGTAACCTGTGCTTTAAAAGGAATTGCTCATTTACCAGTTAGCTGTAAGGCTCAGAAAAGTGCATGGATGGACAAGGACATATTCATGGAATGGTTTTCAACAGAGTAAGGTGGATGAATTAACTGCGCAGATAGCAGTTAACGGATACGATGTGATTGGCATCACGGAGACATGGCTCCACGGGGACCAAGGCTGGGAACTCAACATCCAGGGGTATTCAGCATTTAGGAAGGATAGACAGAAAGCAAAAGGAGGCGGAGTGGCGTTACTGGTTAAAGATGAAATCAATGCAATTGTAGGGAAGGATATTAGCCTGGATAATGTGGAATCGGTATGGGTGGAGCTGCGGAATTCCAAAGGGCAGAAAACGCTAGTGGGTGTTGTGTAGAGATCACCAAATAGTAGTAGTGAGGTTGGGGACAGCATCAAATAAGAAATAAGGGATGAGTGCAATAAAGGTACAGCAGTAATCATGGCCGACTTTAATCTACACACTGATTGGGCTAACCTAACTGGTAGCAATGCGGCGGAGGAGGATTTCCTGGAGTGTATTAGGGATGGATTTCTAGACCAATATGTCGAGGAACCAACCAGGGAGCTGGCCATCCTAGACTGGGGATTGTGTAATGAGAAAGGACTAATTAACAATCTTGTTGTGCGAGGCCCCTTGGGGAAAAGTGACCATAATATGGTAGAATTCCTTATTAAGATGGAGAGTGACAAAGTTAATTCGGAAACTAGGGTCCTGAACTTAAGGAAAGGTAACTTTGACGGTATGAGGCGTGAATTGGCTAGAATAGACTGGCAAACGATACTAAAAGGGTTGACAGTGGATAAGCAATGGCAAACATTTAAAGATCACATGGATGAACTTCAGCAAATGTACTTCCATTTCTGGAGTAAAAATAAAACTGGGAAGGTGGCTCAACCATGGCTAACAAAGGAAATTAAGGGTATTGTTAAAGCCAAGGAAGAGGCATATAAATTGGCTAGAAAAAGCAACAAACCTGAGGACAGGGAGAAATTTAGAATTCAACAGAGGAGGACGAAAGGTTTAATTAAGAGGGGGAAAATAGAGTACGAGAGGAAGCTTGCACGGAATATAAAAACTGACTGCAAAAGCTTCCATAAATATGTGAAGAGAAAAAGATTAGTAAAGACAAACGTAGGTCCCTTGCAGTCGGATTTAGGTGAAATTATAATGGGGAACAAAGAAATGGCAGACCAATTGAACCAATACTTCGGTTCTGTCTTCACAAAGGAAGATACAAATAACCTTCCGAAGGTACTAAGGGACAGTGGGTCTAGTGAGAAGAAGGAACTGAAGGATATCCTTATTAGGCGGGAAATTGTGTTAGGGAAATTGATGGGATTGAAGGCCGATAAATCCCCGGGGCCTGATTGTCTGCATCCCAGAGTAATTAAGGAAGTGGCCCCAGAAATAGTGGATGCATTGGTGATGATTTTCCAACAGTCGATCGACTCTGGATCAGTTCCCATGGACTGGAGGGTAGCTAATGTAACACCACTTTTTAAAAAAGGAGAGAGAGAGAAAACCGGGAATTATAGACTGGTTAGCCTGACATCAGTAGTGGGGAAAATGTTGTAATCAATCATGAAGGATGAATTAGCAGCGCATTTGGAAAGCAGTGACAGTATCGGATTAAGTCAGCATGGATTTATGAAATGGAAATCATGCTTGACGAATCTTCTGGAATTTTTTGAGGCTGTAACTAGCAGAGTGGACAAGGGAGAACCAGTGGATGTGGTGTATTTGGACTTTCAGAAGGCTTTTGACAAGGTCCTGCACAAGAGATTGTTGTGCAAAATCAAAGCGCATGGTATTGGAGATAACATACGGACGTGGATATGGAACTGGTTGGCAGACAGGAAGCAGAGAGTCGGGATAAACGGGTCCTTTTCAGAATGGCAGGCAGTGACTAGTGGAGTGCCGCAGGGCTCAGTGCTGAGACCCCAGCTCTTTACAATATACATTAACGATTTGGATGAAGGAATAGAGTGTAATATCTCCAAGTTTGCAGATGACACTAAACTGGGTGGCGGCATGAGCTGTGAGGAGGATGCTAAGAGGCTGCAGGGTGATTTGGACAGGTTAGGTGAGTGGGCAAATGCATGGCAGATGCAGTATAATGTGGATAAATGTGAGGTTATCCATTTTTGGGGCAAAAACACAAAGGCAGAATATTATCTGAATGGCATCAGACTAGGAAAAGGGGAGGTGCAACGAGACCTGGGTATCATGGTTCATCAGTCACTGAAAGTGGGCAAGCAGGTACAGCAAGCGGTAAAGAAGGCAAATGGTATGTTGGCCTTCATAGCTAGGGGATTTGAATATGGAAGCAGGGAGGTTTTACTGCAGTTGTACAGGGCCTTAGTGAGGCTTCACCTGGAATATTGTGTTCAGTTTTGGTCTCCTCGTCTGAGGAAGGTACCGTTTTTGCTATTGAGGGAGTGCAGCGAAGGTTCAACAGACTGATTCCAGGGCTGTCATATGAGGAGAGACTGGATCAACTGGGCCTTTATTCACTGGAGTTTAGAAGGATGAGAGGGGATCTCATGGAAACATATAAGATTCTGATGGGACTGGACAAGTTAGATGCAGGAAGAATGTTCCCGATGTTGGGGAAGTCCAGAACCAGGGGATATAGTCTTAGGATAAGGGGTAGGCCATTTAGGACTGAGATGAGGAGAAACTTCTTCACTCAGAGAGTTGTTAACCTGTGGAATTCCCTGCCGCAGAGAATTGTTGAGGCCAGTTAACTGGATATATTCAAGAGGGAGTTAGATGTGGCCCTTACAGCTTAAGGGCTCAAGGGGTATGGAGAGAAAGCAGGAAAGGGGTACTGAGTGAATGATCAGCCATGATCTTATTGACTGGTGGTGCAGGCTCGAAGGGCCGAATGGCCTACTCCCGCACCTATTTTTCTGTGTTTCTTTGTTTCTAATTCGTCCCCCAAGTTTGAGAAAACATGAAGAAAATAAGCAAACCTACTGGAAAGTGTGTGCTGCTTCTGGACAATTGCAGAGCACACCCACACGAGTCAAAATTAGTGTCCAGTTATGGCAACATCTTCGCATGCTATCTGACCCCCAATGTGACCTCGCTCATTCAACCTATGGATCAGGGTGTCATACAAAACTTCAAGTGCCACTATAGGAATAACTTCATGCGCAAATTGGTTAATAGCGATCAATCAATCTCTGATTTCCAGAGAGCATACAATACTAAAGATGCCATCTATGCATGCTCTCTGGCCGGGAGAGAAGTAAAAATGTTACATTGAAGAGGTGTTGGCGCAAGTTGTGGCCCAATGTCATATTCGAAGACAGTGCTTCTGATGATGAAGAATTCAAAGGTTTTTATGTATGGGCTAATAAAGAACAGGCTGTCACAGAAATCGTGGAGATTGTCAGCGGTGCACACGAAACAAACCCACTTAAATCCCTCGCAGAAAATGACATTGCTAAGTGGATAGATGTTGACATCAACACAGATGTAACACAAGCTTAGACTGACGAGGAACCCATCGGCATAGTCACCAATAAAGACAAATTTGACGAAGAGATGAGCGATTAAGACAATGAAATTGAAGAAAAAGAAAAAAAGACTTGGACACGTGCTGAAGAAGCAATGAAATATGTCGTTGGTTTTTTTTGAGGAAAATTCTCATTTTACTTCTCACGAGGTTCTGCAAACTCATATCATCCATAACATTTTAATTAAGAAGAAAGTGAATTAATTTAAACAAGCAGATATAAGATCGCTATTTTAAAAATCAATCTGTTTTAACAGAATAAAATAATTTTTAATTTCGAGACGTTATGAATCAATTTTCATGTATTTTTATTACACTCACGTTCAGATAACACAAAATAAATCTTCGTGCGTGGCTCTATCACCTTCAAATATCAGCTTTAAAATGTAAATTCGCCCTAACGGAAAATTCGTTTACCCGGAGTTGCCAAATCCCTGAGTGATCCGGATAAACAAGAGTTTACTGTACTTGCTTTGGAGGCAGTTCAGAGAAGGTTCACTAGGTTGATTCCGGGGCTGAGGGGGTTGACTTATGAGGATAGGTTGAGCAGGTTGGGTCTCTACTCATTGGAATTCAGAAGAATTAGAGGCGATCTTATCGAACCATATAAGGTTATGAGGGGGCTTGACAAGGTGGATGCAGGGAGGATGTTTCCACTGATGGGGAGACTCGAACTACAGGGCATAATCTTAGAATAAGGGGCCGCCCATTTAAAACTGAGATGAGGAGAAATTTCTTCTCTCAGAGGGTTGTAAATCTGTGGAATTCGCTGCCTCAGAGAGCTGTGGAAGCTGGGACATTGAATAAATTTAAGACAGAAATAGACAGTTTCTTAAACGATAAGGGAATAAGGGGTTATATGGGGAGCGGGCAGGGAGTCCATGATCGGATCAGCCATGATCGTATTAAATGGCGGAGCAGGCTCGAGGGGCCATATGGCCTACTCTTGCTCCTATTTATTACGTTCTTATGTTCTTAAACTCACCTTCTGTCAGTACTGACTTATATAGCAGGCTACTCTGGTAGTTTCAAAGGCTTAGTAATGGTAGCATCCTGCTCAATATAAATCAATCGCAAAACATAATTACAGACGTCTCACCATTGAGTAATATTCCAAATCTTATTTTTTGCTCATATAACTGCTGCATCCCACATACATGACTGTTACAATGCAACAATGTGTTTTTTATATGCATGCTTTATCCTTCATGAAACAATTCCATCCAGCCGTGCCGATTTCCAATCTGCTGGTATAACTGAAGATTTGTCAGCTGGAATCTGAAGCTGGCCATTGTTATATATTACACATAGGGTAATGAAGCAATTACAATGGCTTTTGTAATCTTGAAAGCAATATGCAACTTGTCTTTCAACTGATTATTTATCACAGAGCATTTTCCGGTTCTTAGCTTTATTCTGTCATTAGCAACAACCCAGATTTGTCATAGTAACCAATTATGTATGCAAGAACAAACCTTGGCTCAATTTAGACCAACATTTAATTAATTGAAAGGAATGTACAATTGTGATGAAGACTTGTTCGATGGATCTACTCATCAACTTCACATAAAAGTTCTTGATTTTATATCTGAAATTGGAATAAGATTTCTAACAACGCAACGTTTAAAAGCCAATTGGAAAATTGTGAAGATGGTGCGTGTTTAATACCACTTAATCTGCTAGATGACCTTGAATGTTGAATCACAATCCTTTTGCCTTTATTAAATTGCACTTCTAGAAGTCACTTGTTACTTAAACTTACATTAATAACACTTATGTCTGTAATATTTGGCAGATTGTTTGATTTTAAACCCATCTGATTACACTCATCCAGTACCTTTCTGATCCATGCTTTTCACTGGTTGACAATTCAATGTTTAACATTCAGCACTTAAATTTATAATACATTTTCAAAGACAACCTACATACATTCGCTGTCTTAAGTCTGTTTCATTTATCATGCTCTCTCTCCTCTGAGTTCACTGCCCTCCTAAACTTCCTTAATCTCTCCCTCCATATAAACTCCCCTACCCATATTCACGGCCATCCCTTCGATCTTGCCCATCTCATGTGGCTTTGTTATTCCCTTCATGTCAATCCCAGATAAGACCGTAATACAAAATCAAAAAGAGTAACTGCTGGAAATCTCAGCGGGTCAGGCAGCATCTGCAGAGAGAGACAGAGTTAATGTTTTGGATCTGTAACCTTTCGTCAGAACCGGAAAAGTTCACGATGTAACAGGCCTTTTCACTGCCCCCGCACTTGCTTAAGAATCTGTTACATCGTGAACTTTTCCAGTTCTGACGAAGGGTCACAGACCCATGACAGATAAGACCATTTCTGATCACGTCCTTGTATCCCTCTCTACCTACAGCCCCCTTTCTCCCTTCCAACCCTTCTTCCTTATGTGTCTGCCCTTGGATAAAACTCTTCCCCCCAAGCTACTTACAACTTCACTTTCAAATTCCCAACTCTCTAGCCTTTGGCACTTCATTCACCATTCTGCAGCTATAGATCTGTTCAATCAAACCCTCACCTGCGCCTTTGACACCCTTGTCCCTATTAAAACCATTACTCTCTCTCTCACCCTAGTCATCCCCCTGGTATGGCTCCCATCTCTGCTCCCTTAAGTCCAAGGGATGCAGACTGGAACATTTATGGCGGACAGCTGGTTTAGCCATTATCCGCCAGATCTAGATGGACCTAGATAAAGCACAATCGGCTCCTGCTCTCCTCTGCCAAAACTGCTCACTATTCCAGGATCATCCTGGAATGAAAAGATAACCCCTGCTTCAATTCTCCACTTCAAACTCTCTTAAATCCCTCTCCCTTGCCTTCTCCACCATCGCCTCCAACAAGTGTGAGGAGTTCATGGACTTCTTTGTTACTCGGATTGAGACCATTCATTCAGCTGCCTCTGTTGCTTCCCTCCAGTTCCCTAGCACACCAGAACAAACTTCCCCTAAGGTTCCTCTCTGCCCAAGCCCGGAACTCGCATTTTTATCTAGTTTCTCTCCTTTTTCTCATCATGCCCTCTCTGGGCTTACTTTGTCCATGAAACCCACCTTCTGCTCCCTCGAGTCTATTCCCACTAAACTGCTGACCATCCAATTACCCTTCATGGCCCACATGTGAGCTGATCTTGTTAATGGTTCCCTCTTCTCAGGTACTGTATCCCTCCCCCTCAATTCTGCTGTCATTACACCTCTCCCCAAAAAAAACACATTTGACGCTACTGTCCATGTAAATTACTACCACACCTCCAACCTCCTTTCCTCTCCAAAGTCCTTGAATGTGTTGTCACCTCCCAAATCGAGGCCCGCCTTTCCCGCAACTCCATATTTGAATCCTTCCAATCAGGTTTGCGCCCTGCCACAGTACCGAAACGGCCCTATCAAAGTCACAAACCACATCATATGTGTCTGTTACCATGGTAAACTATCCCTCATCATCCTTCTCAGCCTGTTTGCAGCCTTTGACCCAGTTAACCACACCATCTTCCTCTGTCATTCAGCTGGGTGGGACTGCACTCGTCTGTTTCCCTTCTTATCTATCCAGTCGTAGCCAGAGAATCGCCTGCAATGGTTTCACTTCCCGCTCCCGCAGCATTACCTCAAGTCCGTCAAGGATCTGTCCTTGGCCCCCCCTCCTATTTTACATCTACATGCTGCCCCTTGGCGAAATCATCCAAAAACCCAGCGTAAGGTCCACATGTACACTGGTGACACCCAGTTCTACCTCACCACTACCTCTCTTGATCCCTCCACTGTCTCTGATTTGTCACACTGCTTGTCTGACATCCAGTACTGGATGAGCAGAAATTTTCTCCAAAGAAATATTGGGACAACCGAAGCCATCAGTCCCTGGCACAAACTCCGTTCCATCCCTCTCCCTTAAAACTGAGGCTGAACCAGACCATTCACAACCTTGGTGTCATATTTGACCCCAAGTTGAGCTTCCGACCACATATCTGCTCCATCACCAAGACTACCTATTTCCAACTCCATAACATCGCCTGACTCCGGCCCTGCCTCAGCTCATCTGCCGCTGAAAACCTTATCCATGCCTTTGTTACCTCTGGACTTGACTATTCCAATGCTCTCCTGGCTGGCCTCCCATCTTCCATCCTTCATAAACTTGGGCTCACCTAATACTCTACTGCCCATATCCTAACTCACACCAAGTCCCGTACAGCCATCACCCCTCTACATTGGCAATGATTTTAAAATTCTCATCCTTGTTTTCAAATCCCTCCATGGCCACGCCCTCTCTATAAAAGTAAATTCCTCAAGACCTACAACCCTCCAAGATCTCTGCGCTCCTCCAATTCTGGCCTCTTGGACAGCCTATATTTTAATTGCTCCACTTTTGACAGCCGTGCCTCAACTGCCTAGGCTTTAAGCTCTGGAATTCCTCCCTAACCCTCTCCGTACCTCTCTACCTCATTCTCTTTCTTTAAGACACTCCTAAAAACCTACCTCTTTGAACAAAGCTTTTGGTCATCTCTCCTAATATCACCTTATGCGGCTCAGTGTCAAATTTGATTTGATAATCGCTCCTGTGAAGTGCCTTGGGACATTTTACTATGTTAAGAGTGCTACATAACTGAAAGTTGTTGCTGTTTTATCGGACCCAACTGTGTACATGGGAGAAATTGTAGAGTGCAGAGTTTTCTTTCTTATGTGGTGCCAGTTTTATTCGGATAAACGATCTTTTTTAACTCTCAACGGAATAAAGTTTTCACATTGAAAATGGAGATCATCAATTACCACTTCTTTTTTGTTGCAGGTATTTAGGAATAACAAGACCATTGACATATCCAGTCAGGCAGAATGGGAAAGGCATGGCCAAAATGATCCTGTGTGTGTGGCTTCTGGCTGCATCCATTACACTACCACCTCTGTTTGGCTGGGCCAAGAATATCAACGATGGCAAGGTCTGCATGATCAGCCAAGACATTGGCTACACTATTTATTCCACTGCAGTGGCATTCTATATCCCGATGTCAGTCATGCTCCTCATGTACCATCAGATTTTCAAGGCTGCCAAGAAGAGCGCTGCCAAACATACATTTGCAGGATTCCCTCGGCCAGGTGACATATGCATGGGTGAGGCCGCTAAAAGAGAGGTGAAGCCACGAAAAGAGTCGGAGGAATGTACCAACTTTGCCCGGCTTTTGAAAAGTGACAGGAAGAACATGTCAATCTTCAAAAGGGAGCAGAAAGCTGCAACCACCCTTGGCATTGTAGTCGGGGCATTCACGGTGTGCTGGTTGCCATTTTTCATACTTTCTACTGCAAGACCGTTTATCTGCGGCACCGAGTGCAGCTGTATACCCTTTTGGTTGGAAAGAACGATCTTGTGGTTTGGCTACGCAAATTCTCTGCTAAACCCATTTATTTATGCATTGTTCAACAGAGATCTGCGGACAACCTATCACAACCTGTTGAAGTGCAGGTACAGGAATATTAACCGGAAGCTCTCTGCTGCAGGAATGCATGAGGCCCTGAAACTGGCAGAGAGGCCAGAACTAATACTGTAAGAGGGGCACGTTCTTTGAAACAGAAATACCTCAGGGAGAGAAGAATTCTCTAAGTCTGTAAGCTGTTGTTGCTGTATCTGGGACTCTTAAACAGAAAAACTTCGAAATTGTTTTATTTGTCAGGCATCCTTCATGCATCAAAGAGGTTGCCTGAGCTGAACAGGTTCTACAGATACTGGGTCAGGTGGGAGTAGGGTGGGAGTGTGACATACCGGCCCGTTCCCACTGACGTTCAGGTCACCGGCTTCTTGGTGGGTGCTGTGAAAGGGGCCACCCAGTTTCCCACCAGAAACAGGCGGGAGCTTCGTTAGCCCATGCAAATTGGGCTCTTAGGACGGCAAGGAAGGAGTAAAGGGTTATGGGGAGCTGGCAGGGAAGTGGAGCTGAGTCCATGATCAGATCAACCATGATCTTATTGAATGGCGGAGCAGGTTCGAGGGGCCAAATGGCCTACTTATGCTCCTATTTCATATGTTCTTATGTAATGGGACCATGATGCAATTTTGAAGTAGCAATGGGTGGAGCACACTCTCCTTAATGGTACTTGGCATAGATTGGCCTAACCAGTGATTCGTAAAGGAGCCGCTGCAATAATGCTCCTCCTGGGCCCACAAAATCCACTTCCCCCTGATGTGTGAACCTCTGCAACCCTCCCTTATGATCGCCACCCCCCTCCCCATCATGTTTAACTTACTTGGACCAGGTGGGTCTGCAGAGGAGACACCAAATTTCCGGTTGTACCCAATCACAAGCTGCTCCAAATGCCCAGAAAATGGTTCAGTCCCCCGAACCCTTCCATTGGCCACCCACCCAAAGATGGTGGTCACTTCAAAATCAACATCACCATGTGACTAAACAAGCCCCTAAAATCGGCAACACTTTTTCAGAGCTGTATTTTATAGGATCTCCTATTCCTGTGTCATGTAAAGTTCCAGGATCTCCAGAATTATGCCAGCTATTTCACCCCCCCACCCCGTCTTTTTGGAAAATGCTCTGGGACTGAAATTCAGGGTCTCAGAGAGACCCATTACTGTCCGTTTGCGGTGATCATTCGTCAAAATCGAATGGCCGCCGCTTTGGGGGTAACTGGCCAACCCGACCGAAATTCAGGTCAGGGATTTTTCGACCTGTACCCAATAGTACCCAATTCTGATGACCGCTAAAAGCGAATCATCAGTTATTGCACTGCCGGTTTTAATAAAGAAAGATGCTTACCTCCCTCAATTCAGCTGAACTCATTGATCCCCCGCCGCGCAGTGCCCCTGACAGGTTTTTCTGTCGGTGCACTATCTGAAGAATGAGAGCGGCCCAGGGATTTTTCCGCCTGCACCCCGTTCTGCCTAAGTAGTTGCACCGCCAATTTAAAGCAATAAAAAAATTACTGACCAGCGATTTTCAGCTCCAATTGTTAATCCCCTGTCGCGTGGCGCCCATGACAGGTTTTTTCTGCCGGTGCACTGTCCCTGAATCGAATGCGCGCCCGCCCTTAAAGGGGAGGGGCCCACTGCCGTGGCCATCATGCAAAAAACTTTTGCCGGCCGACTTCCTGATCGGCCGGCAAAATAGTGCCCCCGGGTTCGGCCAGGCCGCCAATGGACACCATGGCATCTGCTGACCCGGCCGAAACCCTCCCTGGTGGCCCAGTGGCTGAAGTTTAATCATGACAGAATCTCTCCCCTTTAACGGAGGGGAGAGAGCGTGGTGACGCACAGGCGCTGTGACATCACCACTGCTCCACCGCTGATTGACAGCGGTGGAATCTCTGTCTAACCTATATTCAGCCTGGCTTTCAGTCTATGGCCCGTCCCCATTATGACTCATTTCCTCTGGGACTTTGAGTCCTGAAAATGGCTCTTCCAACCTCATCAAGGATCCCAGTGGTAAATGCCAATAAAACATCATAGGTGCACCAGTTTTCTTGCACTGGTAAATTTTGGCCCCTCTGTGTTGAGCAATGCAATCCCCCAACTTCTTGTGCTATTCTTTACAACCTTTACTGTATTTTCTAAGGTGTAAAGAACAAAGTAAGAGCTTGCATTTCTATAGTGCCTGTCACAACCTTAGGACATCCCAATTTTTACAGCCAATTAAGTACTTTTTTAAAAGTGTAGCTACCGTTATATTGATAGAAACGCGGCAAACAATTTGCACACAGCAAGGTCCCACAAACAGCAAAGTAATAATGACTAGGTCATTTGATTTCAGGCGTTGGTTGAGGAATAAATATTGGCCAGGACACTAGGGAGAAGTCCTTTGCTCTTCTAAACAGTGCCGTGGGATCTTTTACCTTCACCTAAGAGGGCTGATAAGGCTTCTCTTTAACATGTCACCTGAAAGATGGCACCTCCAATAGTGCAGCACCCCATCAGTATTGCACTGAACAGTCCTCAGAGATTTTGTGCTCAAATCTCTGGAGTGGGACTTGAATCCACAACCTTCTGACTCAGAGGCAAGAGTGCTACCACTGACTATGGCTGACAAGTATAGCATTTGTGTCTTTTATCTGTTTTAATCATTTCCTTAATGTTTCCTTTAAGCCCCTGGACCCTTGACTGGAAACTCAGGACACAACATGGGCTGAAATTAATTTGCGATAAGCTTCAGTAGACCCATTGATCCTTACATAAAAACATAGGGCTCAAGTTTCGGCCTGAGTTGCTCCTATTTTTTTGGAGCAACTAGTTTAGAATGGAACATCTTAGAAATTGCAATTCTCGGCATTTAGTTTGCTCCAGTTCTAGTCGGTTAGAATAGTTTCATTTTAGAACAGTTTTTTTTCAAAAGGGGGCGTGTCCAGCCACTTACGCCTGTTTTGCAAGTTTAGGCAGCGAAAACTTACTCCAAACTAACTTAGAATGGAGTAAGTATAGATTTTTGTATGCACAGAAAAACCTTGCCTACACTTATAAATCAGGCGTAGGGAATGAGAGATGGGGGGGGAAGGGGGGTTTACAAACATTAAACACTTCACTTTTACAAATAAAGAACCATCATTAATAATAAATGATAAATAAATCAATAAATCAACCAATAAATCAATCAAAAAAAATTTAAAAATGAAATATAAAAAAATAAAAAATCAATCAATAAATAAAAAATTATTTCTACTCACCTACTGCAGCACCGGGAGCCCTCCAACAGCGTGCTGGGACAGGGCCTCCACAGTGTCTCGCTCTCTGTCTCTGTCAGTGTCTCTGTGTTTCTGACAGTGAGGGGTGGGGGGAGAGAGGGGAGGGGGGGTGGGGGGAGGGAGAGGGAAAGAAGGGGGGAGGGAGGGAGAGGAGGATGGAGGGAGGGGAGGGGAGGGGTGAGGGAAGGAGAGGAGGGAGGGAGGTAGGGAGAGAGGGAGGGGGAGGGAGAGGAGGGGTGAGGGAGGGAGAGGAGGGAGGGAGGTAGGGAGAGAGGGAGGGAGAGAGAGAGAGAGGAGGGAGGGAGAGGCTGAACGGGCCGGGCCATGCCGCTGCCGACACTTTGGACGGGGCCTGCCCCCAGCGAGATGTTGGGCGGGCCCCAACGATTACATGGAGGGAGGGAGGGAGGAAGAAGAGGGGGGCAAATGGGGGAGAGAGAAGGTGGGGGGGGGAAGAGGCTGAACGGGAGGGAGAGGGGGAGAAGGGGGAGGGGAGGAAAGAGGCTGAATGGGCTGGGCCGCCGCTGACACTTCGGGAGGGGCCCGACCCCCAGTGAGATGTCGGGCGGGCCCCGCTGACGACGGGGGGAGAAGAAGAGGGGAGGGGGAAGAGGAGGGGGAAGAGAAGGGGGATGGAAGAGAAAAGGGAGGGGGGAGAAGAGGGGGGAGGGAGAGTGGGGGAAGGCTGATTGAGAGGGAGGTCCGAGTCCCGATCTTCACCCTGTGAGCTGATTCGGCCAGTGCTCGGGTCGGGCCCCTCCCACGCAGCCTCGGGGGCCTGGAGCTACTGCACATATGCGCGCACTCTAGCGCGCATGTACAGAGGTACCGGCACTGTTTTCAGCGCCGGGCCCTGAATCCACCCGCGACCCCTTGTGTTGCACCACGCCAAGCACGAAGATGTCCTGAGGAGACCGGAGAATCACAAGGTAAGTTTTTGGTGCCCTTTTTATTCCAGAAAGTCGGCGCACCTTATTGAGGTGTGCCATTTTTCCAGATGGCGGAAATTTGGGCCCATAGAAACATAGAAAATAGGTGCAGGAGTCGGCCATTCGGCCCTTCGAGCTTGCACCACCATTCAATATGATCATGGCTGATCATGCACTTCAGTATCCCACTCCTGCCTTCTCTCCATACCCCTTGATCCCTTTAGGGCCACATCTAACTTCCTAACGAACTGGCTTCAACAACTTTCTGTGGTAGAGAATTCCACAGGTCCATAACTCTCTGATTGAAGAAGTTTCTCCTCATCTCGGTCATAAATGGCTTACCCCTTATCTTTAGACTGTTACCCTTTGTTCTGAACTTCCCCAACATCGGGAACATTCTTCCTGCATCTAACCTGTCCAATCCCATCAGAATTTTATATGTTTCTATGAGATCCCCTCTCATTCTTCTAAGTTCCATCGAATATAAGCCTAGTCGATCCAATCTTTCTTCATATGTCAGTTCTGTCATCCCGGGCATCAGTCTGGTGAACCTTCGCTGCACTCCCTCAATAGCAAGAATGTCCTTCCTCAGATTAGGAGACCAAAACTGTACCTAATATTCAAGGTGTGGCCTCACCAAGGCCCTGTACAACTGTAGTAAGACCGCCCTGCTCCTTACTCAAATCCTCTCACTATGAAGGCCAACATGCCATTTGCCTTCTTCACCGCCTGCTGTACCCGTATGCCAACTTTCAGTGATTGATGCACCATGACACCCAGGTCTCGCTGCACCCCCCTTTTACTTATCTGTCACCATTCAGATAATAATCTGCCTTCCTGTTTTTAACACCAAAGTGGATAACCTCACATTTATCCACATTATACTGCATCTGCCATGTATTTTCCCACGCACCTAACCTGTCCAAGTCACCCTGCAGCCTCTTAGCATCCTCCTCACTGCTCACACTACCACCCAGCTTAGTGTCATCTGCAAACTTGGAGATATTACATTCAATTCCTTCGTCTAAATCATTAATGTATATTGTAAATAGCTGGGGTCCCAGCACTGAACCTTGCAGTACCCCAATGACTGCCTGCCATTCGGAAAAGGACCCATTTATTCCCAACTCTTTGTTTCCTTTCTGACAATCAGTTCTCTATCCACATTAGTACATTACCCCCTATACCATGTGCTTTAATTTTGCACACCAATCTCTTGTGTGGGACCTTGTCAAAAGCTTTTTGAAAGTCTAAATATACTACATCCACTGGTTGTCCCTTGTCCACTCTCCTAGTTACATCCTCAAAAAATTCTAGAAGATTTGTCAAGCATGATTTCCCTTTCATAAATCCATGCTGACTTAGACCGATCCTGTCACTGCTTTCCAAATGCGCTGCTATTACATCTTTAATAATTGATTCCAACATTTTCCCCACTACTGATGTCAGGCTAACCAGTCTATAATTACCTGTTTTCTCTCCCTACTTTTTTTAAAAATGGGGTTACATTCGCTACTGTCCAGTCCATAGGAACTGATCCAGAGTCCATGGAATGTTGGAAAATGACCACCAATGCATCCACTATTTCTAGGGCCACTTCCTTAAGTACTCTGGGATGCAGACTATCAGGCCCTGGGGACTTATCGGCCTTCAATCCCATCAATTTTCCTAACACTTTACAACTCGGTGCAAAATTGGCGTGGGTGGGGGGAGGTTGGGAGTGTGATGCAGAAATGCCTACCTGTGGATAGAAATATCTTGGTACCTTAGTTCTGTCCCTTAGACTCTGACAAAGAAAGTGAGAAAATACTACAAGATTAATATGCACTCGGGGTGTGATCGCCAGTATACCTGTGCTAAACCAGACCTAAGAACACAGCAATAAAGATAGATGTATAGCTTGCAAAGAGAGGAGCAAATCAAACACCTAGCCACTCTCTGGTTGCAATTAGTTGTACAAAAAAGAGCGAAACTAGTGCCTTCTGCTAATTCCCCGCTGAGCAACCTGAAACAATATTCAGACCTGTGATTGCGAATGATTGAGGAAAGAAGAGGAAATAATTTGCTCCTTCCTGTGCTACCAATGGCTTTATTACTGTAAAATGATTTTGCAGAAGGTGCTCTACGCAAATGAGCAGGAGAATTGCTCAAATTGTGATTCTCTAATACATGATCCATTACTTGTTAAATTGGTTCTGGGATTGCAATATCAATGGAAATGAGCAGAGATGTATAATGGGCGGCTGAATCACCCCAAAGTCAAAATTACCGCCACTGTCTTCGGATGAAACAAAGCAATATCTTTAAGAAACAGTCTTAAAAAAAACAATCATTCACTGTAGAATTCTTCTTAACCAGAAGCATCTGGTCTCCCCTCAAAGGGGGGAGCTGAGTAGTTGCAGGTAATTGTTAGTCTAGGGAACCATCCCTTTGGCCAAATCCAGGAGGAGGGGATAGAATAGCTGCCTCAGGCCTATTATCAACAAGCACCCCTGCACAAGGCCAACTAGTGTCTAATTTACCTCAGGCTTGATCTATTCAACTAAACTTCGCTCCACAGGGAGATGCCCTATTTTAATTGGGCTCATGAAGGTGTTATCTGCATACCGAATGCTACTGAACATTCATCAGCCGTGATCTTGTTGGGTGGCGGAGCAGGCTCGAGGGGCTAGATGGCCTACTCCTGTTCCTAATTATTATGTTCTCATGTTCTTATTAATGTTGGGGAAGCCCAGAACCAGGGGTCACAGTCTAAGGATAAGGGGTAAGCCATTTAGGACCGAGATGAGGAGAAACTTCTTCACCCAGAGAGTGGTGAACCTGTGGAATTCTCTACCACAGAAAGTTGTTGAGGCCAATTCACTAAATATATTCAAAAAGGAGTTAGATGTAGTCCTTACTACTCGGGGGATCAAGGGGTATGGCGAGAAAGCAGGAATGGGGTACTGAAGTTGCATGTTCAGCCATGAACTCATTGAATGGTGGTGCAGGCTAGAAGGGCCGAATGGCCTACTCCTGCACCTATTTTCTATGTTTCTATGTTTCAGACACACTCCTTGGAGAATAGCAGGAATAAAGTTCCATACAACCCATCCAAACTAAAATGGTTCCCCAGGTAACACCCACAAGTTTCAGGTTGGATCGATTACGCAATAGATATCTTGTAGTGTCCAGTGGTTGTGGAAGGCTTTGTGCAAACTGGTGGCCACTGTATACTCACCTGGGTGTGTGCTGGAGCTCTGAACATGGGGAAACAGGCATCGAGACAGCTCTCGTCGATCCAACACATCTTTAAGCTACAGAGTGTGGCTTTGGCTAGGCCCAGAACAGAAATGCCTAGGAGATCTTCTGATCTGCTCACCCTGCACATTGCCATTGGGTGACTAAGGATTAGTATGTGGGTGAAAATTTTAACCAGAAATTGAGGAATAGCTTTTTCAATGAGTGCTGACATCTTTAGTCATCCTAGCTTTTACAATCCGGGTTCTTTATTGCACATACCCTCGAATAATCTCAGCTAAGGTGGTATCTATCAGTTTCATTTAGTGTAGGTCTGCCCTCATTTTAAGATTCGGTAAACTCCTTCCTGTGGAAAACAGTAAATGGTACACATTAGGTTTGATCACCTTGCATGTATGGGGAAGAGCCGATAGGGTGTGGAGGAATAGAGAGACAGAGGAGTGGAGTAAACATTTCCAGAAACTGTGCGAGCAGGCAGATAATGTCATAAAAAGGCCAGTAGCGTTCTAGATTTTATAAATAGGCCACAGTGTACAAGAGCAAAGAGATATAGTGGTTGGTCTCCAGTTAGAACACTGCACAATTTTAAATACTCGACTATAGAAAGGGCATTAAAACCATACAGAGCGTACAGTGCCCATTTACCAGGATAATACCTTGAATGAGATGGTTATAAGGACAGATTTGAGATACTGGGGCTATTTCCACTTGTGTAGAGAAGGCCAACAGGAGATTTAATTGAGGTTTTTAAAACTAAGACTGTATTTAATAGAGTGATAGGGAAGGGCTATTTCCTCTGAATCAGAGAGGTTTATGGCACAGAAGGAGATCATTTGGCCCATCATGTCTGCGCCGGTCAAAAAAGAGCTCTCCAGCCTAATCCCACTTTCCAGCTAAGTATAACAAAAACAGAAAACGCTGGAAATCTCAGCAGGTCAGGCAGCATCTGTGGAGGGAAAAACAGAGTTCCAGCTATTGGTCTGTAGCCCTGTAGGTTACGACACTTCAAGTGAAGATCCAAGTACTTTTTAAATGTAATGAGGGTTTCTGCCTCTACCATCCTTTCATCCTTTCAGGCAGTGAGTTCCAGACCCCAACCACCCTTTGGGTGAAAATAATTCTCCTCAACTCCCCTCTAATCTTCTACCAATTACTTTAAATCTATGCAGGTTATTGCTGAAGTAAATAGGTGCTTCCTATCCACTCTATCCCTCTCATACACCTCAATAAGCCTCCTCTCAGCCTCCCCTGTTCCAAAGAACAAGTTATTTCTAAGAGAGTGAGGAGAGATGTTAGGAGAATTTTTTTTTAACACAGGAAGTTGTTGACACTTGGAATGCATAGAAGGAGGAGGAGGAGGAGATCTTTGCATATTTAAAGGGAAGCATAGCTAAACATTTGAAGCAGTGGTAGATGGCGGGTTATGAGGGATGGTTGAGATCACTGGCAGGAGCCTGGGGCAGCAGAAGCCCAGATTATTTTTGTGGAGACATGAGAACCATCGGCATAAATTGGGCAGGAAGTCACGTCCTGCTATTTTAATGCCCCACTCACGCCAAGTTAAAACCTACCCCAGTATGCCGAATTGGCTCATCCTGTACTGTAATATTCTGTCGTTCATGCTCTACTTTCCCTTATTCTCCATCAGCCCACTCTCTGTAGGTGCTGAGTGGGACTGAATATGAATAGCCAACCCGGGGGGAGGGGAGGGAGAGGATATTGGCAAGCTCTGCAGATGGTGGCATCAGTGCTTGGCAGCAGTCTGTAGATTCGAGAATTAATTCTGTTCGTCAGACTGTTGCTGACTCCATTGCCAAGCTCCCCGCTTCCCATGCTGTGAGTCAGGCAAGGGCCTGCAGCAGAGGCTCCACAGATAATCTCAGTGGAAACCTTTCACTAATCTCAGGTATTATGGAGGAAAGAAACAAAGAAGGATTTGCCTTTATATTACACCTTTCATGATATCAGTACGTCCCAAAGCACTTTACAACTAATGAAGTATTTTTTTTAAAGTGTACTCACTGTTATAATGTAAGAAGGCAAGAAATGCAGCAGTGAATCTGTTCCACAAATAATGTTCCACAAACAGTTATAAAACAGACTCCCATTATTTCAAGGCATGCTGTGCTCAGATCACTTGCAGAATCCTCTCGTGAAAGTTACTTTATCATCAACAACCACTTTATACAGCTCCTTTATCGTAGAAAAAAACATCATGAGGTGCTTCACAAAAGTATGTTCAATAGAGGTGGGTCATAAGAAGGGTCTCAAAGAAGATGAGGAATGTGGTAAGATGGAGGTTTAGTGAGCAAATTCTAGAGAATAGGCTGCTGCGGCAATGGTGGGGCAAAATGTTGGAATAAAGAGTTCAGGAGGGCCGGGAGGAGATTACAGAGAAAATGAGATGCAATGCCATGTGACACAAGTTTTGGGTCCCCATAAATGAACAAACAGGATAACATATACAATAACTTATATGTAACTCTAACTTAATTAGTCAATATATCTCAAAATATAGAAAAATAACAACACACCACATTATCAATATGCTTCAGTTAAATACAATTTTTCTGGCTAGTGCTCCCTGTGACCTTGTTCGATTCTATCTTGAGAATCGGTTTCCACCGTATCTGACCCCTTCAACAGATTTTTCTAACTTCCTTAGATCATCAGGTGGAAATTGGTTTCAAGCCGTTGTTGAGCTCAAAATAGGCTACGCGGCATGATGCAACCTTGCAACAGAAACCAGAGGCCCGAGGCTCACCCAAAATTGGCTCTCGTGCCTTGTTTTAATATAGATGAGCTGCTGGTGCCTGTCGAATCTCCAGAAGTCACTTGCGCGAAGTCAGAGATGAAATAGGAGCCTGCTGCCTCGGAGGCAATGGTCCTCAGGTCAGTTCTGCGGGGGCGGGAGTGGCGGGCGGGGAGCGGGAAGAATGTGAGGGAGTCAATCACAGGCCAGCAATGGCCTTCAAGAGTGCTGTGTAGTTTAGAGAAGCACAGCTGGTCCTCCCAGCTCTGCAGTAAGGTCAGTAAACAAAGAAAATACGTTTTGGTGCTGTCGCTTTGGGCCGCAGCAGTCCTGGTAAAACTGGAGTGAAGCAGGCCCGACACCCAGTGTTGACCAATGTTGCTGAGGGGGTCCTGAAACAGGTATTAGGCCCCTTGTTAGCATATGCAAGAGGCCTAATGCCTGTTTAAGTTGGCTGGATGCATGAAAATAGTCTGAGGCTAATATGCTCTGAACAGGCCAGCTCTATAAAGTTAGTAACTTTTGCCCCAATTTTTGCCCAGATAACAGGAGAAATGAGGACCAATTTCTATCCCAATAGATTCCCTGTTCCTAATTGCTGAGCTGAAAAGGAAGCTAGAAGCTTGACATCTGACCCTCTCCCAGCTCTCCATTTCAGGGGATTGGCCAGTAATGCTTCCCATTAAACCGAATACTGGCCTCTGTGTTGGGGTTCCTAGAAACAGCCTCCTGCAATCCTCAAATTAATGGACCATGGTGACATAATGAGGCTGGATGGTCCTCAGAAAAGTCTAACTGACTTCCATTCTCTTAAACTGAAGTGGTTGTGAAAGGCATCATTACACAGCTAGCTTTAATCCACATCCCCCAGTCCTTGGTTGTTCAGTGAGTTTAATCCCTCAGGAATTAAGTTCAATTTAATTGAATGGTAATGTTATTATGTAAATTATACCAAGGTCCTTCTGTGGAAACATAGTCAGAAACCCCAAGTGTGATACCAAGGATGGAATTAAAGATACGGACAAGAACTTCAGAACTGACGTGCTGGCGGACTGGGAACCAATGTTATTATCTAAAATAAGCAAATATATGAATTTGGGATCTATTGACCATCATCACACTAAGCAATAAATAGGGTTTTTTATTCACATTATTTTCTTGTGCCCAGGAAATTGGGATGATTCTGTTCCATATTAGACTTGAGAAAGCTGAACCTTCTCCAATAGTCATTAAAAGTTCAAGATAGTCACCTTTCCTCATACCATCCATCAGCTATGGATCTAAAGTACATAATTTCATATAACCATTTCACATTGCCATCACAAGATTCTCAGGTTCTATTTCCAAGACATGAGCTATCAACTGCTCTATTTTTGTGTTTTATAGACTCCTAGGGGTAGACCTTGACTTTGTGCGATAGTGTAAAATGGGTGATAGCGAGTCGGCAGCCCATTTTACATCACCCCTGATTTTGATTTCCATTGAAGACTTATATGCAGGTACTAGGGCTGAAGATAGCAGCCATCTTCGTAGTCCAAGTATGCAATTGTTAATGAGAACCTTTCAGTTAAACAAAGAGTGTTCACCATGGGAGCTTCCCTAAGCCCATCTGCTTCAGACAGAAAAAGCATCAACCGAGGATCTCCTATGGTGGGCTTAGGGAAATAATGTCCTGCAAGGAGTTCACCTTCAACCACCTCTGCTTCAGTACAGATGATCTTGGTTGGCTCATCTTGCAACTAAAATGCTTAACAGATTAAGAGACCATCAGTCACTTTACAGCCAGCCCTGAGGTAATTCAGGGGATCTTCACGCTATGGGATTAGCCAGAGATACAATTATTTACATCTACAAACAACCCTCATCTCTCTTGTTTCTGCAATAGGATAAAGTGGATATGCTTGGAAGTTGGATGGCCTCTGTTTTGCATGAACACTGACATTTCTGTATCTATTTCCCTCATTTCAGCTGGTTTGCAGGGTAGGGTAGAAAATACATCCAGGACAGGTGAAAGCTACTGTACTGACTGTCACTTATACATTTTGGACATTTTGATAAAATGCAGCTCAACATCATCTTGCCCTATAGGCAGGATCTGCTCTCCCAGTTGCTGGGTTAGATTCTATACCCAAAACAAGGACACTTTCAATTAATAGTATGGTAATTGAATGCTAATAACTGTTAGGACCAAATTCTTAATCAGCTGTAGTTAACAGATTGATTTATTCCCATACCACTTCTACTAATAGAGCTTAGAATATTAAATGACAATAATTCATAGAATGATATGTTTCCCAGTCAACTAACCTTACCGCATGTGAGTTGCATTATATTAGAATACATCCAATGTTAATTTGAACTGGGCATAAAATAAAATTCTTTTCAATTGCATGTTACTGCTATCATAGCCTTCAGCTTTGAGACTGGTAAAGGATATCCCTCGGTGTCACACTTCATTGGGGCTGTCAGAAATTTACATTTAAGCAGGCTTTCTCTTGTTTTCAATTGGGATCTTTACATAGTTCCTTGTAAGATAATGGGCGTACTATTCAAGCCACTTGAACATGCAATTTAAAGCTTCTTACTTGTTAGTATCATAGAATTTTCTAGCATGGAAGAAGACCATTCAACAATGGACCATTCATCACCTTAGCTGCATCTCTGAAAGAGCTACTAACTGTTATTTGTATTAGTTTCAGCTGGCAGAGTTAATGACAGGCCCACCTGAGTCAGGGATCATCCTCACTTGATTTGACATGAGGATAGCATAGTTTTTAGGACTCACCTAGGTTTCTCCCAAAGCCTGTTCCCAATTTCAATTAAGTCAAAAGAATTGCTCCTCATTTTATTCTTCAATTATATAGGGGACTGAGGTTCCGATGTGCAGATGCTCACATAGCTTCTGCCTTGAATACCTGAGTTCAGTGACTGTGAAAACAGTTAGTTATACCCCATAGTGAGGGAACCCTAAACAATTCGATACATGGGCAGCAGGTGACTGGTAAGGCACATAATTCACTGCTACTGTCTGACTGAGAAGCAGCCTGGGAGTCCAGTTAAAAATGATTCCACTCATTCTATGGTCTATTCTTGGGTATTGCTTAATCAGGATTCAATTGACAGTATCTGTAAAGCAAGCTACATGGAATATACTGTCCACACATATACTACTGTTAAAAGTCTGGCTAATGCACAGATGATGATTTTGGCAAATTTGATTTGACAGCGGTGGTTGGAGTTTTCCAGTTCAGGCCTTCCTGTTCCCTGGTACTACTTTGGCTCCTTTGCTGTGTGACGGTGCCGGAATGGAGATAGATTACATTCCTTGTAGTGCCGCCTTCATTCATCAAATGACAGCCATCCTTCCTAAACTATGGTCCCTCCCCTCCATCCCTTGATGGGGTTGATTTGGCTTGTTTATGATTATTATAGTCAGTGCATATTCATTCCATGTCAAAACAAACTGGTGCTATTGTGCAGTTGCTTGGGCTTTACACAATGAGGGAATAGGAGATCACATGCATAATAGTCCCAATGACATTGTGATACAAATTTTAGGGGCTTTCTTAAGTATCTCCATTCCTCAGAATCAATCAAGCTTGTGCAAGCTTCTACAATATGTGAAGGATGCCTATCACTCAAAGAATGGAAACCCTGCAAGATAGCTAATCTATCTCGTAAAAGCAGACAACCTTTCCATATACTAAGTTAAATTGTTTTCTGCTGTCCTTCCTGTGATGTAAGTTGTATGAAATGTAAGCATTACAATGATTACAGAATATGTGCATATGTAGGATTTTATCTTCGCTGATCAATGTTTAATATATATCACATACTGCAATGCAATTTATAGATGGAGGCATTCTTCTAGATGCCAGATTGTATAGCCATCAATAGCAAAGTGTATTGAATGGGACTGAATGAACACAAAAAGACCTCCACACAATCCCCATCCAGAATCTCCTTACTTTGGATATGGTTTGTGGAAGTGATAGATAGGTACATAAAAAGTATTACTTCATGCTACAGCAGACTTCAAACAAATATCTTTCCATATTTTTTGAGTGTCTTCAGATTAGGCTTAATTACAGCAAACCTAATTACTTGTTGTTCATGGCTGTATTTGCTCTTAATTGTATTTACACAAGAGTAGTTGTTGTGTGAAATTACAGTTTATGTGAAGTATCTGTTCCTGGTAATAATCCATTAAACCAACTATTGCAACAAAAGCTGCTTCTTTTTAAATTGCCAACGATGAATTCAGGTAACATTCTGCACAGAAGCTTAAGCTACTCATTTGCCTCTAGGATTGAACAAAAATGCTTGCAGCTCTAGATAACCAGGTGGTTGAATGTGATGTCCTGACCCGAATCACAACACAATCACTGCATCTATGGAACCACTCTGGCCAATGCCAGCTGATTCCCATGCTGGGTCCAGAAGCAGGGTCTGCAGGTGGGAATGAGCTGGGTGGGTTGAATTCCCATTTCTGGTTGCTGGTCTTGTGATATTTATTTTTTTGTAAATACATAGAGCATTTAAAATCCTTGATTGAAAGTGGATTAGAAGAAATTGGTTTAATCCAAATTATACATGGTTTGGTTATATTGATTGCTGTCCAAAGGTATGCTGCAGAAAGAGGCTAGTGTTAGTGATGCCAATGGACCATTGTAAAATTGAAGAAAGTGTGCAGATTAGAGCATCTAGACAGGTCTGCAAACTTTGAATCTTGACTTATATGGTTTATTTTAACTGTTCCTTGTTATTGTCATTGGGTAGTCATCCAAAAACATGTTACAGCAAGAGGCACATTGTAGAATAGATACAGGGTACTAAGGGGTTCCCATATGAGAGCAAATGTAAACAATAAGCCAACCTGTCCACATAACACATAAGTGCCAGGAGATGAGATGAGAATGCCAGGACCATTGATTTTAAATGTGGTTTCATGCTCGTGCAATATTCTATTGATATGATAACATAATAATTTGTTTAGAAGTTTAACAACACTACTTTGATACTTCAGATGACCCACCTTTTATTTATGTATGTCAGTAAGTGGTTATATACTGTTTTCATTCTTTAGTTTTTTTACTTTTAAGCTTTTTCAATGGTATTTGCATGCCTGAATGTGTTTGAATGTTTCATTGGTTGGTGTCCTTTTGGATTGTATTTGTTTCCCTCTCTTTTTCAAAATTTGAATAAAGATGAATGAGAGTAGGTGTGCAATAGCTGGTCACATCAACCAAGTGCAACATTGGTGGAATCACCCTGTTCTTAAGGTCACGTATATTGTATTTGCATTAATAAAGGAACTTTGTGTGCAGTGTTTTATATCAGTTAATAGTGCTGGGGAGAGGTAGTTACACAAAATATGTCATGCCCCTGCTGGTTTATCAATTACTAAAGGCACAATGAGGAATGAAAATAGAGATAGATGCTTAAATCCATAAGCATTGTATGCATTATTAGCAGCAAATACAACATAAGATAAGGTTCAAACTCCATCATGTTTGAAATTTAAGATGCTTAAAAAGACAGCACATTTTTGGTATTTGAAATGAAGACCTGAAAAATCAGATGGTTGAAGTCTGCGAAGGCAGAACTGTAAAAAGAGTCCAATGCCTTTATCGGCCCTGTTTTGCAACACTTTACCATCTAAATGCTGAACCTGAGGAAACTTTTGGACAACAGCTGATAAACGCATGGTCTAGCTGGAGACAGACTTGTACAGCCTAGATGTCCCTCTTCAGTGTGATCTCCACTGGATGTGTGACAGGTTGGGATTTCCTGTTCTCCGACTGCCCGAGTGATGATCTCTCTCCCTGCCTCCAGCTCCCCCACCCACCCTTCAAGTTTCCAAGGTTAGTCTCATTTAATTATTTAGAGCAAGCTTCCAACAGTGCAAGCTCCAAGCTCACCCTTAAGATTACTATTGAGTCTGCTTGCCCGCCAAACAATCACCTTTCAGAGCCAGAGCTAGTGGCAATGCAATTGTATGATGTTGCTGTCTCTCAGGATAGCCGTGAGCAATGGTGCGTGCCCACATACCACAAGGGCAGTCGATCTCCCAGGATGCTCCAGATATTTGCTTCTCTGAGTCAACGAGTACTTGCATAGTTGATTGCCTTAAAATGAAGGCATTGAGGCATTTTGGTGCTCCTGTCATAAAGGAGCAGGACATTAAAGTTTGAAATCTTTTCCTGTTGATATCGATGAAGCACTTAAACAAATATGGTCACATGGTGAAACCTATGACTCCAGCCACTCAGTAAAATGCCAGTCTCCACTGGTTGTCCTCGCGGGAAGTGAACGAACTTGCTTGCTAGAGAAAGCAATAGATCTACCACTTGCTTTATGCATCAGTGAGCATGTTAATTGGTTAATGTTGCTGATATCCTGGAGTGACCCCCCCATACCATAAAGCTTCAAGGTCGCTGTGATTTTCACAGTCACTGGTTGTGCAGCATCTATGGTGTAGTTAGGCTGTAGGTTGAGTTGCAACACTTGGCATAGCTCACTGATGACTCATCTTGTGAACCCCATCACTAGGGGTTTGGTGCTGTCTGCCGGCCGACCAACCTGTCACCTCTCTGTTACTCCTCCTCGTCCTCCAAAGAAAGAAAAAAACATTTAGATTTATATAGTGTCTTTCATGACCACCAGACATCCCAAAGTGCTAAACAGCCAATGAAGTATTTTTTGAATTGTAGTCACTGTTGTAATGTGGGAAACGCAATTTGCGCACAGCAAGCTCCCACAAACCGCAATGTGATAATGATCAGAGAATCTGTTTTGGTGATGTTGATTGAGGGATACATATTGGCCAGGACACCAGGGTGAACTCCCCCGCTCTTCTTTGAAATAGTGTCATAGGCTCTTTTACATCCACCTGAGAGAGCAGACGGGGCCTCAGTTTAACATCTCACCCAAAAGACGGTACCTCCAACACAGCAGCGCTCCCTCAGCACTGCACTGGAGTGTCAGCCTAGATTTATGTGCTCAAGTCCCTGGAGTAGGACTTGAGCCCATAAGCTTCTGACTCAGAGACGAGTGTGCTACGCGTTTTTAAAAAAAATTATTTATTCAACGTTAAAAACAGCGTGATCATTCCATTGTATCGTACAGATCCTTTCCGCTACTCTGCACAGCTGTTCCTCCAACACATATTAACATGAAAAGCTGAAGTTTAATTTGTCTCCTGTAACATATCGCGTGCTACCCACTGAGCCACAGCTGACACTGAAAGAAGCACAATACAAGTGCATCCCCAACAGAAAAGCTTCACTAGAATGGGGGTGAGAGAAGAAAGAGCTCCGCAGCAGAAGCCACAAAGGTAGGTGGTGAAGCAGTTGTGAGCCATGAAAGAAACAAAATAAATGATCAAAGTCAGATAAGAAATAAGCTTTTAAAAAATCCTTCACAACTGCTGCTAGACCCTTTAAATCCATTTGAACTTTACTTACCGCTTTGCTGGGTGTTTGCTTTACAATGGGTCTGATCTATTCTCGGTATTAGATATGGGAAATGGAAGGGATAAGATCACCGTGTCTTTATTGCCTCATTTAAAATACACCCATCTATTATGGAGTGGGCACTTCTGCCATTGACTGGCAATTAAGTCAGAACATTGCGCAGGCAGAAAAATGAGTGGAGATCCAGCAAAACAGATTTACCGACGCTGCCTTTCAAAATGTCCACCCAAAAGTCAAGCAGTAAAGGTAGGAAAACCCAAACTATCGGCTCCAAAGCCCCAAGATTAATGGGACTTTCCAACTATAGTTAGGTTACATCTGCATGTCTCCAGACTTCTAGGCCCCTATTTTCCTCAATAAAGATTTCTGGTGTCCACTTACCTTAATGTATGTATTTTTCCCCACTGTCAGCGCCCAAAAAAACCCGGCAGTTTTCCCGAACTTAAAGCTATTTTTAGCGCTGCACTACCCGAGTCCATTTTGGGGCCGCGGGGGGCGCGCGGGGGGTGGGGGGGGCAGAGCTTATAGTGCGCGCTTTTAAAAAAAACAACTGTACATGCACTGTAAAAAGAAACATTTCAACGCGTGTTGGGGCTGCCTGGTCTGGATCACCAGTGAGAACCCATTGGTGGCAGAGGTGGATTTGCAGATAGGAAATACAGCTTCAAACAAAAGATGGATGCAAGGGAAGGGGGCAGAGAAGGCGAAAGGGTCAGAGACGGAGATGGAGAAGAGGAAGCTGTAAGGGCCAAAAGATTTCGAGCAGAAGAAATGAAGCCCCTGGTTGACATAATTGAGAGTAGATGGGAATTTCTTGAAAACAAAGGGAGCTTCAGTAAAAAGAAACTTCAACCTCTGTACTCGCAAAAGTTTGGGACCAGGTTGCAGTAGAGTTTAATGCAATGCCCATTACCCTGAGAAGCGGCACACAGCTCAAAAAGTGGCAGGACCTCGGACAAGTCGTGACTGTAAGTATTATTTTTATTTAAATGTATTTACATTTATATTTATATTTATGCACGGCAATAACATCTGTACATGTGATTCATGTGTGTGTGGGTGTGTCGAAGGATCCTCTCTTAAAAAGATCTGTTTTCATCTTTGCAGAAGATGGTGTCACAGATCAACCGAGAACGGTCACAAACTGGAGGAGGTCCGGCAAGTCGGCTGCAACGAACAGCCGTGGAACAGAGTATCGCTGATATGATTAAATCTCGCAAGAGAAGATCAACCACCAACGTGGAAGCTGGGCTCAATTTACCAAGCAAGGGTAAGCCCTGAAAATTGCACAGTCTGGGTTGGCTATCTGTTAAGTACTGTATGTGCTGGCTACGCTTCCCCTTCCGCCCTGCTGCTAACCAAGCACCCCTGTTATGTTTTGCAGATGTTGCACATCAGGAGGAGACAGAAGATGCACCTGAAGACGAAGAAAAGCATGTTCAGGAAGCCGTCAGTTCAGATATTCTACATCAGGAGAATGAAGGGCAGGAGGAAGACCCCGATACCGAGAGGGTTACACTGGAATTGGAGATGGTGAACCCCTCGAGGATTCCAAGCCCTTTCCTGAACGAATCAACCAGCGGGACATTTCAAGGTGTACCGTCTGAGGCTGCGGGTCCCAGTGTGTCGCAGCAAGCCACACCTGGGAGACGGCAGAGGAAGGTGGGAGGCAGAGCTGAACCACAAACACAGAATGCAGGGAACACAGGACATATTGTGGGGATGAGTGGGGAGAACATCCAACCAATGAGATTGCTCCTGGAAACCTTCGGTTGGGTGAGGGTAGAATTAGCAGGACTGAAACATGAAGTAGCAGCACTGGCTGGAGGAATGGGTGAGGTGAGGGGAGAAATTGCGGGACTGTCATTACGGGTGGCAAGACTGTCGGGACAGATGAGGGAGAAACATAGAAACCAAGAAACATAGAAAATAGGTGCAGGAGTAGGCCATTCGGCCCTTCGAGCCTGCACCGCCATTCAATAAGATCATGGCTGATCATTCACCTCAGTACCCCTTTCCTGCTTTCTCTCCATACCCCTTGATCCCTTTAGCCGTACGGGCCATATCTAACTCCCTCTTGAATATATCGAACAAACTGGCATCAACAACTTTTTGCGGTAAAGAATTCCACAGGTTAACAACTCTCTGAGTGAAGAAGTTTCTCCTCATCTCATTCCTAAATGGCTCACTCCTTATCCTTAGACTGTGACCCTCAACATCGGGAATATTCTTCCTGCATCTAACCTGTCCAGTCCTGTCAGAATTTTATATGTTTCTATGGAGATCCCCTCTCATCCTTCTAAACTCCAGTGAATACAGGCCCAGTCGGTCCAGTCTCTCCTCATATGTCAGTCCTGTCATCCCCGGGAATCAGTCTGGTAAACCTTCGCTGCACTCCCTCAATAGCAAGAACATCCTTCCTCAGATTAGGAGACCAAAACTGAACACAATATTCTAGGTGAGGCCTCACCAAGGCCCTGTACAACTGCAGTAAGACCTCCCTGCTCCTATACTCAAATCCCCTAGCTATGAAGGCCAACATGCCATTTGCCTTCTTCACCGCCTGCTGCACCTGCATGCCAACCTTCAATGACTGATGTACCATGACACCCAGGTCTTGTTGCACCTCCCCTTTTCCTAATCTGCCGCCACTCAGATAATATTCTGCCTTCATGTTTTTGCCACCAAAGTGGATAACCTCACATTTATCCACATTATACTGCATCTGCCATGCATTTGCCCACTTTCTCTTTCATAAATCCATGCTGACTTGGACTGACACTGTCACTGCTTTCCAAATGTGTTGCTATTTCATCTTTAATAGTTGATTCCAACATTTTCCCGACTACTGATGTCAGGCTAACCGATCTATAATTACCCACTTTCTCTCTCCCTCCTTTTTAAAAAAGTGGTGTTACATTAGCTACTCTCCAGTCCATAGGAACTGATCCAGAGTCAATAGACTGTTGGAAAATGATCACCAATGCATCCACTATTTCTAGGGCCACTTCCTTAAGTACTCTGGGATGCTGACTATCAGGCCCTGGGGATATATCGGCCTTCAATCCTATCAATTTCCTTAACACAATTTCCTGACTAATAAGGATTTCCTTCAGTTCCTCCATCTCGCTAGTCCCTCGGTCCCCTAGTATTTCCGGAAGGTTATTTGTTTCTTCCTTCGTGAAGACAGAACCAAAGTATTTGTTCAATTGGTCTGTCATTTCTTTGTTCCCCATTAAAAATTCACCTGATTCTGACTGTAAGAGACCTATGTTTGTTTTCACTAAGCTTTTTTCTCTTCACATATCTATGGAAGCTTTTGCAGTTGCAGTCATTTTCTATGTACCCGGCAAGCTTCTTCTCATACTCTATTTTCCCCCTCCTAATTAAACTCTTTGTCCCCCTCTGCTGAATTCTAAATTTCTCCCAGTCCTCAGGTTTGCTGCTTTTTCTGGCCAATTTATATGCCTCTTCCTTGGATTTAATACTATCCCTAATTTCGCTTGTTAGCCACAGTTGAGCCACCTTCCCTGTTTTATTTTTACTTCAGACAGGGATGTACAATTGTTGAAGCCCATCCATGTGATCTTTAAATGTTTGCCATTGCCTCTCCACCGTCAACCCTTTAAGTATAATTCGCCAGTCTATTCTAGTCAATTCACTCTTATACCATCGAAGTTACCTTCAGGGCCCTCGTCTCTGAATTAATTGTGTCTCTCTCCATCTTAATTAAGAATTCTACCATATTATGGTCACTCTTCCCCAACGAGCCTCGCACAAACAAGATTGCTAATTAGTCCTTTCTCATTACATATCACCCAGTCTAGGATGGCCAGCCCTCTAGTTGGTTCCTTGACATATTGGTCCAGAAAACCATCCCTAATATACTCCAGGAAATCTTCCTCCACCGTACTGCTACCAGTTTGGTTAGCCCAATCTATATGTAGCTTAAAGTTGCCCATGATAACTGCTGTAGCTTTATTGCACGCATCCCTAATTTCTTGTTTGATGCTGTCCCCAACCTCATTACTACTGTTTGGTGGTCTGTACACAACTCCCACTAGCGTTTTCTGCCCTTTGGTATTCCGCAGCTCTACCCATACAGATTCCACATCATCCAAGCTAATGTCATTCCTTATTATGGCATTAATTTCCTCTTTAACCAGCAATGGTACCTTACCTTCTTTTCCTTTCTGTCTATCCTTCCTGAATGTTGAATACCCCTGGATGTTGAGTTCCCAGCCTTGGTCACCCTGGAGCCATGTCTCCATAATCCCAATTATATCATATTCGTTAATAGCTGCCTGCGCAGTTAATTCTTCAAACTTATTATGAATATTCCTCGCATTGAGGCACAGAGCCTTCAGGCTTGTCTTTTTAACACACTTTGTCCCTTTAGACTTTTGCTGTAATGTGGCCCTTTTGGATTTTTGCCTTGGGTTTCTCTGCCCTCCACTTTTACTTTTCTTCTTTCTATCTTTCGCTTCTGCCCCCATTCTACTTCCTTCTGTCTCCCTGCATTGGTTCCCATCCCCCTGCCATATTAGATTAACCCCTCCCCAACAGCACTAGCAAACACTCCCCCTAGGACATTGGTTCCGGTCCTGCCCAGGTGCAGACCGTCCGGTTTGTACTGGTCCCGCGTCCCCCAGAATCGGTTCCAATGTCCCAGGAATTTGAATCCCTCCCTCCTCCATCACTCTTCAAGCCACGTTTTCAGCTGAGCTATCCTGCAATTCCTACTCTGATTAGCATGTAGCACTGGCAGCAATCCTGAGATTACTATCTTTGAGGTCCTGCTTTTTAATTTAACTCCTAGCTCCCTAAATTCAGCTTGTAGGACCTCATCCCATTTTTTCCCTATATCGTTGGTACCTATATGCACCACGACAACTGGCTAATCACCCTTCCCCTCCAAAATATCCTGCAGCTGCTCTGAGACATCCTTGACCTTTGCACCAGGGAGGCAACATACCATCCTAGAGTCTCGGTTGCAACTGCAGAAATGCCTATCTATTCCCCATGCAATAGAATCCCCTATCACTATAGCTCTTCCACTCTTTTTCCTGTCCTCCTGTGCAGCAGAGCCACCCATGGTGCGCGTAACTTGGCTGCTACTGCCTTCCCATGATGAGACATCTCCCCCAACAATACCCAAAACGGTGTATCTGTTTTGGAGGGAGGTGACCGCAGGGGACCCCTGCACTACCTTCCTTCCACTTCTCTTCCTGATGGTCACCTATTCCCTATCTGCCTGAGTAACCTTTACCTGTGGTGTGACCAACTCAATAAGTGTGTTATTCACGACATCCTCAGCATCGCGGATGCTCCAGAATGAATCCATATGCAGCTCCAGTGCCGCAATGCGGTCTGTCAGGAGCTGCAGCTGGATACACTTCCCACACATGTAGTCATCAGGGACACTGGAAGCATCCCTGGCTTCCCACATAGCACAGGAGTGACACGGGAGGGGATGTCAGAGCAATAATAGGGCACACCCAGGCTGTTATTACTGCCACTAACATTCTAACCCCCAGACCAAATTCAGGGGTTGATCCACAGGCTGAGGAAGATTCCAAAGAGGAACCCGGGCCTTCCACATTGATATCTGCTAGCTCTATCCCTGTTGCAACCCACCAACAAGAAACGCGCTGTCGGAAAAAAAAACAGAAAAATCTTGGGGTAGGGGAATGATGAAGCAGAAGTCTGCAACAACAGCACGGGAAGGGGTAGAGGCAGCAACAGGGGCAGGAGTGGCGTACAGCGCTAATGGGGAGAAGAGATGGCTTGTTTGTTTGTTTGTTTCTTCATTGAAAAGTTTGACATGAAATTCAATAAAGTTATTAAAGTTAATAAAGTTAAAAGATAAGGTAAGTTAAGCCATGTACAACTGTACTGTACAAATGTTTAATAAACATATGTATTTTTGATATTCTGAATCCTGTAATTATTTTTTTAATCCAGCACTAGAAAATCTTTTTAGATTATGTCACGGATTCGACAGGCCAAATGGCCTCCTGTGTTGTAACTGATAAGTTTAAACAGGGGCAGGTTCTATAAACTGTACTAGTATTAAGGTGTTCAGAGATCCCTGACTTGTTCTGAGTCACTGATACATGTACCTCATTCCTGCAACCCTGTACTAGTATGTAATCTTGTAAAGCCAGGATTTCCAAATGTAGCCCAATTTGAGGCAGTTAATGAATGGTCAGAGTCGGGTGTCACAAACAAACAGACACATTTTGGCAGGATTCAACTTATCACCCAAGTATTATGCTCAATTCATATGTGACCAGGCTCTTTGCAATAACTACTACAGAGTGTCCAGACATTTTACAGATTCTAATAAGGTCTACACCAATCAATTAATTATTAATTTTAATCGGTAAGAACATCTGATTGGGCATCAAATTGTCATTGGGCAGGTTTCAATACAAGGTAGTAAACATACTTATCTGGTTCATCAGACCCTATTCGAGTGGATAATAACATGTTTAAGTATTAAAATATCCCTTAAAATATACTATTGTTTATTCAGGTCAAGTTACCCATTGCAATGCCGTCTTCAAATGCAAACTGAGATAAACATTGCAAATGTAAGGGAGACTATTGAAAAACAAAAATCAACGTCCAGTCTTTAATACAATGCAGTGGTCCTTTCCCATGTGCATGGAATTTGTTGCACAGTCTTGCGTGGAGGACCATCAGCCAGGGATAGCAGCGGAAAAGGATTTTCCGAATGTCGCAGTGTGCCTGGAGTTTTCTCAACAAAGGAAAAGGCCTCTTCTTGATGTTGTGATGTGCCTGCAGTTTGGTCATCGAGGGAAGAGGATCCTCTGAATGTTTTGATGTGCCTGGAAGGATTTTTTTGTTGTTGAAATTTGCCTGGACTTGGGACTTCCAAGGGAAAAGGCTGTTCCGGAAGATGATTTTTAAATGTGCCTGCAGTTTGCTCATCCATGGCAAAAGCTTCATCTGCAAGTTTTATTTCGCCTGGTTTTATTTTTACCTGCAGTTATTTGCTCAGATAAGCGTGGAGCACCTTCGGCTAGGGATAGAAGCGGGCCAGCGCCGAGCTCATAAAGTGAAGGTGAGGGGTTTTGTTTTTCTCCAAATAATGTCTCTGTGCACCATTTCTAAAAAAAAAATCGGTGATGGGGAAAATGGCTTTATTAGTCAAAAAACAGCACGGAACCACTTAATAACATTCACCAGCGCCAAAATATCTGGAGCCAAAAACTGATTGTCGGTGCCAAAACTTCAGGGAAAATTAAAACTGCTCATCGACACCCAAAGAATCGCTGGGAGCCCAGAAATCGGCACCCGATGAGAGGGAAAATCGGGACCCCCTGGTACCACAATACTCATCAATAATACAACTAAAGGCCTTTGGTAAAGTTAAAAGATTTAAAGCATATTTAACAGACCAACAGGGGGTTGAAATTGCCCTCCGCCGGAAACGTTGGCGGCACCTACTGTCTTTGAAGTGTGCTGGAGCAGCCGATCCGGCGAAATTCAGCTGCTCGGAGGGTTTTTTTGGGGGGAGCGGAGCGCAGTGGCCATCACTGGCGGGACGGAAATATGTGGGGGTTGGGGGGGGGGGGGGCGGGACAGAGTGTCCGCAGCTGTCAGTCATCAGCGCCGCGCTGACGCGTCACCACGCCCCTCCCCTTCAGTTAAAAGGGGAGGGGTGGGGGGGAGGGGGGGAAGAGAGCCGCTGCCAACTCCGCGTTCATTTTAAGTCAGGTCCACCTGGGGAGGGTTTCGGCCTTGGCCAGCAGCCTGGCACCCAAGACCAAGAGGGGAGTGCCAGGCTGAACCCCGGGGGGTGGGTGGGGGCATAACTGTCGGGCCGACCGCCCTCTTCTTTTAAGTGCCGCCATTTCACACACACACACACACACACACACACACACAGTGCACCGACAGCAAAGGCTGCTTGGTGGGCGGCGGCAGCACCACTCAGGCGGGACAGTTTCGGGGAGGGGCAATTTCGCGAGGGAATCCCGGCCAGGGGCCGACGCGTGCAGGCCGCGGCGGGTAAAAGGGGGCAGAGCAGTTTCCCCAACCCCCCCCCCCCCCACCCCCACCCCCTGCAAACCGCACACCGCGCTCCGCTCGTGAGCAAGGGCAATTTCGAAAAATGGCGGCCGCACCACCACCACCACCGAGAGTCGGTGTCCGTTCCCCATCGCCAGCGGTCAGAGGCCTTATCGAGAGGGGCAATTTCGGCCCCGAGAAATACGAGGAAGGAGCCAGTAAAGTGAAATGAACAATTTCGGGAAGTTTTTTTTTTAAAAAAAAAAGCAATTTGTGCAGGAGAAGAAGTCCAAAAAAGAACTCATTTCATTTCAACAACAACCACGACCTGTATTTATGTAACTACTTTAACACAGTAAAACGTCCCAAGGCACTTTACAGAATTGTTATAAGATAACAACATAAATTTAACACCGAGCCACATAAGAAGAAATTACGGCAGACGACCAAAAGCTTGGTCAAATAGATAGGTTTTAAGGAGTGTCTTGTAGGAGGACAGAGAGGTTGAGGGAGAGATTTCCGAGAGAGATTTCATTCAATAGCAGTTAATTTAATAACAGTTAAGAAGAGAGAGATCAGAAATATCGATCCCAGACAACTTGAAAGATAGCTTTGATGTCCCAACCTTCAGATACGGAAGCAAATAACCACAGAAGAAGATTCAACTTGGCCTGATGGTCAAACTCTTTATGGAGCAAAGAGGTTTTAAGCCATAGATTTAAATGGAGAGCATACACTTGCTGTTGGTTATGCTAGTATACACACTAGAGAAGGCTACACAAAGTGCAGTCCCAGAATATGTAAAGCTGAACTGATAAATGTTATACTAAGCTGAACTCAGCTAAAACTGTGATACTGTAATGCTAAGGCTGTGATAGCACCATATTAAGCTGAAACCAAATAAAGTTGTGTAAGGATCCCAGAGAGACCCAGATTACGAATGATTCGAAGTTGACTCATATTGGTGACAGTGATTTAACTTTATTTGCACAGGAAAGACTTAATACATTACAATAATAGAGCAGCAGTTTACAGAGTACAACTGAAACTTATATTACCCTGTTGTGCCCTGGGTACGTGTCTACACCCTTCGCCTCTTGCTTCTGATCCATCTCCTGGGTGTCACCTGAGTTTTTCCTGGAGTCTCCTACCCGAACCCACCAAGATATACCCCACGAACCTGAACCACAGAAAAATACATCCAATCATCTATCTGCCATACCCCTAACACAACCCAATAATGAGCCTGGAAATCTCTGTCTCCAGGCATAATTCTTAGGCCTGCTTATCTGCAACCATAGGGCAAGCCTTTTCTGTTCTTTGTTTCTGTTTCCATGTTGACGACACAACCCAGGACCTTGATGCTCATGAGTTCTAACTATCAAAGCTTAGTGCATGAAAATTAGTAACAATGATTTATAATTGATTATGTTTCAACAATTTATAAAAGCTCTATGTATTTCTACATTGAGAGAAGAGAGATAAGATAAACTAAGACAACTCTGAGTTCCCCCCGATGTTCTTTGCTAGTGATAAGAAGGTAATCAATGCCACCACTGATGCAAACAGATCTTTTGGTCAGCGGAAAATCTAAGGGTTTTTTTTGCTGAAGATTTTCAGAGAAAATCTTAGGATCATTCAACTCTTGCAATGCCTAATCCCTCAATATACCCCCAGAAGCCCATATTTTGACAGTTGTGTGGTCGTCAGTCTGAAGCCAAGTTACTGTACTTCTTCTAATGATCATTGCAGAAACTTTGCACAATCAGAGCAAGGAAAGTAAAGGAATATTAAAGATTTGCTAGGTCTTTGTTTATTTCTTGATTTCTGGTTAGTTAAGAATTAAATGGTTTTCAACCAATGTTGCATAGTACTGTGTCTGTTGACAGAATATTTTTTTAATTCATGTTCGGGTGGTTTAATTTAGAACAATACTGAAACCAGCCAGTATCATACTCCAAACCCTGGACACAAAAAGATGAAGTCTGCTATATTTTGTATATTATATGTGAGCATTGTAATGTCCAGTTAATTACCCCTACCTTGTGGGTGCCTTGGGCTCGAAAGCTGGATTTATACCTTAACAAGGCTTGAGTTAAGGCACCTTAATCATATAATCATAGGGCTAGACTTTCCACTTCACAGTGCCCATATAACACCCATATATCACGCAAAAATAGCCTTTTATTACTCATTTTGACAAAGAAGTGGAAATTAAGACTGGATCATCGCTGAAAAATTATCCCCCTGACTTTCGGCTCACATCGCTGAACTGATCGATGAGGTGATCGTCTGCACATCGCCCAACCCAACTTTCGGCACATTGCCGGCACAACGCTGGGCTGATCACTCGCCGAGAACATTGCTGGGGAATAGTTGCTTTTCCCGGGCTTTCCTCACTGAACCGGGCACTACGGACATTTTAACGCCATTTCGAATATCGGAGGAAGGCTAAAACAAGAGTGCTTAGTAATTTGTGAATTATTCCGTGTATTTTACAGATATTGTCATGTATCTTACATTATTATATACAAATATACCATACTATACATGACTTTAATAAGATATGACCTGTAACCACCAGCATACCTTACCACCAGGGGTGCACTTGCAAGAGACAGGTATATAAGGACAGGTCTCAGGCAAGTGCAGAATTCCAGAGCTGTGAAATAAAGGTGCAGGTCCAGAGTGACCTTGACTTCACTACATGCCTCGTGTGAATCTGTACTGAGGGGACAGGACTTTACAGTGGCGACGGGTTACGGGATTATAGAATCCACAGAATGGCGAACAACGGATCAGATGAAAAGTACAATGCGGGAGACAATTGGGAGGACTTTATAGAAAGGTTCCAGCAAAGCTTTGTAACCAAAGACTGGTTAGGCGACGATACGGCAGACAAGAGAAGAGCCCATCTCTTGACCAGCTGTGGCTCGAAAACATACGCTTTAATGAAGGATCTGTTGGCACCTGAGAAACCAGCAAGCAAGTCGTTTGAAGAATTGAGCACACTGGTAAGAGACCACCTGAAGCCAGCGAGCAGCCGACACATGGCCAGACACAGGTTCTACAACTACAGACGCTGTGTAGGCCAGAGCATACCCGACTTCGTGGCGGAACTTCGGAGGTTGGCTAGTTTATGTGAGTTCTCCGATGAACTGAGGAGAGAAATGTTGAGAGACATTTTCATTGAAGGAATAGGCCACACAGGCATATTCTGAAAGCTCATAGAGACCAAGAACCTGACCTTAGGAGCAGCAGCACTGGCTGCACAGACATTCTTCGTAGGGGAAGAAGAAACGAGGTTGATTTACAATGCAGGTACGACAACTAACGAAATAATAGAAGAAGGAGTTCACAGCATTAGATAAGCTGCTACCCCCACACACAGACAAAACCAGCAGAACAGGCTTTCGACAGCAAGCAGTGGCAACAGAAGCCATCAAGGGCCACAGGAACGGCCGTTCACACCTCATCAACTCACAATGCAAGCAATCAACGACAAACTGAGAGAAGCTCAAGAGAGATCAGCCAGACGCAGCTCATTCTTTGCAAGCAGTCTGTGCTGGAGGTGTGGGGGTGGGCACTCGTCAAGGGGATGTCGATTTCAGCAGGCTGTTTGCAGGAACTGTGAATATTCAGGGCATTTGGCCCGCATGTGCAAAAAAACGGCAGCTCGGCTGGTATACGAATCGGATGGGTCGGAAAGCGGACCAGAAGACGGTGGGGACAGTTCCCAGGACACCGATGTACAGCGGGTCAACACGATCAATGGCAGCAGCTCCTACGACAGGACACCTCCTATAATGATGAGGGTCCTACTCAACGGGATATCTGTCAACATGGAGCTGGATACAGGAGCGAGTCAATCTCTCATGGGCGCTTAACAATTTGAACAACTGTGGCCGCATAAGAGACAGACCAAAACTCACAAGGGTCGACACCAAACTAAGGATCTATACCAAAAAAATCGTATCAGTCCTCGGCAGCGCCATGCTCTCTGTCACACACAAAGGGACAGTGAACCGACTTCCCCTGTGGTGTGTCCCCGGAGACCCCCCAGCACTGCTGGGAAGAAGCTGGCTGGCATAACTAAACTGGAAATAGGATGATGTCCATGCCATGTCATTAGAGGAATGGACCTCCTGCTCAACAGTTATAAAGCGATTTGAACATCTCTTTCAGCCAGGTGTGGGCACTTTCAAAGGGGCCAAAGTCAAAATCTACATCACACAGGATGCTAGACTGGTCCATCACAAGGCCAGAGCTGTACCCAATTGATGAGGGAAAAGATTGAACACGAACTAGACAGGCTTCTGCGGGAAGGCATTATATCACCTGTGGAATTTAGCGACTGCGCAAGTCCCATCGTCTCAGTCATGAAGCCTGATGGATCCGTACGAATCTGTGGGGACTACAAATCTACCATAAACAGAGTCTCCCTACAGGACCAGTACCCGCTGCCCAGAGTGGAGGACTTATTTGCCACATTGGCTGGAGGTAAACTTTTCTCAAAATTAGACCTCACATCTGCGTATATGACGCAAGAATTGACTGAGGAATCCAAACTACTCACCACCATCCACACACATCGAGGCCTTTTCATGTACAATGGATGCCCATTCGGCATGAGGTCGGCAGCTGCCATATTCCAGTGCAACATGGAGCGTCTGCTCAAGTCCATCCCGGGGACGGTTGTATTTCAAGATGACATACTTATCACGGGCAGGGACACCGACTCCCATCTCCGTAATTTGGAGGAAGTATTAAATTCAACGGTGGGCACTCATGCTGGCGTCCTACGACTATACCATAAGGCACAGACCAGGCACAGACAACTGTGCCGACGCGCTCAGCAGGCTACCCCTGGTGACCACGGAAGGGTCTGACGAACAGGACTGTGAGATAGTCATGGCAATCAATGCCTTTGAGTCCACAGGTTCGCCCATGACAGCTCGCCAAATCAGAGGCTGGATGGCCAGCGACCCCACGTTATCCTTAGTAAAAAGATGTGTCCTCACCGGTGACTGGGCAGAGGCTCGTGATGCCTGCCCCGAGGAATTAAAACCCTTTCACAGGCGCATGCATGAGCTATCACTACAAGCAGACTGCCTGATGTGGGGCAGCTGAGTAGTCATGCCTCTGCGAGGCAGAGAGGCATTTGTCCGGGAGCTCCACCGCGAGCACCCGGGAATCGTTCTCATGAAGGCCATAGCCAGATCCCACGTCTGGTGGCCTGGTACTAACGCGGACTTGGAGCTCTGCGTCTGAAGGTGCACCATTTGTGCCCAACTCAGCAATGCCCCCAGGGAGGCTCCACTGAGCCCCTGGCCCTGGCCCACCAAACCGTGGTCGCGGGTGCACGTAGACTATGCGGGCCCATTCATGGGCAAAATGTTCCTCATAGTTGTAGATGCATTTTCAAAGTGGATCAAATGCACCATTTTAAACTCAAGCACAACCTCCACCACTGTGGAAAGCCTCGCAACCATGTTTGCAACGCATGGAATCCCTGACACATTGGTCAGTGACAATGGTCCGTGCTTCACCAGCGCAGAATTCCAAGACTTTATAATTGACCACGGCATAAATCACGTCAAGCCGGCCTCCAACGGCCAAGTGGAGAGAGCAGTGCAAATCATTAAACAAGGCATGCTTAAAATCCAAGGTCCCATGCTGCAGGGTCGCCTGTCGCGATTGCTGTTGGCATACAGATCTCGTCCGCACTCACTGACTGGGATCCCCCCCGCGCAACTTTTGATGAAAAAGACTTTAAAAACAAGGCTCTCATTAATCCTCCCAGACATGCACGAAATCGTTGAGGCAAAGCGCTGTAAGCTGACTAAGTACCATGACAGAAATTCGAGGGGGAGATGGAATGAGATAGGGGACAAAGTGTTTGTACTAAATTCTGGCAGGGGTCCCAAATGGCTTGCAGGGACAGTAATGGGCAAGGAAGGAAACAGGCTACTGGTAGTACATATGGACAATTGCAAAACCTGCCGGAGGCATGTCGACCAAGTCAAAAGCAGATTTACCAACAGCACTGCGGAACCAGAGGCAGACTACAATGTGGAACTTGCACCACACCTGGTGGAAAGACAGAGGGAACAACCTAAGGAAAGGGCAATCCCAACAGACAGCCCAGGCGAGTCAACAACAATCACACCAATCGAAACAGACAGCCCAGGCGAGATGCCAGCAACCACACCCAAAGAAAAACAGACACCAAGGCAAACAACTGAACCACAACTCAGACGCGCCACGCGAGAGCGTAGACCACCTGAGAGACTGAACTTATACAGATAATAAGACCTTGGGGGAGGGTAATGTCATGTATCTTACATTATATATAACTATCCCAACATGCTATACATGACTGTAATAAGATATGACCTGTAACCACCAGCATACTTTACCACCAGGGGTGCACTTGCAAGAGAGAGGTATATAAAGACAGCTCTCAGGCAAGTGCAGCATTCCAGAGCTGTCAAATAAAAGTGCAGGTCCAGAGTGACCTTGATTCACTACGTACCTCGTGTGAATCTGTACTGAGGGGACAGGACTTTACAGATATAACCAGTCAACTTTAAACTTACATTTACTATTATAATTATATTTTCATTTATTTTTGCAGAAAGGTTAGTTTGGCAGTAGAAAGGGAATTTATATAAACAGTGAAAGAAGAACTGCAGTTGTACAGGGCCTTGGTGAAGCCTCACCTGGAATATTGTGTTCAGTTTTGTTTTCCTCATCTGAGGAAGGACGTTCTTGTTATTGAGGGAGTGCAGCGAAGGTTCACCAGACTGATTCCAGGGATGGCTGGACTGACATATGAGGAGAGACTGGATCAACTGGAGGAATTGCTCCCTCCTGACCCGCTTGTGTGCTGGTGTTTGCGGTCTGCAGCATCACGTTCGGGTGCAGTGCCGTGTCTCGCCAACAATGCATGCCGGAAGGCATTGGTGGTGACGGCCTGCCGACGCATCTCCTCGAGCGTCTGTTGTGACACCCGGGAGAAGGCCTCCATGAAGGCCACAAACGCCTGCACATGGTCATGACTTATCGCGACGGTCTCCTCGCACATTTGAGCAAAGCCATCCATGCGCTCGGCCAGGGTAGGCATATGCTCTACTCGCTGACACGACCTCCGTGAGGTCTGCGAGGGCACTAATGCTCGCCTTTATGTTAACAGTTGCACGCCGCTTGGCCCCGCTGCTTCTTCCGTCGAAGATGCTGATGTAATGGCCACAGGTCCCACAGGTGATTCCACCCACATGATGAGGGATGCTAGGGGCATCTTCCTCTGATTGCAGTTCCTCCTCCTCCTCAGGCTCGGTGGTATCTTCCGCCTCCTCCTCCCCACCCATGGTGAGGACCACCTGCAACGGTGCAGGTTGCGGTTCTGGTCTGCACATTGGTGTTGTGGGCCCTGCAGAACACAATTGAGATTGAGTTTATTAGAACAGCAGGGTACACATTCTTGTGCTGCGCTGGCACACAAAGGAGGAGCATCACTACTACAATAAATGAGACCAGGAGACGTTACATAACAATGCATCATATGTTAGTACATATGGTCGTACATCTATGCGGAATTCAGTAACACAGAGTTGTAGAGGCAGGATTAGTCTGACATATACAGATTGATTAAGAAGACCGTACATTCGTATATTGTCATGAAACAATGTTACATTTCTTTAAAACTGCTGGACACATTACTCACGTGACACATCAGTGGGCTCGGCAGATCCACGGGAGATGAACGCTCGACTGTGGCTCCCCACCAGAGTCGCAGCACGCTCCTCAATTTCACTCAGTGGTTGTAAGGCAGCTGTGCCCCCTCCCGTGCGCCTCTGCTGGGCTCGGTTGTTCGATATCTTCCTCTCAAAATTGGCAAAGTGCATGGCATAACCTGTATGGCATGTGTACTATCATAGAAAGACATTTTAACACAGAAACATAGAAAATAGGTGCAGGAGTAGGCCATTCGGCCCTTCGGGCCTGCACCGCCATTCAATAAGATCATGTCTGATCATTCCCGCAGTACCCCTTTCCTGCTTTCTCTCCATACCCCTTGATCCCCTTAGCCGTAAAGGCCATATCTAACTCCCTCTTGAATATATCTAATGAACTGGCATCAACAACTCTCTGTGGCAGGGAATTCCACAGGTTAACAACCCTCTGAGTGAAGAAGTTTCTCCTCATCTCAGTCCTAAATGGCCTACCTCATATCCTAAGACTATGTCTCCTGGTTCTGGACTTCCCCAACATCGGGAACATTCTTCCCGCATCTAACCTGTCCAGTCCTGTCAGAATCTTATACGTTTCTATGAGATCCTTCTAAATTCCAGTGAATACAGGCCCAGTCGATCCAGTCTCTCCTCATATGTCAGTCCTGCCATCCCGGGAATCAGTCTGTTGAACCTTCGCTGCACTCCCTCAATAGCAAGAACGTCCTTCCTCAGATTAGGAGACCAAAACTGAACACAATATTCCAGGTGAAGCCTCACTAAGGCCCTGTACAACTGCAGTAAGACCTCCCTGCTCCTATACTCAAAACCCCTAGCTAACATTTATAACACATATCGGGGATATGAGGTGATGATTGACACAAACATACCTCTCTCTAATACAATCTCCATTGAGGTCTGCAATGTGAGGAGCTAATGTACAAAGTTAATAAAATTATAATTACAATGTTCATCAATACAATGTAAAATCTGAACTTACTTTTGTTGACGCAAAAGGCTGTTCCAACACTTGCGACATTGGTCGGACCCCCTCGCCTCGTTAGATGCCGCTGAGACGACGTCGGAAATCTTGGCCCATATTTTCCTGTACGCCCTGGGTGGGGGTTCCCCACTGCCACCCCGGGTTAATTCGCCCCACCTTGAGTAAACCTCCTGAACGTGGACCTCGTTTGATTCATCTGAGAAGGACTTGGCCCTTTTGCGCGCCTCCTCCACACTCTCAGATGATGATGCTGACGTATTGATGAATATTTATCTTTCAAGTTTTTATATTTTGAATTTACGTTTTTCAAATATATCTCCTTTTGCTCCGAATTATCTTCTCACAATGTTATCGTTTTTAATTTGATTTAAATTTGCTTTTCTCACTTTCTCCTATCTCTCACTCCAATGCTAGCTCTCTCCTCCTTCTCGCTCTCTCTCTCCCCTACCACAAACGGCCTTCTGCGCAAGTGTGAATGACCCCTGACCTCCCGAAATATGCGAAATGCTGTCAACCGGAATTTTTTTTTTAAATTGCATGCGCAGAGGGCCGTTGCTAGGGAAGCTGGGTGCACCTCACTTCGCTGACCTTTTGTATCGCCCATTTAACATCGCTGGCCTATCGCCGAGTGGAAAATCGGCAAACGAAAAATGGGCAATGAGCCAACGATCGGAAAGACTGAGGCATCGAACATCACTGGAACATCGCCCATTTTTATGGGTGATAGACAGCAAAGTGGAAAGTCTAGCCCATAGAATTTTACATCATAGAAGGAGACCATTCAGCCCGTCATGTTTGTGCCGGCTCTTTAAAAGAGCTGCCCAATTTAGTCCCACACCCCTGTTTTTCCCCATAACCCTGCAAATTAGTTCTGTCCAATTGCCTTTTAAAAGTTCCTATGGAATTTGGTTACACCATACTTTTAGGCAGTGCATTCCAGATCTTAACAGCCCTCTGTGTGAAGATGTTTCTTCACATTTCCCCTCTAGCTCTTTCGCCAATTATTTTAAATCGATGACCTCTGGTTACCGCTCCACTTGCCAGAGGAAATAGTTCCTCCATACTTGCTCTATCAAAACCCCTCATCATTTTGAATACCTCTCTTAGGTCTCCCCTTAACCTACTCTGCTCGAAGGAGAACAATCCCAGCTTCTTCAATCTCTTCCCATAACTGAAGACCCTCAGCCCAGGTATCATCCTAGTAAACCTCCTCTGTACATTCTCCAGAGCCTTGACATCCTTTCTAAAGTGTGGTGCCCAGAATTGTACACAGTACTCCAGGTGAGGCTTAACCAGAGATTTGTAAAGGTTTCGCATAATTTCCTTGATTTTTTTTTAATTCAATGGGCCGAAATTTGCGGTCGGAGATGTACCTCCGGAAACAAAATCCAAAACTACTTGCTGGCTCCCGGGCCTGTGTAAAGGCCCATGGATCCCAGGGATGCAGGCGGCTCAGAAGAGTTCCTGGGATCACCGTGGACCTGGTTCTCCTATCAGAAAGGAGGATTCCTCATATGCTTATGGGGTTTCCATTTACAAACGGAATCACCATTAGTATATGAGGAATCCCCAAACACTTAAATAATGTACACAACTGGAATAAAAATAAATGTTGCCATTTTCACATTTAATTAAAAGTCCCTTTAATGAAGCATTTACAATAAAAATGTAATTTTCTAAACAATAATTTTAAATATTTTAATCCAGTCCAAAATTTACATAAATTAATTTTAAATGTTTTTGGATGATTTTTCTTTTAATGTAACATTTATACTAACCCATATGCTGGTGAAAGCAGGCCCTACACAAGGGTTTCATGGGCATTTGCTGGGCAGTCCAACCCTGCACCAACGAAAGTGATTTCTCTTTTGGTGCGCATGATCTGTCGAGGTGCACCTTGACAGATTGCAAGTTCCAGGTTTCCACACATATGCAACGCGTGCGGAAACCTGGAACCTGCGGGGCCTTTATAAAGCTTACGAAGGCTAATGTCCCAATTACAACGCCAAGTATCCCATATGCTTTCTTAAATGCATTATCAACGTATACATTATCAACGTTCCCTTCCACCTTCAAGGATTTGTGAGTGGGCACCCCAAGATGATTCTGCTCTTGCACACCCCTCAAAATAGTATCATTTAAATTATACTGCCTTTCCATGTTGTTTTTCCCAAAATGTATCACTTCACACTTATCCACAATAACTTGTAGCTGGCAGGTGTCTACCCATTTCACCTGTAGGTCTCTGTCCTCCTGGAGTCTGCTGCTATCGTGCTTAATAAAGTTTATAACTTTTGTATCATCGGTAAACTTCAAAATTGTACTTCCTCTCGCCAAGTCTAAGTCATTTATAGATAAAAGAAAAACAATTTTCCTCAATGTGAAAAAGACAAGGCTGAAGTGCTTACAAACATCTTGATTGAATGATCCATCTTGGCCTCCTCCTTACGTCCTCACCATCACAGAAGCCAGTCTTCAGCCAATTGGATTCACTCCCCATGATATCAAGAAACGGCTGAGCGCACTGGATACAGCAAAGGCTCTGAGCCGTGACAACATCCCGGCTGTCGTGCTGAAGACTTGTGCTCCAGAACTAGCTGTGCCTCTAGCCAAGCTGTTCCAGCAGAGCTGCAACACTGACATCTATCCGATAATGTGGAAAACTGCCCAGGTATGTCCTGTCCACAAAAAGCAGGACAAATCCAATCCGGCCAATTACCACCCCATCAGTCTACTCTCAATCATCAGCAAAGTAATGGTTAGTTGTCGTTGACAGCACTTACTCACCAATAACCTGCTCACTGATACCCTGTTTGGGTTCCACCAGGACCACTGGGCCCCAGACCTCATTACAGCCTTGGTCCAAACATGGACAAAAGAGCTGAATTCCAGAGAGGAGGTGAGAGTGACAGTCTTTGACATCAAGGCAGCATTTGACCGAGTATAGCATCAAGGAGCCCTAGTAAAATTGAATTCAATGAGAATCAGGGGAAAACTCTCCAGTAGTTGGAGTCATACCTAGTACAAAGAAAGATGGTTGTGGTTGTTGAGGTCAATCATCACAGCCCCAGGATATCACTGCAGTAGTTCCTCAGGGCAGTGTCCTAGGCTCAACCACCTTCAACTGCTTCATCAATGACATTCCCTCCATCATAAGGTCGGAAGTGGGGATGTTCGCTGATGACTGCACAGTGTTCCATGCCATTCACAACTCCACAGATAATGGAGCAGTCCATGCCTACATGCAGCAAGACCTGGACGACATTCAGGCTTGGGCTTGTTATGTATGTAACCACAATGTAACACCTCTGTATTACTGTATACACTCAACCTAAATGCACACCTTGACCACAAGGGGTGAACTTGTGGGAGACACTCCTTACCTGTTCACACAGGTACAAAAAGGGAGGTCCCACGCAGGGTCATCACTTGGAGTCCTGCGAATAAAGAGTTAAGGTCACAGAGTGACCTTATTCCCAGAATGTGCCTCGTGTGGTTTCATACTGTAGAGTAAGGACTTTACATTGGCAACGAGAAACAGAGATTCACGACCCACGAGAATGGCCACCGGTAGCACAGAGGAACGGTACTGTGTTGGGGAAGACTGGGACGATTTTGTCGAGAGGCTTCAGCAAAGCTTCGTTATGAAAGAATGGCTGGGGGATGCAGCGGCCGACAAGCGAAGGGCTCAGCTTTTGACCAGCTGCGGACCAAAGACTTACGCGCTCATGAAGGACTTACTAGCACCCGAAAAGCCGGTGGACAAAACCTTTGAAGAACTTAGCAAATTGGTCGGGGAGCACCTCAAACCAGCAAGTAGCATACATATGGCCCGACACAAATTCTACACCCACCGACGTCAAGAAGGACAGAGCATATTGGACTTCGTAGCGGACCTCCGGCGTTTGGCCAGCCTCTGTGTTCACAGACGCCTGCAGGGGGAAGCTGCTAAGGGACTTCTTTATCGAGGGCATCGGTCATGCGGGGATTTTTCACAAATTAATTGAGACCAAGGATTTGACCTTCAAAGCGGTGGCGTTGCTAGCTCAAACTTTCATGGCAGGGGAGGAAGAGACGAAAATAATATACGCGCGCAATTCTGTCTCTAACGTGGCAAGGGATCAGGGAGTCAACATCATCAATGCAACTCAGAGCCCTGCAGGCAGGCAGAGGCAGTTTGACACCCCCCAGGCAGCAATAGACCCCAGAGTAGGAATTCAACAGAGACAATGGCAGGCTGAACGGACATTCACGCCATCACAGCAGACAATGCGGCCTGGGATGGGGCCATTGACACCCATTAAGAGGGTACTTAAGAGCAGTCCAAGGGACAGTCAGCACGGAATGCCTGGCCATAGACCCTTTGTTCCCAACAATGGAAACTTTAACTCATGCTGGAGGTGTGGGGGAAAACACTCAGCTAGATCTTGCAGATTTCAACAGTCTGTCTGCAGGAAATGCAATCTCAGTGGCCATTTAGCTCGATTGCACAGGAAGTCTGCAACCAGACTAATATATGAGGTGGATGGACCAGAAGAGGATTTTTTGAGGCAGGATGACTTTTGGGGCGAATCGATGGACACCGAGGTTCAGCGCGTCCATGTGGCGAATATTCACAGTTCATACACCAAAACGGCAGCCATGATGATGAGGATTTTGTTAAATGGCATCCCTGTACGCATGGAGCTGGACACTGGGGCCAGCCAGTCACTCATGGGCGTTCAGCAATTTGAGAAGCTATGGCCATTTAAAGCCAATAGACCAAAATTAGCACATGTTGAGACACAATCACAGACTTACACTAAAGAAATCATTCCGGTGCTAGGCAGTGCAATGTTGACTGTCGCACACAACGGGGTAGTGAATTGGCTGCCGCTCTGGATTGTCCCGGGCAATGGTCCCGCACTGTTGGGAAGGAGCTGGTTAGCTGAGATGAACTGGAAATGGGGGATGTTCATGCAATGTCATCTGTGGGGCGAGGTTCATGCTCACAAGTCCTACAACAATTCGATTCACTATTCCAACCTGGCGTCGGGATTTTCAAAGGCACTAAAGTAGTGATACACATCACCCCGGACGCCAGGCCAGTGCACCACAAAGCCAGAGTGGTGCCGTATGTGATGCGGGAAAAGATCGAGAGCGAATAGGACTGGCTGTTGAGAGAGGGCATAATCTCGCCTGTTGAATTCAGCGACTGGGCGAGCCCCATCGTTCCCGTCCTAAAAGCGGATGGCTCTGTCAGAACCTGTGGCGACTACAAGGCCACTATCAATCGAATGTCCCTACAAGACCAATACCCGTTCCCGAGAGCAGAGGAGCTTTTCGCCACGCTGGCAGGCAGCAAGCTGTTCACCAAGTTGGACCTCACTTCAGCATATATGACCCAGGAACTGGCCGACGAATCTAAACTATTGACCACCGTCACCACGCACAAGGGACTGTTCGTTTATAACTGGTCCCTGTTTGGCATTCGATCAGCGGCCGTGATTTTTCAACGAAACATAGAAAGCCTGCTTAAATCCATTCCTGGAACGATCATATTCCAGGAAGACATCCTCATCACGGGTCGAGACACCGAGGAACACCTCCACAACCTGGAGGAGGTGCTACGCCGAATGGAGCGGGTAGGCCTGCGACTCAAGAAGTCTAAATGTATGTTCTTAGCTCCTGAGGTTGAGTTTCTGGGCAGGAGGGTTGCTGCAGATGGGATTTGGCCCAGCGAATCCAAAACAGAGGCGATTCGACGTTCCTGGGACTGTTGAACTATTTCGGGAACTTTCTGCCGAACTTGAGCACGTTGTTGGAGCCGCTACACGTGCTCCTGTGTAAGAGTTATGATTGGTTTTGGGGGGACTGTCAGGAACGGGATTTTGATCGGGCGCGAAACCTATTTTGTTCAAACAAGTTGTTGACATTGTACGACCCCTGTAAAAAATTGGTTCTGACATGTCCTATGGGGTTGGGTGCGTGTTGCAGCAGGGCAATGCTGAGGGTCAACTACAACCTGTGCCTTAGCCTCCAGGTCGCTCTCTCAAGCAGAACGGAGATATGGCATGGTCGAGAAGGAAGTGCTTGCATGTGTCTATGGTGTAAAAAAAAAATGCATCAGTACCTCTTTGGCAGGAAGTTTGAATTAGAGACGGACCACAAGCCACTCACACCCCTGTTGTCAGACAGCAAGGCTATCAATGCCAACGGATCGGCTCGCATACAGCGATGGGCTCTCACGCTGGCTGCTTATGACTACTCCATCCGGCACCGGCCCAGCACTGAAAATTGCGCTGACGTGCTCAGCAGACTTCCACTGGCCACCACCAAGGGGGCAGCAGAGCAAAGCGCGAAGATGGTCATGGCTGTCGATGCCTTTGACAACGCAGGCTCCCCCATCACAGCCCGCCAGATCAAAATCTGGACAAACAGAGATCCCCTCCTATCCCTGATTAAGAAATGTATCCTGACTGGGGATTGGGCGCATGCACACGAAGCATGCTCTGAGGAGGTTAGGCCGTTTCACAGATGGATGGAAGAGCTCTCCATCCAAGCCGACTGCTTACTATGGGGCAGCCGGGTAGTTATGCCCCAGAAGTGCAGGGAGGCATTCATCAGGGAACTCCACAGCAAGCACCCAGGCATTGTGCTGATGAAGGCTATTGCCCAGTCACACGTTTGGTGGCCTGGTGGCCCACCAGGCTATGTCCCGCATCATGTTGACTACGCGGGCCCGTTCATGGGTAAAATGTTCCTTATTGTGATAGATGTGTACTCGAAATGAATCGAGTGCATCATTCTGAATTCATGCACGTCATCCACCAAAGTGGAAAGACTCTGTGCGATCTTTACAACCCATGGCTTGCCGGACATCCTGGTTAGTGATAATGGCCCATGTTTCACAAGCTACGAATTCCGAGAGTTTATGTCGGGTAATGGCATCAACCACGTCAGGACAGCGCCATTCAAGCCGGCCTCCAATGGCCAGGCGGAACATGTAGTCCAAATTATTAAGCAAGGTATGCTCAGGATTCAAGGACCCTCCCTACAATGCCACCTATCGCGTCTCCTGCTGGCCGATAGATCCCGACCGCACTCGCTCACGGGGGTCCCACCTGCAGAGCTGCTAATGAAACGAACACTCAAAACTCGGTTGTCCATTATTCACCCAGTCCTGACTGACATAGTTGAGGGCAAGCGCAAGTCACAAAACGAGTACCATGACCGTAATTCGAGGGGGAGATGTATAGAAATAAATGATCCTGTATTCGTCCTCAATCACGCTATGGGGCTCAAATGGCTTGAGGGCACTGTCATTGACAAAGAGGGGAATAGAGTCATCGTGGTAAAACTCAACAATGGTCAGATATGCCGTAAGCATCTGGACCAGGTAAAAAAAAGTTTCAGCATCGACACGGAGGAACCTGAAGAAGACCATGAGATGGAGCTCACAACACCGCCAGTGAACGAGCAACAAGAGCACTCAGCAGCATGCACAGTCCCTGCGGTCAGCCCGGACAGGCCGGAATCACCACAGGTGACAGACACTCACGTCAGTGTCCAACAACCAGAGCCCCAACTGCGGCACTCCACGAGGGAGCGTAGTCCACCTGAAAGACTAAACCTATGATCCCAGTTAGATTTTGGGGGGGGGGGGGGAGGTGATGTCATGTATGTAACCACAATGTAACACCACTGTATTACTGTATACACTCAACCTAGATGCACACCTTGACCACAAGGGGTGACCTTGTGGGAGACACTCCTTATCTGATCACACAGGTATAAAAAGGGAGGTCCCGTGCAGGGTCCCACTGTGAATAAAGAGTTAAGGTCAAGAGTGACCTTGTTCCTAGAATGTGCCTCGTGTGGTTTCATATTGTAGAGTAAGGACTTTACAGGGCTAATAAGTGACACACAAGTGCCAGGCAATGACTATCTCCAACAAACGAGAGTCTAACCACCTCCCCTTGACATTCAACAGCATTACCATCGCTGAATCCACCACCATCAACATCCTGCAGGTCACCAGTGACCAGAAACTTAACTTGACCAGCCACATATATACTGTGGCTACAAGAGCAGGTCAGAGGCTGTGTATTCTGTGGCGAGTGTTTCACCTCCTGACTCCCCGAAGCCTTCCCACCATTTACAAGGCACATGTCAGCCGTGTGATAGAATACTCTCCACTTGCCTGGATGAGTGAAGCTCCAACAACACTCAAGAAGTTTGACACCATCCAGGACAAAGCATTGTTGAAGGCACCCCTTCCACCACTTTAAAAATTAACTCCCTCCACCACCGGCGCACCGTGGCTGCAGTGTGCACCATCTACACCTGCACTGTAGCAACTTGCCAAGGCTTCTTCGGCAGCACTTCCCAAACCCGTGACCTCTATCACCGAGAAGGACAAGGGCAGCAGGCGCATGAGAACACCATCACCTGCAAGTTCCCCTCCAAGTCATACACCATCCTAACTTGGAAATATATCGCCATTCCTTCCTCGTCGCTGGGCCAAAATCCTGGAACTCCTCTCGTACAGCACTATGGGAGTACCTTCACCACAAGGACTGCAGCAGTTCACGAAGGCGGCTCACCACCACCTTCTCGAGGGCAATTAGGGATGGGCAAGAAATGTTGGCCTTGCCAGTGACGCCCACATCCCAGGTACGAATTTCAAAAAGTAATGATCACTATTACCCCGATGTTCTCCCACTGCAACACACTCCATTTTTCCACTTCATTCCGCAGTACTAGGTCCACCACTGCTTCCTTCCTCTTTCGGCAGGAAACACACTGATTACGGAAGTTCTTGTCAACACATTTTAGTAATTCTTCACCATCCTTGCCCTTTACGTCATTTCCCCCCAGTCTATATTAGGATAATTTAAGTCACCTACTATTACTGATCTATTATGTTCACATTTCTCTGAAATTTGCTATCTCCTGCTCACTATTTTGGGGGTCTACAATAAACACCCAGCAATGTAACAGCTCCTTTTCTCTCCCTTAACTCTAAGCCAATAGATTCAGGAGGCAAAATTGCCCCATTTTATGCTGCACGTTAGCCCCTCTGGCAGGTGGTAACGGGGCGCAAAATACGTTTCGCCCAGATCGGTGGGGGGGGAGGGGGGGGGGGCGGCGCTGGTGGGGGTGAGGGGGAACTGCGGCTCCCGGGAAATTGCACGGGAGTTTGCGGAGGCGTGTCATGGCAATGGTGCACCCTGCGGGGTAGCGCCCCAGGCTGACACATAACCAGCGATGAGTCATCGCCACGTGCGGTGACCCCCTCAGCACCGCGCGCGACCCCTTTCCGCCCCATGGAGTTATTGCCCCGCAGCACACGAGGCTGGTGCGAGCGGGTGTCGGTGCCCCGCCCCGCTTTCTTTGCTGTTTTGCCGACTCTTGGGTGGGCTCCAATACTTGCTCACGAGTGTGGTCCAGGCAGCCATCCCGCAGCCCGGCACTCTGTTTTGGGTGCCGTGCTGCAGCCCCGCTATCACGCTGCCTTGCTTGTCCAGTGGATGCCATCGGAGGCCTTGCAGAGAGCGCACTGGTCCTCCCCTTTAAGCGAAGGGGAGCAGCGTTGAACACATCAGCACTACGCAGAGTGTCCACGTAACCCTCTCGATCGCACCCCGTTAACATCGCTGGTCCCGCCTCATCGGGAAGTGGAGCGAGTGGGATTGCACTCCATTTCCTTTGCAAGACGGTAAGTCCAATTCAGCAGCCCGGGCTGGACTTCCGCTAGCTTCCAGTCCAGAGGAGGTTACCGCCCCCATTCGGGGCGCAGGGCAATTTCACCCCCGCAGTCCTTGAACCCTCTTGTATATCGTTCCTCTGTAGAACTGTAATATTATTCTTGATCAATACTGCCCCCCACCTCCCCCACACCCCTTCTTGTACTTTTTCCTTGCCTATCCCTCCTGAATACATTGTAGCCAGGAACGTTTAGTTCCCACTCCTGCCTATGTTTAAGCCAGGTCTCCATTATAGCCATTATATCATAACCCCATGTGGCAACTTGCATCTGTAACTTGTCAACCTTATTTGTAACACTCCTCGCATTAACACACATGCATTCCATCACTATTCCATTCGGCTTTGCTTTTTTCCTTCTTCTAATTCCTGCTCATTCTACAATATTCTTTGTTCTGTTACTGATTGCCCCTCCTAGTTTTCTGTGCACCTTGTCCTTCCTCTTTACTGCTTTGCCCTGGTACCCCTCCCGCTGCCAAATTGTCGCTACAGAATGTCAGGGTAAGTTGTGGAGATTTGTTTGAAATTAAGTCTATTATCTGTGCTGCAAATTCATAACTGAATGTTAACTTTTCAGATCTTTTCGACAGATAAGTCATATCACTTGCAATTGCAAATCTCTGCAATTGTAATTGAATAATGGCATGTGATAAATAGCTATAATACAGATGTGTACAGTATGCAATTAATTGGACATACTGTATAGGAGATAACAATGTAATGGAGCCTCCCAGGAACTGCTGGCATTTGGAAAACATTCAGACAATTGTAATGCAGCATATAGGGGGCAGCGAGTTCCAACTGCAACCATAGCAACTCACACCGAATCACGGCTTCCTGTGACATCAGTACCCCAAAAAAGCACCCTTATGCTATCAAGGAAGCATAAAGTAGCAATCAAGCACCCTCATGCTGACTGTCGGCATCTGTAAGCAACCCACCTATCACCATGGTAACCATGGTACTACTTCATAGTATTCCGTGCCATGCAAAAAACAGACACCACAATACCAGGACAAAACCCCACAATTAAACGGTCAGTTTATTAAAAATTTTTAACAAAATAACATAAAACTAGAGCAAATATGTTGCAGTGACTAGTGGGGTACCACAGGGATCAGTGCTTGGGCCCCAGCTATTCACAATATATATAAATGATTTGGATGAGGGAACCAAATGTAATATTTCCAAGTTTGCTGACAACACAAAACTAGGTGGGATTGTGAGCTGTGAGGAGGATGCAAAGACTCTGCAAGGCGATTTAGATAGGTTGAGTGAGTGGGCAAACACATGGCAGATGCGGTATAACGTGGATAAATGTGAAGTTATCCATTTTGGTAGAAAAAACATAAGGAAAAAGTATTACTTAAATGGTGATGGCTTGGGAAGTGTCGATGTACAAAGGGACCTGGGTGTCCTTGTACACCAGTCAGTGAAAGCAAACATGCCGGTGCAGTCAGCAATTAGGAAGGGAAATGGTATGTTGGCCTTCATTGCAAGAGGATTTGAGTACAGGAGCAAGGATGTCTTACTATAGTTATACAGGGCCTTGGTGAGACTGCACCTGGAGTATTGTGTGTAGTTTTGGTCTCCTTACCTAAGAAAGGATATACTTGCCATAAAGGAAGTGCAGCGAAGGTTCATCAGACTGATTCCTGGGATGGCAGGACTGTCATATGAGGAGAGATTGGGTTGACTAGGCCTGTATTCACTAGAGTTTAGAAGAATGAGAGGGGCTCTCATTGAAACGTATAAAATTCTGACTGGGTTGGATAGACTGGATGCGGGGAGGATGTTTTCCCCTGGCTGGGAAGTCTAGAACAAGGGGTCACAGTCTCAGGATATGGGGTCGGAAATTTAGGACCGAGATGAGGAGACATTTTTTCACTCAGAGGGTGGTGAACCTGTGGATTTCTCTACCACAGAAGGCTGTGGAAGCCAAGTCACTGAATATATTTAAAAGGGAGATAGATAGATTTCTAGAAACAAAAGGCATCAAGGGGTATTGGGAAAAAGCGGGAATATGGTGTTGAGATAGAGGATCAGCCATGATCTTATTGGTGCAGACTCGAAGGGCCGAATGGCCTACTACTGCTCCTATTTTCTATGTTTCTATGTTTCTATGAAATAAAATACAATGCAGGAAGGCGGTGGACATAACGATTTCATTTATGCAAGCGATCTGCATAAGTCATTTGTGACTCAGTTATTTGGAAGCTATTCAATATCCTTTGCTCTCTGAAATAAGCATACTATTCAATGACACCTGGTGCAGTATTCACCATTTATTCTCACCCACTTGCTGCAAGCAGGGAACAATATTAACGGATCATATATTGCCTTAGATCACAAACTACACAGTGTCGAAATTCGGTAACACCCCATTTGGGGGCAGTAACCGAGGCGAGACGGGATCCTGCACCCAGCGCGCAAGTCCCGCCCCGGCCGTGAAACTGGGGTTACTGTCCCCGACAGGAAGTGGAGCGCAACGTTGAGTGCTCCACTTCCTCTCGGGGGCGGGACCGGGGCAGTAAGCGTGCACATTTCCCAGTGCTTACGTGGCCTCTATTAAAGGGGAGGGCACATTGCGAGCTCTGCAGTGGGACAAGGGGCATCCACTACGACAGCGGGGATGCGGGGTGCATCATCGTGGCACGGACCCCACCAAATAGACAATGAAAGGCCAGACCAGTAAGTCGGCCAGGAAAAATAAATGGCGCCGCACACCACCCCTTAACTTTTCACCTCCTGAGTGGAATGTGGCTCAGTTTGCGACCCACGAGGCTGGTGCTGATATCGCCCGTGGCGTCCTCACGGGGTGCTACTCAATTTCCGCTGTGGGGCGAAAATGGCTCACTGCGCCCAGCGATGACGTCATCAATGCCAGCGCAGCGGCCCGGGGCGCTACCCCGCTGTGCGAGAATCGTTTGCGGGAGGCACAAATGATGCAAATTTTTCCCCCCTCATGTTTTCACTATATGTGGAGTCCTGGATTGTGTGTGTGCATTGTCAATTTTGATTTGGTTTCAGGCTGCTGTACAATGAGAGGAACTCTCCTGCTAATCATGTAAAAGGGTTGGTCACCCGTTGGGAAAGTACACTGTTTGGGTACCAACATGTGGCACCATGGAGGGAAAGGACATGGGTTCAGAACTGTGATTTTCCATATGGCAAGTCCTGGTTTTTAACCAAACACAGAGTTGAGCTGTTTCCCAGGAGGGATTGAGAATCTGAAACACACCGATTATCTTCTTGCAGAAATACGTGGCGCATAGTGAAGAAGATGAATAAAAATAAACTTTCTTTTCAACTGTTAGTTTTTCATAATACAGGTAGTGGTAAATTGACTACACACAGTGAGAAGGCAGACAGATCATGGAAGACATTCTAATTCTTGATCTTTTCAGTACCTTTTGATGGAGTCTCGGATGGGCATTGCATGGAAGTTTACCTCTCCTAGAGCTGCTGTTAGCCCCGTACAGTTTGAGAGAATGCAAAGCAAGGAACTGGGGACCAGAGCGCTGCTCCTTAGTTATCCATCTCTCTTTACTTTTGATGATTAAACAAATTATTCTCCATCAGCCAACTCAGCTATTTTTAACACAAACCTTTAAAAAATTCTCATGCTACATTTTCAGTTCCCTCCATGGCCTTACCCCTCTCTATCTATGTAACCTACATCAGACTTACAGTCCTCCAAGAACTCTGCATTTCTCCAATTTTGCCCTCTCGTGCATCCCTGCCTTCGTCACCCCACCACTGGTGGCTGTGCCTTCAGCTGTCTGGGCCCTAAGCTCTGGAATTGCCTCCCTAAACATCTCCCTCTCTCTGCCTCTCCTTCCTCCTTAAAGACATTCCTTCAAACATACCTCTTTGAGCAAGCTTTTGATCACCTGTCCTAATATGTCCTTATGTGGCTCAGTGTCAAATTTTGACTGTCCTGTGAAGCGCCTTGGGGCATTTTACTATGTTCAAGGTGCTATATAAATGCACTGTCGTGGAGTATTACAAAGATACTCAACACAAGTCTGTTTTGGAGAAAAGAATTGTTTATTATAAAGTACTCGATCGAGGAAGAAACAGCTTCTACACGAGTTCAGTAACTCGGTGATCCAAACCAGCTATTCTTGCTCGAACAATCGTCGGGTTATCGTTTTTATACAGTCAAAGTACATACAAAATCATGAAGTTCCGCATGGAGACTTTCCATTTGTTGTTTCCCTGCCACGTCACAAACTTTTCGCCGACCTACTATAATTAATTGGTTAATACAATTATATTGACAGCAAACTTTGTTACCTCCCCTGTGCGCCGTTTATCTGATAAGTTACGTGGTCACATCATTCTGAAGTTCCTTGAACTGGTGTCCTCTTATTCTAACTGCTTTGAATCAATTGATATGTTTTTCAATTGCCTATTGTTTCCCGTAATCTCTTACCATCCCATGTGACCTAGCCTTGGAGTGTATTTTATAACCTCTTCTTAGTTCTTAGCTCTGATAACAGCAAACCACATTCTGTTCCTAGATTATAGGAAGGCTATAACCGTTAGTTACTGAACTGCAGAGCTCAGCTATTCCACCATGAACACGTGTATATCTTTTCTTTCAGCCTTTCTTGCTTATGATTTTAACTTTACCAAATTAATTTTCCCCCCGAATAATTTGTACTACTACATGCACGATTTTGTTACTGTAAATTGTTGCTGTTAAACAGATGAGCTGTTGACAGTAGCCTCCTGGCCATCTGGTGGCCCATTTGCTTTTCACATCTTCTTACATACTTCTTATTGCTTTTAAAATATTTTAAACTTCTAGAACAAAGCCTTCCTGATGGTCCCGCCATGTTGGATATAGTTTATTCATCTGTAAGCTCTCATACTTTATGACTGTTGCCATCAAGTAAACTCATTCCTATGTACATTATACCAAAAAATACCCTTTGTAGCTCAAAGCGCCTAGAATTGAACTTCTGCATCCAGGCTAATCTGTAGATCTAGGCTGGAATTTTTACGAGCAGCAATGAGTGGATTTGGGAGCAGGTGGGTAGTAAAAAGCACTGAAATTACAGTGCTTCGGGAAGCGGTTTCAACCCACCGACTTCTGCATTTCACATTCGGCAGCATATGATAAACCCCCTCAGGAGAGACAGGCTACCAATTGAAAGCAATTAAGAGGCCATCATCAGAGGCAGTCCCTCAAAATCGAGGAAGATTTGCTTCCACTCTAAAAGTGAGTTCTCGGGTGGCTGCACAGTCCAGTGTGGGAATCACAGTCTCTGTCACAGGTGGGACAGGCAGTGGTTGAAGGAAAGGGTGGGTGGGGAGCCTGGTTTGCCGCACGCTCCTTCCTGTGTCTGCGCTTATTTTCTGCACGCTCTCGATGACGAAACGCGAGGTGCTCAGCGCCCTCCCGGATGCTCTTCCTTCACTTTGGGCAGTCTTGGGCCAGGGATGTTACACTTTATCAAGGACGCTTTGAAGGTGTCCTTAAAGCGTTTCCTCTGCCCACCTGGGGCTCGCGTGCCATGTAGGAGTTCCAAGTAGAGCACTTGTTTAGGGAGTCTTGTGTCAGGCATGTGGACGATGTGACCCGCCCAACGGAGCTGGTCAAGTGTGGCCAGTGCTTCGATGCTGGGAATGTTGGCCTGAGCAAGAACACTGACATTGGTGTGTCTATCCTCCCAATGGATTTGAAGGATCTTGCAGAGGCAGCGCTAGTGGTACTTCTCCAGCGCTTTGAGGTGTCTGCTGTATATAGTCCACATCTCTGAGCCATATAGGAGGCCGGGTATCACTAATGCCCTGTAGACCATAAGCGTGGTGCCAGATTTGAGGTCCTGGTCTTCAAACACTCTCTTCCTCAGGCTGCACTGGCGCACTGGAGGCGGTGTTGGACCTCGTCGTCGATGTCTGCTCTTGCTGATCGTAGGCTCCCGAGGTATGGAAAATGGTCCACGTTGTCCAAGGCTGAGCCGTGGAGTTTGATGACTGGTGGGCAGTGCTGCATGGCGGGGTCAGGTTGGTGGAGGACCTTTATCTTACGGATGTTTAGCATAAGGCCCATGCTTTCGTATGCCTTCAAAAAAAGGGACAAGTCCCACTGTGGCAACTACAGAGAAAACTCCCCACTGTTGGCCACTGGAAAAGTAATCACAAGAATCCTCCTCAATTGATTTCTCCCTGTGGCTGAAGAGCTCCTCCCAGATTCACAATGCAGATTCCATCCATTAAGGGGTACAATGGACATGATTTTCACCGCGCGACAACTACAAGAGAAATTCAGGGAACAGCACCAACCCTGGTACATGGCCTTCTTTGACCTCACAAAGGCCTTTGACACTGTCAACTATGTGGAACTATGGAGCATCCTCCTCCGTTTTGGCTGCCCCCAAAAGTTTGTCACGATCCTCCGCCTGCTCCACGACGACATGCAAGCCATGATCCTGACCAATGGATCCACCACAGACCCAATCCACGTGCGGACCGGGGTCAAGCAGGGCTGTGTCATTGCACCAACGTTCTTCTCGATCTTCCTCACTGCAATGCTCCATCTCACTATCAACAAGCTCCCCGCTGGAGAGGAACTAAACTATAGAACCAGTGGGAACCTGTTCAACCTTCATCGTCTCCAGGCTAAATTCAAGGTCGTCCCATCCTCTGTCATCGAGCTACAGTACGCGGACGACGTTTGTGTCTGCGCACACTCAGAGGCCGAAGTCCAAGCCATCATCAACAGGTGATTTCTACAACTTTGCACATTATTTCCACAACTTTGGGGTGACTTTCAATACTTTGTAGGCCACTCTCACTACTTTGGAGTTTTGTGTGCGTGATATCCTCTTTCAATCTGTCATATATCAAATCGGCATGGGTACCGCTTATGCAGTTTCACCTTGGACCTCAGTTGAGGACCAAGTTGAGCACCAGCATCAACAGCAGCAGAGCACATTGATGCCTGTGGTGCATGGGTTGGACTCATCATGGCAACATTTAGTTAGGTTGCACATCTGGCAGCCACTTGCTGAACACGCTTGCTCCCCCACCCCAGCACAAAGCAGTCTTACAATCAACAAAGCATCCCTTTCACAGACATCCATTGGTCAGATTTAAGTCTTGTCTCAATATTCATCAGAACTGAGAAGGCCAGTTGGCAGGCCGCAAGCAAAAATGGGCAAGACTGGATAGTGGTGCAAATAAATCATTTTACATGTGCATCATAAACTTAAGTAATCTATTATTGTGACAGACCCGGCCGTTGGGACAGGAGGCAGCATGTGGGGTACTGACTGTGGCAAAGCAGGGGAGGGTAAGAAGCTTTGAGCAGAATACCCAGTTCAATGTCCCTTTTGCCATCACCCTTCTCTTGGCACTTCCGTATTCCCTGCTAGCAATAAGCAGCAGAGCACTTGCTTCACATCAGTGGGCCGATGAATGGCCAAAGCTAGGTTTTGATCCATAAGGTGGCACTCAGAGTGTGCAAGCTATGAGGGCAAACATTTTCCTGTTTGCCTGCTGCATTTTATGCTCCCTGCAGGTGACCACCATTTCCATGGACAAACACATGAAAGCTAAGGCCTGCGACATCATGCCAGTCATGCTTGAGACGGACTTCTTCATTCTCCCTGCACGCGTGCACCTCATGGCTGAAAATCCTGCCAGAGCCTCACACATTTTCTGCTACTCCTCCAGAATCATCCTCTTTGTTGACGGCCCCCAAGGTTCAGCATCTGTGCCCAACTGAGCAGAGCTCGAGTGTACTGCGCCCTCCGACAAGGACTCTCCACAGCTGTCATATATCAAATCGGCATGGGGACCGCTTATGCAGTTTGGACCTCAGATGCGGACCAAAAATTTGTCAGATGGAGTATAATGTTGGAAAGTGTGAGGTCATGCACTTTGGCAGAAAAAAATCAAAGAGCAAGTTATTATTTAAATAGAGAAAGATTGCAAAGTGCCGCAGTACAGCAGGACCTGGGGGTACTTGTTCATGAAGCACAAAAAGGATAGTATGCAGGTACAGCAAATGATCAGGAAGGCCAATGGGATCTTGGCCTTTATTGCAAAGGGGATGGAGTATAAAAGCAGGGAAGTCTTGCTACAGCTGTACAGGGTATTGGTAAGGCCACACCTGGAATACTGCGTGCAGTTTTGGTTTCCATATTTATGAAAGGATATATTAGCTTTGGAGGCACTTCAGAGGAGGTTCACTCGGTTGATTCCTGGGATGAGGGGATTGACTTATTAGGAAAGGTTGAGTAGGTTGGGCCTCTACTCATTGAAATTCAGAAGAATGAGAGCTGATCTTATCGAAATTTATAAGATTATGAGGGGGCTTGACAAGGTGGCTGCGGAGAGGATGTTTCCACTGATGGGGGATACTAGAACTAGAGGGCATGGTCTTAGAATAAGAGGCCACCCATTTAAAACCGAGATGACGAGAAATTTCTTCTCTCAGAGGGTTGGTAATCCATGGGAATTTGCTGCCTCAGAGAGCTGTGGAAGCTGGGACATCGAATAAATTTAAGACAGAAATATATAGTTTCTTAAACGATAAGGGGTTATGGGGAGCGGGCGGGGGAGTGGAGCTGAGTCCATGATCAGATCAGCCATGATCGTATTGAATGGCGGAGCAGGCTCGAGGGGCCGTATGGCCTATTCCTGCTCCTATTTCTTATGCTCTTATGTTCTGTCCCTGTCTCCACTATCTGCTCTTGCTCACTTGTGATCTGTGAGAAACCAGATGACAACACAACTATCTTACTTGATGGTCTGCATCTGCACTGATGCATGATATGCATACGTCCTGTGACGGTGCACCCTCAGAGTTAGTGACCACCTCTGAGGAGTCTTCCTCCTCTGACTCCACTGCCTCTTTAACACTCGAGGGGCCTGTAGGAGAGTAAAGACATGGATTAGAACTGTCATGGTAAGAATGTTTGAAGTGAACATTATGCGCATTATCATATTTCACTGGCTGTTGATATCAAGTCAACATGAGTGACCGTTGTATGCCGTGTGGCTGTGTGATATTTAATTCTGTCACCAGGAAGCCGCGAGCTCCCCGTCTCTCCATCTCCTACCGCCATGCACGCCGACAATCCACTTATTTCAAGTGCCTCTTCCTCTGCAGCTGTGAGCGTTGCTATGACTGGAAGGCTACCTCCGGTTCTCTGCCTGGCCCTGATGTTTTGCACTCTCTTCTGCAAGGAGGGAGGAAAGAAACCTTTGAGTGAGGGTCATGGAATGAGTGGAATAATTGGATGAGCAACATCTGTTGAGGGTGATTATGAGGGAGTGACATTGCATTAAGATGACGATGAGTGTCAGTGGTGGATGGTTAGATGGGATTGCAATGATAGAGAGGGATGGGTGTACCTGCAATATATATTAGCGTGGGGAGTGATGTGCAGGAGTAAGCTTGGGAAGGCAGAGTGAGGGGGTTGGGGTGACACGCATATCAGGATGTAGTTGAAGGTGGCATTGCACTCACCTTTCCTGCCCACATGAGGTCATTAAATCTCTTCCAACATTGTATCGAGGAGCATGCCGTGCTCCTGCTGCTGACCTTCTCCACTATCATCGCCACATCCCCAGCATCGAAGCACTGACCACATTCGATCAGCTCCGTTGGTTGAGCCACATTGCCCGCATGCCCGACACGAGACTCCCAAAGCAAGTCCTCTACTCGGAACTCCTACACAGCAAGCGAGTCCCAGGTGGGCAGAGGAAACGTTTCAAGGACACCCTCAAAGCCTCCCTGATAAAATACAACATCCCCACTGACACCTGGGAGTCCCTGGCCAAAGACTGTCCTAAGTGGAGGAAAAGCATCCGGGAGAGCGCTGAGCACCTCTAGTCTCATCGCTGAGAGCATGCAGAAAACAAGCGCAGGCAGCGGAAAGAGCGTGCGGCAAACCAGTCCCACCCACCCTTTCCCTCAACGACTGTCTATCCCACCTGTGACAGAGACTGGCAATCCCGTATTGGGTTGTGTAAGGGATATAGAGCAGACAGATAGGTGGTCAGAACACAATGCTGAAGGTAGTGAACTAATCAGTATTAGGAGGGTCTGAGGAATCGATGATGGTATGGATTATAATTGCCTATTGTATGTAACACTTGCTTATGTAGGTATAGCACACTTATAACAAATTAAAACTGTATGGGTAATTCATCCTTAACCTTAGTAACACATAACAAAACAGCTGAAGTCAGCAGTTACGATTTTGATTAGAAGTCTCTGAGGAAGAGATAAGAAAGCCAGTATTTTGGAACAGTTACTTCAGGCGTCTTATAGACTATGGCAAAGTGCAAATCACGGAACAAACACAATGAACATATGATGGGAGATGGACAATTGCATGTACCACTCAGAGCCAGTCTGATAAGAGACGACAAATCAATGTAACTCCGCTGATAGCAATAGACCTATTGATGATTTTGTGGGAGGGTAACTCCTCTCCAAAACCTGTATAAATTATACTTGAAACCTCTTGTATTTTTAAAGTTTCCACGATTGAACTTTCTCTTGCATTTGCTCGAAATAAAGCCGGTTGAACCTAAGGTTTTGTTTGTTTGATTCCGTGGCCGTTATACGGAGGGCGAAGGGTGAGGTGTCGATTACCTATATCAGGTAGTCTGCCTCGAGGGAGAGAAGTCTTCCTTTTACCCCCAACCTAAAGGGCAGGTGTCGACTTCCTATATCAGGTAGTCCGCCTCGAGGGAGAGAAGTCTTCCTTTTACCCCCAACCTAAAGGGCAGGTGTCGACTTCCTATATCAGGTAGTCTGCCTCGAGGGAGAGAAGTCTTCCTTTTACCCCCAACAGACTGTCACCTGAGAACACACTTTTAGAGTGGAAGCAAGTCTTCCTCGATTTCGAGGGACTGCCTATGATGCGACTATCTCCAGCAATGCCTTCTTCATAAGCAAGGCTGCTTCTTCCTCCTGTCAGAAGGGAATAAACCCCCGCTATGGGCCGTAACACTTTGCAGCAGGGGGTCCAGGGAGACATCACTAAAGCAGGGAACAGCTTTGAAATATTGAGAATCCATTTTTATCTGCAATCAATCTTTCTTCCACCACCACAAACCTTCAACAGTCATCTTTGCAGTGTTCCTTTAAATACCTCAGCTGAAAAGACACATGCGTGGTGTCATCACACCCGGTCGCGTTAATTGGTCGGGAAACCCGGAAGTCAGACGTCAATGAAGTGGCTGCGATAAAAAGCCACTGACAAATGTGCCGCTGAAACTTCCAGGTTCCCCCCCCAGCTCCAGTGCTCCCTCGCTACCAGCGAAAATTCCAGCCCAAATGTCTATGTCATGCAGCCAACTGGATTCCAGTCCCCATTTTGAAGATTATTAAGGAAAGACAGCCTTTCTCCTAACTCTAGCTATTTCTAAAGTCTATTTACTTTGTATATCCACAATTATAAAAAAAATAACACGGCAGTCTCCCAAACTATTGCTGTAATTATTAGGAAATAACACACTTTATAAAAGAACTAGAAGGCATCATTAAACCTTATCTTCCACTGTGCATAATCCGATCATCATATGTGGATGACCAAAAGGGGAATACATTTTAAATGATTCAGTAAACAAATTAATTCACCAGCTTATGTTTAACTTCTTATGCTTAGTGACTATGTTATACACTTTATTGCTTTGTTTTGTGCATGACAATTCTAAACTAAGAAACATAACTCAGATGCATTTTATGCTCAAATTCTTTATATCTGAGCACTAAAGTCTGTTAGGTTATAGGACTGTTTATTAAATATTCTATCAGAAAATATTTACCCAGAATACAACGTATTTTTGCACTCTGATAACTGCTTCCCTGAAGACTCAGCGAATAGCCCAGTGATATAAGCAAGACCTTCCTGGCTATAATCAATCAGGTTGGATTTCTTGTCTGTGCTGAGTTACCTAATCTCAGTTGAGATACTGTTGGACATGAGGCTGTTGGATTCACTGCTTCTGGATTAAGGAGGCAAATATCAGCCAGATCCCTCATTCCCAATTACTATCCAGCAATTCCTACTAGAAGCACACGTGTGCAGATGCCGGATGAGGACAGGATTGGATTGAATAGCCAGTGGACGTTCACTGCCTATAGTGATACATGAATAATGGAAAGTTGATGCAAAGTGATTGATGCTTGTGTGACTGTACACCAGGCAAGGATGTAGAACCATCTGAAAAATTCAATTCATCACATCAAGAACATGCAAACATACCATAATGACAGGCAGGAAAAGACCAGCTGGTCCCTCAAGCCTGCCCCACATTCATGATAGCTGGAGCATCATTACTAGACACCCCCCAGTCAAGTATCACTCTAGTTCCCATCTGATGGCGTACATAGAGTCAGCACCCACGCACCACCCGTCGATGCCTTCCAGAGGCTCACTACTCTCTGGGAAAAGAAGAACCACCTGACATCCAGTCTATTCCTGCTGAACTGGAATAATCTATCAATTGACACATTTTACAGCCCCTTAGTTATTTTATAAATCTCGATCAGGTCGCATGTTTAGCAGTAGTGTGCTATCTCTCTTAATAGCACAGCAAGTTCATTTACACAAGTGGAATATGCAGCTAAATTGCAATATATATCAAATGAGAAAGTGGAGAAGAAATTAGTATTTTTTTGCCAGTGATTAAAAATACATACATTGTTAATGATTAATTATTATTCATCAACATTACACAATACATAGAAAAAGGTCCAGGGTTGCTTTTGTGAATGGTTCAGTCAACCACACCATCATCCTCCTATGTCTCCCCTCTGTCATTCAACTTAATGGGACAACCCTTGCTTGATTCTACTCTTAGTGTTCCGATCATAGCCGCAGCATCTCCACCAATGGTTTGTCTTCTCACCCCACGCCATTACCTCTGGAATTCCCCAAGGATCCAACATTGGCCCCCTCCTCTTCTTCATCTACGTGCTGCCCCTTGGTGACATCTGAAGTTCAAGGGTCAAGGTTCCACATGTATGTTGATGATGCCTCTCCATCACCTTTCCTGACCCCTCCAGTGCTCCTGTGCCATCAGACTGCTTGTCTGACATTCAGTCTTAAATGAGCTAATAATTTTCTCCAGTTAAACATGAGGAAAACCAAAGCCATTTCCTTCGACCGCCAGCACAAATTCTGTACCCTTGCCACAGTTTAGCCCTCTACCCAGGCACCATCTTGGGCTGAACCAGGCTGTTCACAATCTCAGCCTCCTACTTAACCCACAGCTGAGCTTTCGTTCCCATCACCTCTCCATCACAAAAAACGCCTATTCCACCCCTGTAATTTCACCCACCTATGCCCCTACCTTAGCTGATCTGCCACTGAAACTCTCATCCATGGCTTTGTCACCTCTACACTCAACTATATCCATTGGCCTCCCACCCTTCATGTCCTGTGAATTTCAGCTCATCCAAAATTCCGTTACCCAACCCTACCCACAACAAATCTCATTTGTCTAATACTCTTGTCATTGCTGATCTCCATTGGCTCCATAAGCACCAACTCAATTAAAACATTTTTCATCTCGTGTTTGAAGCCCCTCCGTGGCATTTCCCCATCTTATCTCTGTAACCTTCTCCAGCAAAATAATGGCCCTCGGTTCTGACCACGGCCTCTCGTGTATACTGTCTTGCATATGATTCAATATTGTCTGCTGTGCCTTCAGCCACATGCTCTGGAATTCTCTTCATAAACCTTTCTGCCTCTACGCTCCCTTGTCCTCTTAAAACCTATCTCTTTTAGGACCCCTTCCTTCATTGGCTTGATGTCCATTTCCCCACCTTCCTTATTCCACTGCAATTTAAAACAATTAATGTTATTTGTTTAGGTGCAGATGAGGTAGATTAAAGAAAATTCAATTCTTGTCTAATTTATAGATAACGGGCAACAAACCAGTGGGGATAGAAGCTTAATTTTTGTTTCCCAAATGGCAGTAACGTATGAATCACCAAACTGCAGGCTCAAGTTATTCAGATCTTTTCACAAAAGGCATCAAAGTTTTGTGGGGTTTTATTTTGAATTTGTGAACGAATCCTTTTGGGGAAAAAAATTGCACTTTAAAATATTCAGGAAGTATGTGTTGGGTGGTGAGCATGTGACTTCATATCGCGCCCTTATCAATTTTACACACACGTAGAGTAAAGGTAATTCGGATCATGTTATGAAAGTTCAAATGGATTTGCTTATGTGTTATCTTTACTGCACAAAGGTGATTGCTTTAACTTGAGATGCTAAATCTCTATATAGAAATGAAAATTAATAGATTTTTTTGCAAATCTTTCAGTGGTTACAAAGGAAATTAGAAAGCTTCTGTTTATTCAAGGGACATCATTTTTCATATCCTACTCTCCTATTTTTTATGTTCTCGTGCCTTATGTATACTCGAGATGTATTTTATTATCATTTCGGAAAAATATCTTTCAGTTGCAGCTCCAGCAACAATGTCTAGCAGCTTTATAGAGTCATGTTGAGAAAGGCATATCAATTACAATGAAGCGGGATTATGTAGATATTGTCAGCACACAACCCAATGGGGTGGATTTTCCCGGGTCCCACCCATACGGTGTGGGGGTCCCGGGCAATGGGGGAAAACCCACGCTGTGGAGTTTTAACAGGCTGACTTCCAGTCGTGTGGAGAATGCAGAGAAAGAGGTCACAGGGCAAGGTAAGTGCTGGGCCCAGGATGTAGGGGATGGGGTCCAAGCCTGGGGTGGGGGGGGGTGCTGAGCTCAAACCCCAGGAGGAGTCCAATCACCGAACCCCGGGGCTGAGTCATGCTCCCCGGGGGGAGGCGGGAGGGGCGGGGGGCACGATCCGATCCCTGAATTTAAATTATAAACCCAACCCCTGGCAGCAGGCTGACAGACCACGCCCCCTCCTGAGTTAAAGGTGAAGGTGGGCAGGCTGGAGGCAGGTTGGGGTCAGGGTTCACATGTTTTCAACTTTCACTTCCACCCCTGCTCCCCTCGCCTCCAATCCACCTGTTCTTACCTCTGAAAATTCCGGCCAATGGCTGACTCAGCTGTAAAATAAGTGGATTATTTTTCGTGAAGCACCACATATTAACATCATTCTCTTTGTTCGCCATGTGTGGTATATAGGACTGATTTTCTGTGCACGGAGCCATGTTAGCTGATAGCAGAGGCGAGAAACGGAGGCCCACAGTGCCCACAGTATTCTCACCGTTCCGTTTAATGGTTGAAAAAATGTTAGGCGGCTGGAAATCTTACAAAGGTGGACCCAAATACGCAGCTCCTGCAGTATCCACACGCCCACCGACCTCGTCAGTCTGCCATTAAAGTGCTGCGTGTCACAGCACGGAAACAGAAGAGAGCACCACCATTTCAATCATTTAAAAACATTTTTTTAGAAACTATTGGGGTAATTTTAACCTAACTCGCCTGGCGGGCGCCTCCCGGAATCGGGGGGGTGGGCGGAACCCCCAGTTTTACACCTCGACCAATATTACTCTCTCTTGACTTCAATGGAGAATGGGGTGTAAACAGCGTTGTGCCCGATCCCGGGTTAGGTTAAAATTGTCTCCTTGTTTATTTAAATGTGATACTCATGCAGGTCGGGTGTGTTGTCAAGTATGTGATGTCACTGCGCCACATTGGGACTCTTATGTTGCTATGGGAGTTTATTCAGTGCAAAAAATCCTGGTGTAGCAAGATCATTAATAATTTTACTCTTACTGTTCAATGAGAGGTGAAAAGTGTGCTGTGTTTGTTTCTCCAAGTTGTTCCTCTTAATCTGGGCTAGACTTTCGGTACATCATCGCCCATTTAGCACCCATTTAGCGCCCATAGAAGCACTGAGATTCAGGCTATTGCCCATATTTGCTGAAAAGTGGAAACTAGCGCCCGCTTATCGCCCATTTATCGCCCATTTATCGCCCATTTATCGCCGGCGCAACTTTCGGCATACATGAATGAGCTGCATCACCGGCCTATTTTTTTAAAAAATGACGTCATCCTCGTGGAAGGCTGAAAATAGTGTTTATAATGGAAACTAGCGCCCGATTATGGCCCAGATTATCGCCGAGTGCTACTTTCGGCATTTCGCCCATAATTCGCCCAAATGATCGCCGGCCCAAAAAGACGCTGAAGGAAAGCTACAATTACCTGACCTTAACTCGGGACTACGGACGCCATTTTGTAACTCAGAGGATCTTTACTAGAAGGCTGCTTGAATTGCTTGTCAGGAGAAGCAATTTGTGAGTGATTTTAAGGGCCTTTTTGACTCTTGCCAATTATCTAATCACATTTGTATTTGTTGAGGACAAATTAAGGGCATTTATAGCGATTTCTAGTGATGGGGCCTGTAATTTCTCAACCAGTATCGATCACTACTCACATGCTGCAGAATAGAGATGGGAGAAGGTTCACTGAAGAGCATTATGTGCCCAATCAAAGAGATGGCAGACTGCTGAGGCGGAGGAGACATTACACCCAACGCATTTACAGGGATAAGCGATCATACCTGGACTTGTCCGATAACGCAGGCGTTAGAAGGCTGCGCTTCCGAAAGGAGGTCATCAGTGAGATATGCCAGCTCGTCAAGGGAGATCTGCAGCCTACCAGCACCATCAGGACCGCATTGCCTGTTGAGGTTAAGGTTACTGCGGCACTTTCCTTCTACGCATCGGGCTCCTTTCAGGACTCAGCTGGCGACATTTGAGGTATCTCTCAGCATGCCACACATTGCTGCATTCGACAGGTGACTGAAGCCCTTTACGCACGCAGAATGGAATTTATAAACTTCCCTATGACCAGGGAGGCACAGAGTGAGAGGGCCTTGGGTTTCTTAAGAATAACAAACTACCCCAAGGTGCAGGGAACAATAGATTGTATGCACATCGCCCTGTGAGCACCTTTACAGGACGCAGAGGTGTTTTGGAACCCAGAAGGATTCATTGTCGACCACAAGCAAATAATCATGGCAGTAAATGCAAATTTTCCAGAGAGCATCCGTGATGTGCACATGTTGCGTGAGAGCACTGTCTCTGACCTGTTTAAGAGTCAACCAAAAGGTCACGGTTGGATGCTGGGGGATAAAGGATATGGCCTTGCCAGCTGGCTCATAGCCCCCCTGCGTAATCCCCAGATGGAAGCTGAGAATGCTACAGTGAAAGCCATATAGCTACACGCAATATCGTCGAAAAGACAATTGGAGTGCTGAAGCAGAGCTTCAGATGCCTGGACCACTCAGGAGGCAACCTACAATACCACCCTGAGCAGGTCGCTGAGTTCATTGTGGTGTGCTGCATGTTGCATAACCTAGCTAAGAGGAGAGGACAACAATTGCCAGATGGGACCGCTGGCCCACCTCAGGAGAGAGGGGAGGCGGAAGAGGAGGACGAGGAGGAGGATGATGACCTCGGGGAGGACAATCAGCCTGGTGATGAACCCATGTCCCCACGCTCCCCACCCCTCCCCCCACAACACTGGAAAAACCCCGTGGTAGTTACACAGCTGCAAAACTCTTACGTCAGCAGCTCATAAATGAATGCTTTGCATGAAGTCACGTTGGTGACAGTTACAGTTACATTACGTTTCATCCTTGCCTGGCCATGGCCAGTCTTTCCAACCCTAGTATTGATGTTTTACCTTATGTCATTAGAAGACACTTCACAACAATTGTAAACTTAAATAAAAAATGTTTAATAATTGAACACTTCATTTTCAACATTTTTGAACAAACATATATAACACCCCCGCCCCCCCCCCCACCACTCGCAACAGCCAACATTTTTAACATAACAATATAACAACACCCTCCCACTATCCCAACAGTCAACATTCAACAATTTTTTTTTTATAACAACCATAATATACAGCCCCCACTCCTCCCCGACCTGTGGCCACATTTCCCTCCTGCACCTTGACCCCCCCATTGTCGTAACTCCCCATTTCCCACTAACTCCCCGTGTAACAGGACCAAGATGTCTCCCAGCAGAGCACCTCAAGGCCTGCTGCTGTGGGTTGGCGGGGGTGGGAGGTGACGACGGCAGAATGACCTCAGTGGCTGGAGGAGAAGACGTTTGCAAAGAAACGTCTTCCGAGTCAGAAGGAAGTTCTTCCTCCTGTCTTGCATCTGTTGTGTTGGTTGGTGGTACGGCACCTTGGGGCGCAGTGCCGTATCCCAAAACTATCGCGTGCCGCAAGGCATCGACAGGGTCAGACGTTCGCCCCATTGCCGCAACTATCCACTCCATGTCCTCCGTTATTCGCGTGGACAGTGTGGCAATGTTGCCGGTCAACCCACCGAGCGCCTGGAGGAGTTCTCGACCTATGTCGACGCTCGCCCTCGACAGTGACACCATGTCCTCATTTGGATCTGCCCGTCGCAGCGCGTGCCTACCTCGCTGACTCAAGCTCCGAGGGGGCAGCGTGGGCACTGGACACCTTGGATTGGCCTGCTGCAAGCCGCTTGGCCCCGCCACCTCATCTATCGATGAAGACGTGGCCGCAGGTACCACAGATGAAAACTCTGGGTCATCTTCCTCCTCCTCAGATTCTTGTTCCTCACCCGTGGTGATGACCACCTGCAGCGGTAAAGGGGTCGGTGCAGGGGCCTCCCTTTGAGCCTGGTGAGTCTGGGTAGCTGCAAAACATAATTGAGGTTATTAGAAGAGAAGGGAAGACATGAGAGTGCTTGTGCTGCGCAGGCATATGTATGAGGAGCAACACTACTGCAATAAATGTGAATGAAAGATGTTACATATGATTAGCATGAGAGTACAGAAGCTGCATGCATAACATTACATCATTCATATATTATAATGTAATGCCATTAAATTACTTTAAATTACCACTGCTTTACCACTGCTTTACACATTACTCATGTGACACAAGAGTGGGATCTGCACCACCACGGGTGGCAGAACGATTATGGGTGTCCACTAAGGCTGCGGCACGTTCTTCTAGGTCAGTCAGAGGGTGCAGCTCAGTAGGCCCTCCTCCGGTCCACCTCTGCTCGGCATGATTGTTAGATATCTTCCCCTGCAAACGTGATAAGAGCATGGCATAAGCTAATTGAATAGGTACTATTACGAAAACACAACAGGTATTGTAATCCACAATTAGTCATCCTACATTCTATTCATCGGTAACGTTAATGTTATATGCTAATATGCTTTGTAGCCAATGGATGCATAGTTATAACATCTACGTTCAGAGAAAATATTTAATAAGATCGTGTTTAGGAACTAATGCTTGACACCAAACATCTCGCGTACAATCTCCAGGAAAGGCCCCAATCACGGGCCGTGCCATTCAGCGCCTGAGGGGAGGGAGGCAGTTTATTTGACTCGATGGAGATCCCCCGGGGGGGGTGGGGAGGGGAATCAGGACTGCTGGTGAGCTCGGCAATGACAGGAGTGTAATGGGAGGGGGCACCGTGTCCATGGGCTGTGCTCGGAGACCTCCGTGTGGTCCCAAAGTGGCCCAGGGCAGACAGTGAGCCAGGGCAGCTCTCCCCCAGTCCAGGCTGGGTCACTGTGTGAGTGACAGCAGCCGGAGAGACTCACACAGCCTGGGTATTGGTGACCGGACCCCTCAGTGCTCAGTCGTGCCCCATCCACCAACGTAGCCAAAAAGGAGGCGGTACCCAAGTTAAAGACTTGCTCACAGCACACACAAATTTTCCTTCTAAACTAAACTGGTAGAAATGCTGAATATTTGCGGTCTGTCCATTTCCAGTCATTCCTTTAAGTAATAATAATTAATACTGTTGATTAAATGTAAGGCATCTCAGCAAAATTAGACTTAAAGGATGGAGGTTCTGACCCCAGTCCAAATCTTAGCAGGGAAGCTACCCAAGATTACCCAGCTTAATTACAATCCAGCAAATTTACTTTCTAATTAATTCAGTGCATCATTACAATTTAAAATGTAATAATTTAATACTTACTCTTGCCGAAGCAACCAGGCTGTTCCACCTCTTGCGGCAGCGGTCTGCCTCATGCTTATTGTGGGTCACAGATGATACAACGGCGGCGATATCGCCCGATATTTTTTGATATGTCCGGGGGGAGGTTTCCGTGCCCACCCCGGGTTAATTGGCCCCACTTACTCTCCACCTCATTAACGAGAGCTTTCGCCCTCCTTCTCCATGACAGCTCCTCCTGCTGCATTCTGGTATCACTAGACATGCTTCAACTGAACAGACAGCTTCCCTGCTCTCTCCTTCTCTTTCTCCCTCTCTTTCACTATTCTGAGCATACGCAGATGTCCCCTGAACTCCAGAATCGCAGGAAAACTTCTTTGCTTAAAAAAAACGTGCATGCGCAAAACAGCCGTTGCTATGTACGCCAAACCTTGCATGACTGAATAAATCGATGAGGCCCATTTCACATCGCTAAGGCTATCGACCAAATGAAAAAGACGAAACTAGTGGTTTTTAAAATGGGCAATATTCCAGCGATTTTTCAAATTTAAAAAAAAGCACTAAAGCTGGAATGGGCGATAACGATCACAGTGGAAAGTCCAGAATTATAAGCACTTTAATCGCTAGGTATGACAAAGCTCCCATTCGGACTCTGAAAGGCAGTGTCAGGAAAATATTCAGAGGATGGTAACCATAGAAATACAATAGTTTCCCATAATGGAAAACTGGCTTCCCTTTCTATGTTACAAAATGACAGACTGGCTCTCCAGCACTGGGTTTAGAAAGAAGAAAACCATTGCATTTATATGCTGTCCTTTAAAACAATGCGGTGTTATGGAGGTAAATGCAACAGGGAGTTTGCATACTGCAACATCTCACAAACAGCAATGAGCTGAATGACAAGATAATCTGCTTCTGGTAGTGTCAGTTGATGAATAAACATTAGCCAGAGCACTGGGAAAGCTCCCGACTGTTCTTTATAGACTGACATAAATAGAATAGTTTATACGCACCCTAACAGGCAGACAGGGTCTCAGTTCAACATTTCTTCTGAAAAATGGCCCTTCCTACATACCAACGTACGTGTCTCTCAGGCTAGATTGGTGTTCAAGGCTTGGGGTGGGGCTTTAACCACAACCTTCTGAAGCAGGTGAAAATGCAACAAGTGAGCCAAGCTGCCACTTCCTATTTCTGCATTACAGAGTTTGGAACAACAGTATACATAAAATAGACATTTTCTTTTTAAAAATAGTTTTTTAATTTAATTCTTAAATTCAAGAATTTCAAACTGTTGCACCACTTGAGTGTCCTGTCAAACAATAAACCGTAAGGCCGGTGTGCTGTCAGTGTTTCCAGAAAAAGAGTACTATTGGAAGTGTGACAACAGTGACATTTCTGCCTTTATTTTAAATAATGCCTTTAAAAAAACTAGATTTAAAATGGAACTGGCTACGTTACAAAATAACAGACAGGATCTCCAACTGTGAGGAAGCAAATGGTATAAGAATTTCCTTTGAAGATTTAAGGGAGAGGGAATGAATCATAAATGATTACAAGTACAACTTGACAGGCCATGAAGGAATCAACTCTATTCTCTCAGAATACTTAGTCACTAGGGCAATCCTTTATAGGAGGTGGTACCTGGCTTGGAGAAATGTATAAAACGAAACAGTGCTTTCCACAAAATAGCATTATGTGAGATTTATTAACTTCTCAGATGTGACTACTTCACATAAATGGCTGTGACATGAAAGTAGCCTCATAGCACACTCACAGCTCTAACTGCTAAACTTAAATTCTGGCAACAGTGTCTGAACTCAGGCAAACCTGACTCATCCCGAAGTCCTGTTGCTGACCAGAGTCTATGAGAAACACCACTTTAAAAAAAGTATATTAGCCCCTCGTGGACTGATTCGACCGACCCCACATTAAACCCGCGGACTGCTGCCAGCTAATGCTCACCTGCCCCGATCATCACCACTACCCTCTCCTTCCCCGATCAACACTCCGTCTCAATCACCACTACCCTCTCCTCCCCCGATCAACCCTCCGTCTCAATCACCACTACCCTCTTCTCCCCCGGTCAACTCTCCGTCTCAATCACCACTACCCTCTCCTTCCCCGATCAACACTCCGTCCCAATCACCACTACCCTCTCCTCCCCCGGTCAACTCTCCGTTCCAATCACCACTACCTTCTCCTCCCCCGGTCAACTCTCCGTTCCAATCACCACTACCTTCTCCTCCCCCGGTCAACTCTCCGTTCCAATCACCACTACCTTCTTCTCCCCCGATCAACCCTCCGTCCCAATCCCCACTACCCTCTCCTCCCCCGGTCAACTCTCCGTTCCAATCACTGCTACCTTCTCCTCCCCCGATCAACCCTCCGTCCCAATCCCCACTACCCTCTCCTCCCCCGATCAACCCTCCGTCCCAATCACTGCTACCCTCCCTCCTGGTTGCTCCCCCCACTCACAATCTCACCCCGTCTGGTCCTTTTTAAGGACTTACATGAGGGCCATTGCTGATGGCGCATGGCTTGATCTTCGCGGTCTCCTCTCCGGTGAGCTGAGTACAGACCTAAATCAGTTTTTCACAACTCACCAGTTCGATGATAATGAGGCCCAATGCTAAACATTAGGTGCGCCTCAGGATTCTCCATTCAGAAGTCAGGACGTTCCCTGTGAACCAGTTTATGCCGGTCAAAGCCCAAGTGTGGTACTCAGGTGAGGTAGGGTTAACGGGCTAGTAAGAGGGATGGATCTAATTGTAATGCAGACATAGTTCAGTCGCCATTTGAAAGTCATACATTCAGTCTTCATTTTTTCTATTTCTATTATAAATTCCTATGTCAACATTATAATTAAAACTGCCTATTGTAACCTTGTCACATTGGCAGGAGAGTGTAATTACAATGTGACTAGCTTACAATAGGCAATTTTCATTATAAATATAATCATAGGAATTTAAAGTAAAAAAAGTTGGCATGCAGCTCCAACAACACACAGGAAGCTCGACACCATCCAGGACAAAGCAGCCCTCTTGATTGGCACCCCATCCCCCACCACCTTAAACATACACTCCCTCCACCACCAGCGCATCGTGGCTGCAGTGTGTGCCATCTACAAGTTGCACTGCAGCAACTCGCTAAGGCTTCTTCAACGGCACCTCCCAAACGGGCAACCATTACCATCTAGAAGGACGAGGGCAGCAGGCGCATGGGAACACCACCACCTCCACGTTCCCCTCCAAGTCACACACCATCCTGACTTGGAAATATATCGGCCGTTCCTTCATCGTCGCTGGGTCAAAATCCTGGAACTCCCTCCCTAACATCACTATGGGAGCACCTTCACCACACGGACTGCAGCGGTTCAAGAAGGCGGCTCGCCATCACCTTCTCAAGGTCAATTAGAAATTAGGTGTTGTCAGCAATGCCCACATCCTGTGAATGAATAAAAATGTTACTTATAGCAATAATATATTATAAAAAAAACAATGAAAAGTCCATGATGGATAAGTTACTCTTTATAAACACTTCTTAGGATGGAATCCGAAACTCTTGGTAGATTCTTTGAACGAAACCTTGGGTTCTGACATGATGAATTCAGTCAGTCGCTTTGCTAATAAAACTTTCTGAGCGAGTGGGGTCTCGTGTGGTAAATAAGCAGGACTCGAGATAGGCGAGTCTACAGTGAGCCTTCAGTTACCTTCTTCAATCTCCGCTTGATGGTTTGCACTGCTCTCTCTGCCTGACTGTTGGATGCTGGTTTGAACGGGGCAGATGTAACATGTTTGATCCCACTGCAGGTCATGAACTCTTTGAACTCAGCAATGGTGAAACACAGCCCGTTGTCGCTCACCAGGACATCAGGCAGGCCATGCGTGGCAAACGTGGCCCGCAGGCTTTCAGTGGTGGCAGCGGACGTGCTTGCCGACATTATCTCACATTCAATCCATTTGGAGTACGCATCTACAACCACTAGGAACATTTTACGCAAGAATGGGTCTGCATAGTCGACATGCACCATGGTTTGGAGGGCCAAGACCATAAACTTAGTGGCGCCTCCCTGGATGCATTGCTTAACTGAGAACATGTATTGCATTTGTGCACGCAGGACTCTAAGTCCGCTTCGATACCAGGCCACCACACGTAGGATCTGACTATCGCTTTCATCATTACGATGCCTGGGTGGGTACTGTGGAGATCACTAATAAAAGTGTCCCTGCCCTTTTTTGGTACCACGACCCAATTACCCCACGGAAGGCAGTCTGCCTGTATAGACATTTCATCTTTGCACCGCTGGTACGGCTTTATCTCTTCTTGCATTTCTAATGGGGCACTGGACCAGCTCCCGTGAAGCATACAGTTTTTTACTAAGGACAGTAAAGGGTCCTGGCTCGTCCAAATTCTAATCTGTCGGGCGGTAACGGGTGATTGCTCACTCTCGAATGCTTCCATTACCGTGACTATATCTGCGGGCTGTGCCATTTCCACCCCCGTGGTGGGCAATGGCAGCCTACTGAGAGCATCGGCACAGTTTTCTGTGCCTGGCCTGTGGCGGATGGCGTAATTGTATGCACACAACGTGAGCGCCCATCTCTGGATGCGGGCCGATGCATTCGTATTTATCCCTTTACTTTCAGAAAAGAGGATTATAAGCAGCTTATGGTCAGTTTCCAATTCAAATTTGAGCCCAAACAGATATTGATGCATTTTCTTTACCCCATAAACACACGCTAACGCTTCTTTTTAAATCATGCTGGCGGCTCTCTCAGCCTTAGACAGACTTCTGGATGCATAAGCAACCGGTTGCAATTTCCCAGATTCATTAGCTTGTTGCAATACACAGCCGACACCATATGACAACGCATCACATGCTAGTAACAAACGCTTACATGGATCATACAACATAAGCATTACAGTTTTCTAGCTGTTACAAAAGCATTTTCTTGGCATTTACCCCATACCCATTCGTCTCCTTTACGCAATAAGGATCTATCAGTGTACTGAGACCGGTAAGAAGTTACCAAAGTAGTTCAGGAATCCTAGAAATGACCGCAGCTCCGTCACGTTCTGTGGCCTCAGTGCGTTCTCAATTGCCTCCGTCTTTGAATCAGTGGGCCTGATGCCGTCTGTCGCGATTCTTCTCCCAGGAACTCCATTTCAGGCACCAGGAAAATGCACTTCGATCATTTTAACCTGAGTCCCATGCGGTTGAGCCGACTAAGAACCTCCTCCAGGTTCTGCAGATGCTCGACCGTGTCCCGACCTGTAACCAATATATCGTCCTGTAAGACCACAGTGCACGGGGCCGACTTCACTAAACTTTCCATGTTTCTCTGGAATATCGCCGCGGCTGATCGAATCCTAAACGGGCATCTGTTGTAAATGAAGAGACCTTTGTGCGTGTTGATGCAGGTGAGGCCCTTCGATGATTCCTCCAGCTCCTGCGTCATGTAGGCCGAGGTCAAGTCCATAGTGAACGTCTTTCCTCCCGCCAGCATGTGGTAGTGGGTATTGATCCTGCAGGGAGAAACAATTGATAGTTACTTTGTCATCACCACAGATTCTGATGGTACTGTCTCCCTTGAGGACTGGAACAATCGGACTGGCCCACTCGTTGAATTCGATCGGCGAAATGAGTCCCTCTCGGTGCAGCCTGTCCAGCTCAATCTCCACCCTCTCTCCCATCGTGTACAGTGCTGCTCTTGCCTTGTGATGGATGGGTCGCGCCCCCGGAATTAGGTGGATTTGCTCCTTGGAACTTCCCAAAGCTGGGTTCGAACAGCGAGGGGAACTTGTTTATGACCTGGGCACACGTGTGTCATCAACGGGCGAGAGCGCTCGGACATCGTCCCAGTTCCAGCGTATCTTTCCCAGCCAGCTCCTGCTGAGCAGCGTGGGACCATCGCCCGATATCACCCAGAGTGGTAATTTGTGCACCGCTCCATTGTAGGAGATTTTACAGTAGCACTGCCGATTATGGAAATCAGTTCCTTTGTGTAAGTTCCCAGATTAGTGCGAATGGGAGTCAGGACTAGCCGTGAGTCCTTGCTGCACCACAATTTAGCAAAAGTCTTTTTGCTCATAATGGATTGTCTCGTGCCTGTGTCCAGCTCCATTGACACTGGGAGTCCATTTAATTCAACCTTCAGCATTATCGGAGGACACTTTGTGGTAAATGTGTGCACCCAACATACCTGTGCCTCCTCGGTCTGAGGCTCTGGTTCGTCGTGATCTGCCGTGGATCTGTCCTCCTCTGCAACATGGTGGTTTGCAGGATTAGCAGGGTTTGCAGCTCGCCTGCACATACATTAGAAATGTCCCATTGTTCTACAACCCTTGCAAACGTATCCTTTGAAGCGGCATGAATGGAAATGATGATCACCCCCGCAGCGCCAACAAGGTGTTAATGGCCTAACATTCAGCACCCTTGATGGTGGACTCTGAGACATCTGCGAACGTGCAGCTGCAGGCATGTGAGGCTTGCCCTGTACGTTGCAATTCGAAAACAATATTACTTTGTTCACAGTACTTGTAGCAGCGCTTGTGTGCTGAGAGATTTGCTTGGTATGGTCACTGGTGGCGATAAATGCCTGGACTATCGCTATGGCTTTACTCAAGGTTGGGGTCTCGACAGTCAAAAGTTTGCGAAGTATCACTTCATGGCCAATGCCAAGTAGAAAGATGTCCCTGAGCATGTGCTCCAAGTGTCCTTCAAATTCGCAATGTCCTGCAAGGCGTCTTAGCTCGGCGACATAGCTCGCCACTTCCTGGCCTTCAGACCTTTTGTACGTGTAGAACCGGTACCTCGCCATCAGAACGCTTTCCTTCGGGTTCAGATGCTCCCGGACCAGTGTGCACAAATTATCATACGATTTCTCCGTGGGTTTCGCTGGAACAAGAAGATTTTTCATGAGGCCATATGTTGGTGCCCCGAAAATGGTGAGGAGAATCGCCCTTCGTTTGGTAGCGTTTGCTTCTCCTTCCAACTCGTTGGCCACAAAGAATTGGTCGAGTCACTCCACAAAGGTTTCCCAATCATCTCCCTCCGAAAATTTATCCAGGATGCCCACAGTTCTCTGCATTGTTGGATTCGTCATCTGTATCGTGTCGCCAGTTGTTATGTATGAATAAAGAACCTGACCGAATATGGTGAGCTCAAAGTAAAGTGTAACCGTAGCCTTTTATTACAGGTCTCCAGTGTGCCTCTCCAGCCTGTGAGGCCTCCTTAAGTTCAGGTGCTCCCAAGGGATTGTGGGATCCCTTGGGACTCCAGGGGATGAGCCCTCTGGTGATTATACAAGGTATTTACAGGTTTACATATATAACACGTTCCTAGAACCGTTGTGGTTCAAGATGACATTCTGGTCACAGGTCACGACACTGCTGAACATCTGAATAATCTTGAAGAAGTCCTACATCGTCTGGACAAAGTGGGACTCAGGCTGAAATGTTCGAAGTGTGTCTTCATGACACCTGAAGTTGAATTCCTGGGGAGGAAGATTGCTGCTGATGGCATCAGGCCTACTGATTCGAAAACCAAGGCCATCAAAAATGCACCCAGTCCTCAGAATGTGACAGAGCTGCGTTCATTCCTTGGGCTACTCAACTACTTTGGTAATTTCTTACCCAGATTGAGCACTTTATTAGAGCCACTGCACATGCTGCTCAGAAAAGGCGACAACTGGGTCTGGGGTGTATCTCAAGATAAAGCTTTTGAGAAAGACAAGAATCTGCTCTGTTCGAATAAGCTGCTTGTTCATTATGATCCATGTAAGCATCTTGTATTGGCCTGTGATGCTTCATCATATGGGGTTGGCTGTGTACTCCAACAAGCAAATGAGTCGGGTAAGCTACAACCTGTTGCGTATGCCTTGAAATGTTTGTCAAAGGTGGAAAGAGCTTACAGCATGGTAGAAAAAGAAGCTTTGGCCTGTGAGTATGGGGTGAAATAGATGCACCAGTACCTGTTTGGTCATTGTTTTGAACTCGAAACGGATCCAAGCCACTCATTTCATTGTTTTCGGAAATCAAAGGTATTAATACCAATGCATCGTCCCGTATCCAGAGGTGGGCATTGACATTGACTGCCTATGATTATGTTATCCGTCATAGATATGGTACAGAGAATTGTGCCGATGCACTGAGTCATCTGCCCTTACCCACATCTGACGTGGAGATGCCTCAACCTGCAGATCTACTGTTAATAATGGATGCTTTTGAGAGTGAAGGAACTCCTGTCACTGCTCAACAAGTGAGGATCTGGGCCAGCCATGATCCCATTTTATCGGTTGTGAAACATTGAGTCCTCGGTGGTGATTGGTCTGCAATGCCTATCGAGATGTGTGATGAGACCAAACCTTACAACCGTTGCAAAGATGAACTATCCATTTAGTCAGATTGTCTACTGTGGGGCAATCATGCTGTTATGTCTAAGAAAGGCAGAGAACAATTTGTACGTGAGCTACATAGCACTCATCCTGGTATCGTCATGATGAAAGCATTGCCAGGTCTCATGTATGGTGGCCTGGAATTGACTCTGATCTGGAATCATGTGTGCATCAGTGCAATACTTGCATGCAGCTAAGTAAAGTACCAGAGGATTCTCCGCTGAGTCTTTGGTCATCACCATCTAAACCATGGTTGAGGATACACATCGATTTTGCGGGCCCTTTCCTGGGAAAGATGTTTTTTGTTGTGGTGGATGCATATACAAAGTGGATAGAGTGTTTTATTATTTCATCCAGTACATCCACAGCTATTATTGAGAGCCTTCGTGACATGTTTGCTACTCATGGTTTGCCTAACATTGTTTTGAGCGACAACGGATCTTGCTTCACAAGTCTTGGGTTTCAGGAGTTCATGAAACTGGTATCAGACATGTAAGGTCAGCTCCATTCAAGCCTGCTTCTAATGGTCAAGCAGAGCGTGCGGTTCAAACGATCAAGCAAAGCATGAAACGTGTGACTCGGTTCACTGCAGACTTGTTTGTCATGTATATTGCTTAGTTACAGGACAAGACCTCACACGCTTACCGGGGTCTCCCCTGCTGAACTACTGATGAAGAGAAGTCTCAAGACCAAGCTCTCTCTTGTCCATCCTGATTTGAATGGTCATGTTGAAAACAGACGTCAAAGTCAGCCATGGTATCATGATCGTGCTGCTGTGTCACATGACATCTCTGTTAACGATCCAGTTTATGGTCAAGGTGCAAAGGATATGAATTATGGTAAAGGTCCAAAGTGGATCGCCAGTATTCTAACAGGAGGGAAACAGAGTGTTTATTGTCGTGCTCAAGAATGGGCAAGCATGCAGGAAACATGTTTGTCAGATAAAACTGTGGCACACGGATGAACTGAAACCGGTTGAGGAAGATGCAGTCAGTGTCTAACCAACCAATGTTCATTCATCAGAAGACTCTGCTGTCATTACTGAATCTGGACTTTCAGTCTCTGATAGGGTCATTACCAGTTCCATCAGATCGGTTACTCAGCCTCCAGTCATAACTGACTCAGAACGCTCGCCCAGAACTGGAGTTGAACTGAGACGATCAATTTGTGAGTGAAAAGCCCCAGACCGTCTTAATTTGTAAAGAGACTGATACTAAGATCTTGAAGAGGGATGTTGTTATGTATTGATACTTGGGGTCACTGGACACCAGGGGGCGCCACTGTCGGAGTTCATCGGGGTGTACGCGCGTATGCACGGGCTCTGCTATATAAGAGCGAGCACCATGTCATGTGCGCACTTTGGGCGCGAATAAAGTTGAACCAGGTTTGCACCTGAGTGAGTTTACAGTCACAAGTCTTTCGAGTCATTATATACATGCTCCAACCCCCTCCTCAGCCCCCTGATTTTTTTACTATTTTCTCTGCCCAGATGACCCAGTTTGAAGTCTCCCCTACTACACCATTGTATCAACTCCCACAAGCAGGGAGAGAAACAAAGCTTGCTTGTCTGATCAACTACCAGAATATGAGAACACCTCAGGTCCTGTTTCACCATTTAACCCCTCGGCTGCCAAACCTCGTCATTCTTCCGACTTCACACTCCTCAATACTCTCTGGGGCCAATTTTCAGCACCTCACTGCCCGCTCCCGCCGATATTCCTCCTGAAGATCCGCCCAGTACCACTTTCGGGGTGGGCTGGAGCGGGGCGGGAGGGGAGAGCCACCGAGAACCGCCCGCTGACGTCAGCGGACGGCCGAGTGGCGCAACTGAGCTCCCGCCCGCCGAGCTCCCAGATTCCTGCGGGCGGGAGTCGGCAGAACTCGGCGGCAGAACGGGGGTGGACCGCAGGCCGGAGGCCGGTCTGTCCCTGACAGTGAGCCTGAAGAAGTTGACGAAAAGGGAACCGTGTAATACGTTTTTTCAACAGCGACTTACCTGGATGGGGTCCGCTGAAGGTCTTCGGATACTTTTAACATTTTTTGCTGCTGTTTTTTTTTTCCGGTCTTCGACCCTCCGTGGGCCCGACTCCATCCTCGCGGCACTTGGGCGGCAAGCTCCTCTGCTGCCGAGAATAGGATCTACCGCCCGCTGTCGCCCAGATTGGCAACGTACGTTCCCCCATTTTCCGCCTGCCGACCTTCAAGGGACCACCTTCCTGAATATCCCGCCCTAAGTACCGTCCGGTACCTCGGCGGCCATTGGCGGCACTTGGGCGGCGGAGGCCTTGCTGAAAATAGGCCCCTATACCCTGACAATTGGGTAGTGGGTTATTAAAAGAACAATGAGGCATATTTTGACAGTTATAAACCATTTCACAGATCTGTGCAATACAATGGACTATAAACATTTAATTAAGAAACAAATAATTAATAAGGAATGGTAGCATCACTTGGAAGTCACTGGACGAGTAATCCAGAAACCTGAACTAATGATCCAGGGACATGAGTTCAAATCCCACTATGGCAGTTGAGGAATTTAAATACAGTTAATTAAATAAATCTGGAATAAAGTAATGATGACTATCAAACTACCAGATTGTCGTAAAAATCTATCTAGTTCATTAATGTCCTTCAGGTGATGGAAATCTGTCGTCCTTATCCAGTCTGATCTATATTTGACTCCCAAACCACAGCAATGTGGTTGACTCTTAACTGCTCTCTGAAATGGCCCAGCAAGACACTCAGTTGGATACAAGTGCTATGAAAAACAATAATAAGAATAAAATCAGCCGGACCACCGGGCATCGACCTCGTTTCCGGCTCCGGACACCACAATGGCACACCCCGCCCAGTCGACCCTGCAAAGTCCTTCTCACCAACATCTGGGGTCTTGTGCCAAAATTGGGAGAGCTGTCCCACAGATTAGTCAAGCAACAAACAGCCTCACATAATCATACCTTTCAGCCAATGTCCCAGATTCCTCCATCACCATCCCTGGGTATATCCTGTCCCACCGGCAGAACAGACCCACCAGAGGTGTCAGGAGGGAGTGGCCTTGGCAGTCCTCAACATTGGCTTTGCACTCCATGAAGTCTCATGGCTTCAGGTCCAGCATGGGCAAGGAAACCTCCTGCTGATTACCACCTACCGCCCTCCCTCAGCTGATGAATCAGTGCTCCTCCATGTTGAATATCCCCATCCTCAATGATGGCGGAGCCTAGCACGTGAGTGCAAAAGACAAGGCTGAAGCGTTTACAACCATCTTCAGCCAGAAGTGCCACATGGATGATCCATACCGGCCTTCTCCTGAGGTCCCCACCATCACAGAAGCCAATTCGATTCATGCCACGTGATATCAAGAAATGGCTGAGCGCACTGGATACAGCAAAGGCTATCGGCCCTGACAACATCCTGGCTATTGTACTGAAGACTTGTGTTTCAGAATTAGCCGTGCCTCTAGCCAAGCTGTTCCAGTACAGCTACAACACTGGCATCTATCTGACAATGTGGAAAACTGTCCAGTTCTGTCCTGTCCACAAAAAGCAGGACAAATCCAATCCAACCAATTACCGCCCCATCAGCCTGCTCTCAATTATCAGCAAAATGATGGAAGGTGTTATTCAGAGTGCTATCAAGCGGCACTTACTCACCAATAACCTGTTCACCAATGCCTAGTTTGGGTTCCGCCAGGACCACTCGGCTCCAGACCTCATTACAGCCTTGGTCCAATCATGGATAAAAGAGCTGAATTCCAGAGATGAGGTGAGAGTGACTGCCCTTGACATCAAGGCAGCATTTGACCGAGTGTGGCATCAAAGAGCCCGAGTAAAATTGAAGTCAATGGGAATCAGGGGGAAAACTCTCCACTGGCTGGAGTCATACCTAACATAAAGGAAGATGGTTGTGGTGGTTGGAGGTCAATCATCACAGCCCCAGGACATAGCTGCCGGAGTTCCTCAGAGCAGTGTCCTAGGCCCAGCCACCTTCAACTGCTTCATCAATTACCTTCCCTCCATAATAAGTTCAGAAGTGGGGATGTTCGCTAATGACTGCACGGTGTTCCATGCCATTCGCAACTCCTCATGCAGCAAGACCTGGACAACATTCAGACTTGGGCTGATAAGTGACAAGTAACATTCACGCCACACAAGTGTCAGGCAATGACTATCTCCAACAAGTGAGAGTCTAACCACCTCCCCTTGACAGTCAACAGCATTACCATCGCCAAATCTCCCACCATCAAAATCCTGGGGGTCATCATTGACCAGAAACTTAACTGGACCAGCCACATAAGTAACAATAGCAGGTCAAAGGCTGGGTATTCTGTGGTGAGTGTCTCACCTCCTGACTCCTTTGCACCATCTACAAATACAAGTCAGGGGAGTGTGATGGAATACTCTCCACTTGCCTGGATGAATGCAGCTCCAACAACACTCAAGAAGCTCAACAGCATCCGGGACAAAGCAGCCCGCTTGATTGGCACCCCATCGACCACTTTAAGCATTTGCTCCCTCCATCACCGATGAACCGTGGCTGCAGTGTGTATCATCTACAAGATGCACTGCAGCAACTCGCCAAGGCTTCTTTGGCAGCACCTCCCAAACCCCGACCTCTACCGCCTAGAAGGACAAGGACAGCAGGCGCATGGGAACACCACCACCTCCACGTTCCCCTCCAAGTCACACACCATCCTGACTTGGAAATATATCGCCGTTCCTTCATTGGCGCTGGGTCAAAATCCTGGAACTCCCTCCCTAACAGCACACCACACAGACTGCAGCGGTTCTAGAAGGCGGCTCACCAGCATCTTCTCAAGGGCAATTAGGGATGGGCAATAAATGCTGGCCTTGCCAGTGACGCCCACATCCCAGGAATAAAAAAATGTTCTTTCTTTAACGCGAACGAAACCAAAAAGTTGAACCTATCTTTTGATCAAAATACTCAGTTTGAACTTTATCAAGATATTCAAATTTTGTTACAAATGTGCGTACTTCTGACAGATGATGGTCTGGAAACAGTCAAAATATGGCTGGAAACTCAAACAACTGAAACATAAAGGATACTGCAGTCACTTCTCATTTTTATGCTCCATTAAATGCATTGACATAAATCGCATTTCACTTTTTGCTGATATCGCAGAAAATAAACAACATCCTATCAGAGGAATCGGCTTTTACTGGTCATGTGCTCACTGAATATAAATTGGCCACCACTGAAGTTAAAGACGAGCTCCATATTTGCCTGTCAATCGGTGCCTCTGGGTTCTCAGAGTTCTTGAAACTTTCAGTGCACAAGAATGTTAATAGTGAATAAAACATTGTGTACTCCTTGCAAAGTCATGACCTTCAATTATATCCATTTTCAGCAAAGCGACAATAATCAATGTTTTTTTTCCTGCGGGGGTAACCTTTATTTAAATGCACACAATTAAACATAGCAGCACAATGTTTATAAAAAAGGCCAACTGCTCTTTATTTGTACTCATGACATAAAAGCAAACAAAGTTAGATTTATTCAGATAGATGTCATCTATGATTAATATATTAATTGTGTCCATCCTATATATATTAATTCAAAGACAGTTTTAGAAGCGATTAATTTGCCCACATCTATTACATTGATAAAGATCTTGCACATAACTAAATGGCTTTGTTAGGTCATCTTTCTTTTGGTTGTTATCTATTTATGTTTATATATCCAAGCTGCAAGGTGGTCTTGAGTGTAGTCTCATGCAGCATCTTGGATATATCTCAATAGAACTGTTGTTCAGCCCACTGATGTACTAAGAGACTATTTACCAAGATGTAATTGGGACACAGACAAGAAGCAGAAATAAATCTTTTTACAATCCACTTGAGGCCATAAAAGCTGCAGTTAATAATATTTTCGTAACAAATCATAGGAAGTTAGGAATGTACAGGACTGGAAAAAAACACAATTGTCGTCCATCTGGCAAGTCCCAGTGCCTAGAAATATCATAACCCGCAATATCTCTCATACCCCTCTATTAAATGTTTCTGTTTATCTTGTTCACTTTGTGATTATGCAGATATTTTTGTGAAGCTCACCTGCTCGTTTGTACCAGCTTTTACAAATGATAAGAAATGGTTACTTTCCATGAAGATAACAGGAACACAAGTATGCAAGCAAAAGACGTCTGCCTAAGGTGACCTACAGTTTCTGTGCCCCCTCTCAAACTTCAGGTTGTTAGTTGAAAGAAGTGTGTGCACGGATCAATACAATTGAATCCAGTATATGCAGTTGTGAAATAAAGCATCCCTGTCACAGTCATCACCTGTGCAATGTACAAGAAGCGTAAAGGGTTCCTCAACCCTGTGATATAACCAGCAGCTTAATGACTTCCTGTCATAAATTTGTCAATCTTGCCTGAGCTAATAAGTTTATATTATACAAAACCACTTCAAACACAAGCCTTGGCTCTTGGTGCTGCAGAAGTCACTAGATTAATGTCACAGAGCAGATTCGATCCCAAGGGTAGCAACATAGGAACAACTGCGAAGGTGGAAGCTGTGGAGAGTGTAGTTGCTTGATAGTGATGTCTTTGAAGCTTCACACTGGGCAACAATGCAAGCGCTCAAATCTCCCAAGGCCACAGAAGTTATCCTAAAAAAGCAACATGCTGCGGACAGTGGTCTGCCAGTACTGATAAAAGGTCATCCACCTGAAAGATTGGCCACAATATTAACGGGGGGATGGGGAAAGTATGGTGGAGATGAGAAACAACTGAAGAACCAGGGGACGTGGATGTCCCGTCGATCATAATACAGAAACATAGAAACATAGAAAATAGGTGCAGGAGTAGGCCATTCGGCCCTTCGAGCCTGCACCACCATTCAATAAGATCATGGCTGATCATTCCCTCAGTACCCCTTTCCTGCTTTCTCTCCATACCCCTTGATCCCTTAGCCGTAAGGGCCACATCAAACTCCCTCTTGAATATATCCAAAGAACTGGCACCAACAACTCTCTGCTGCAGGGAATTCCACAGGTTAACAACTCTCTGAGTGAAGAAGTTTCTCCTCATCTCAGTCCTAAATGGCCTACCCCTTATCCTTAGACTGTGTCCCCTGGTTCTGTATTTCCCCAATATCGGGAACAATCTACCCGCATCTAACTTGTCCAGTCCCGTCAGAATCTTGTATGTTTCTATGAAATCCCCTCTCATCCTTCTAAACTCCAATGTATAAAGGCCCAGTTGATCCAGTCTCTCCTCATAAGTCACTCCAGCCATCCCAGGAATCAGTCTGGTGAACCTTCGCTGCACTCCCTCAATAGCAAGAATGTCTTTTCTCAGATTAGGAGACCAAAACTGAACAGAATGTTCCAGCTGAGGCCTCACAACTGTAGTAAGACCTCCCTGTTCCTATACTCAAATCTTCTAGCTATGAAGGCCAACATACCATTTGCCTTCTTTACCGCCTGCTGTACCTGTATGCCAACTTTCAATGACTGATGAACCATGACACCCAGGTCTCGTTGCACCTCCCCTTTTCCTAATCTGCCACCATTCAGATAATATTCTGTCTTCGCGTTTTTGCCCCCAAAGTGGATAACCTCACATTTATCCACATTATACTGCATCTGCCATGCATTTGCCCACTCGCCAAACCTGTCTAAGTCACCCTGCAGCCTCTTAGCGTCCCTCTCACAGCTCACACCGCCACCCAGTTTAGTGCCATCTGCAAACATAGAGATATTACACTCAATTCCTTCATCCAAATCATTGATGCATATTGTAAAGAGCTGGGGTCCCAGCACTGAGCCCTGCGGCACTCCACTAGTCACTGACTGCCATTGTGAAAAAGACCCATTTATCCTGACTCTCTGCTTCCTGTCTGCCAACCAGTTCTCTATCCACGTCAGTATATTACCTCCAATACCATGTGCTTTGATTTTGCACACCAATCTCTTGTGTGGGACCTTGTCAAGAGCCTTTTGAAAGTCCAAGTACACCACATCCACTGGTTCTCCCTTGTCCACTCTACTAGTTACATCCTCAAAAAATTCCAGAAGGTTTGTCAAGCATGATTTCCCCTTCATAAATCCATGCTGACTTGTACCGATCCTGTCACTGCTTTCCAAATGCGCTGCTATTTCATCCTTAATAATTGATTCCAGAATTTTCCCCACCACTGATGTCAGGCTAACCGGTCTATAATTACCCACTTTCTCTCTCCCTCACTTTTTAAAAAATGGTGTTATATTAGCTACCCCGCAGTCCATAGGAACTGATCCAGAGTCGATAGACTGTTGGAAAAAGACCACCAATGCATCCACAATTTCGAGGTCCACTTCCTTAAGTAGTCTGGGATGCAGACTATCAGGCCCAGGGGATTTATTGGCCTTCAATCCCATCAATTTCCCTAACACAATTTCCCGCCTAATAAGGATATCCTTCAGTTCCTCCTTCTCACTAGACCCTCGGTCCCCTAGTACTTCCGGAACGTTATTTGTGTCTTCCTTCGTGATTACATTGTACATTAATGATTTAGACGAGGGGATTAAATGTAGTATCTCCAAATTTGCAGATGACACCAAATTGGGTGGCAGTGTGAGCTGCAAGGAGGATGCTATGAGGCTGCAGAGTGACTTGGATAGGTTAGGTGAGTGGGCAAATGCATGGCAGATGAAGTATAATGTGGATAAATGTGAGGTTATCCACTTTGGTGGTAAAAACAGAGAGACAGAGTATTATCTGAATGGTGACAGATTAGGAAAAGGGGAGGTGCAACGAGACCTGGGTGCTATGGTACATCAGTCATTGAAGGTTGGCATGCAGGTACAGCAGGCGGTTAAGAAAGCAAATGGCATGTTGGCCTTCATAGCGAGGGGATTTGAGTACAGGGGCAGGGAGGTGAAACTACAGTTGTACAGGGCCTTGGTGAGGCCACACCTGGAGTATTGTGTACAGTTTTGGTCTCCTAACTTGAGGAAGGACATTCTTGCTATTGAGGGAGTGCAGCGAAGGTTCACCAGACTGATTCCCGGGATGGCGGGACTGACATATCAAGAAAGATTGGATCAACTGGGCTTGTATTCACTGGAGTTCAGAAGAATGAGAGGGGATCTCATAGAAACGTTTAAAATTCTGATGGGTTTAGACAGGTTAGATGCAAGAAGAATGTTCCCAATGTTGGGGAAGTCCAGAACCAGGGGGTCACAGTCTAAGGATAAGGGGTAAGCCATTTAGGACCGAGATGAGGAGAAACTTCTTCACCCAGAGAGTGGCGAACCTGTGGAATTCTCTACCACAGAAAGTTGTTGAGGCCAATTCACTAAATATGTTCAAAAAGGAGTTAGATGTAGTCCTTACTACTAGGGGGATCAAGGGGTATGGCGAGAAAGCAGGAATGGGGTGCTGAAGTTGCATGTTCAGCCATGAACTCATTGAATGGCGGTGCAGGCTCGAAGGGCCGAATGGCCTACTCCTGCACCTATTTTCTATGTTTTCTATGTTTTCTAAGACAGAACCAAAGTATTTGTTCAATTGATCTGCCATTTCTTTGTTCCCCATTATAAATTCACCTGAATCCGACTGCAAGGGACCTACGTTTGTCTTCACTAATCTTTTTCTCTTCGCATATCTATTGAAGCTTTTGCAGTCAGTTTTTATGTTCCCGGCAAGCTTCTTCTTGTACTCTATTTTCCCCCTCTTAATTAAACCCTTTATCCTCCTCTGCTGAATTCTAAATTTCTCCCAGTCCTCAGGTTTGCTGCTTTTTCTGGCCAATTTATATGCCGCTTCCTTGGATTTAACACTATCCTTAATTTCCCTTGTTAGCCACGGTTGAGCCACCTTCCCCGTTTTATTTTTACTCCAGACAGGGATGTACAATTGCTGAAGTTTATCCATGTGATCTTTAAATGTTTGCCATTGCCTATCCACCGTCAACCCTTTAAGTATCATTTGCCAGTCTATTCTAGCCAATTCACGCCTCATACCATCGAAGTTAGCTTTCCTTAAGTTCACGATACCTAGTTTCTGAATTAACTGTGTCACTCTCCATCCTAATAAAGAATTCTACCATGTTATGGTCACTTTTCCCGAAGGGGTTTCGCACAACAAGATTGCTCATTAGTCCTTTCTCAATGTCAGGGCCCGGGAGCCACCTGAATGGACTGTCTGTCAGCGGGGTGGGAGGGAATACTAGCTGCAGGAGGCTGCTGCCGGGGACGCTTGGGAACAGTCCCCAGCAAGCTTCAGTCGGCAATCGGGATGGAGGGAGAACTGCGATCAGGATGGCTGGGGTGGGGAGGCTGCAGATCGTGTCTGGAGGGAGCCCACAAGGAATGCTGAAAAGAACCACTTATGTTGGCGCAATGTATTTGCTTCATGCGATCTTTGCTTTAGCATTCATAGCAACACATAGCTATTAAGAACTAGTTGGTTTATTAACAAAGGTTTAACAATCACAGTGCAAAGAACCGCTTGCCTCATCGTGGATGACCTAAACCCAACTGACTGGGGTTATAATGAGTTTTGTGAACATCACGTGACTGGCTAAGCCACCCACAATGCAACAGTTCTATGAACCTGTGAACATACTGCAAAGTCACAGGTGAAGCAGTCTGTAGTGGGTCCCTAACGGGCTCCAAAATCTAGAAGTCGTCGACCAAGAACATGTCAGCAGGATCTGAGCTGCCTGCCTCCACCTCTGCTGAAGCTGCATCCCTTCTCGCTGGACCGATGCAACAATGACATCCAATGGCCACTGTCCTTCCCCCCCACCCCAACCTCCACTCTCAATGCCAGTGACACAAAGCAGTCCTATGACCAACAATCCACCTCGTGCACATCCCCACATCGGTCCCCATCAATTTATGTCTTCCAATCCATCAACAAGCAACTGAAAAGGCGACTTGTACTTGCAAGGTAAGTTGACATGAGGATTGATGTGATCGAGTAGGGCTTAGCAAGACAGAGTAAGGGGGATGTGCGCACTAGAGATTGCACCACGTAGGAGCAGCAGGAGAAGGAAAAGTACAGCTTTGTAGTCACACAAGGGTATGCACATGGGTGCATGAGAAAATGTTATGTTATTTAGTAGAATCACATAAAATGTATTACTTTGCACCATTTTCCCGTGCAACCCATTCTTGGTTGCTGGCTGGCAAGTCACCTTTTCAGTTGCTTGTTGGGGCAGAATCTGCTGAGGGGTAATGACGTCACAGGGCTGCAGGGCACTGATTGGTTGCTTATTAGAAGGGGAGATTTTCAGACAGGAAACAGAAACCAATCACGTCAAGATCTGTCGGAGTCAATCTATTCATCAGGACCTGAATATCATCGGCCTTTGAAAGTGGAAGGAGAAATATTTCTCTGGTGCTGTGTTGGGGTCATCATCTTCCTCCTCCTCCTCTTACCCTTCCTCCTCCTTCTCCTCCTCCTCAGATTCATCCGCAGATGATGTGTGCTCAGTACCTTGTTCCTCCTGCAGCTCCAATCTTCATAGCACACCACAATTATTCTGGAGACTCTGGCTGGTGTGTACTGAAGGGCGGCTCCAGATGTGTCCAGGCACCTGAAGCATATCTTGAGCATGCCGATTGCTTGCTCACTGATACATCTGGTTGTCATATGGCTTAAGTTAAACCACTCTTGGGCTTCATTGGTTAGGTTTTTCATGGCCAAGTTTGAAGGGGTGTTCTTTGTCTCCTAGTAACCACACCTTAAGTCTGCTTGCAGGTCCAAAGAGTTCAGGGATGTTGGACTGTCACAGAATGAAAACATCATGGCAAGCCCCCGGGAATCTGGCGTACACTTGTATAAACCTATTCTTGTGATTGCACATTGATGGAATGGAACTCGTTATGGTTAAGAATACTGCTGGTTGATCTGGTGGTGTGCGGATTGCCACATGTGTGCAGTCAAGAACATAACGGCATTGCATGCTCTGCACACGCGGGAAGCCAACCAGAGCTGTAAACCCGAGCACCCACTCATTCTACCCAACATCATCATAGGTGAAGTTAACATAATTGCTGGCCCTGGCAAACAACCGATCAGTGACCTGCCTTATGCATTTGTGTGCAGCCGACTGGGAGATCCTAGAAATGTCACCAGCAAAGCCTTGGAAGGAGCCAGGGGCAAAAACGTTGACGGTGATGGTCATTTCCACGACCACTAGTAATGTCTGGCCACTGGCTCCAGCAGGGAGCAGCTCTTCTTCGAGAAGGGTTCAGATATCTGCAACCTCAATCTTCGAAAGCACTGCTGTTCCAGTGAGCTGCTCCCCTCTCTGCTCCCCTCTCTGCTGCTCCCCTCTCTGCTCCCCTCTCTCTGCTCCACTCTCTGCTCCACTCTCTGCTCCCCTCTCTCTGCTCCCTCTCTCTGCTCCCCTCTCTGCTCCCCTCTCTGCTCCACTCTCTGCTCCACTCTCTGCTCCCCTCTCTGCTCCACTCTCTGCTCCACTCTCTGCTCCACTCTCTGCTCCACTCTCTGCTCCCCTCTCTCTGCTCACTCTCTCTGCTCCCCTCTCTGCTCCCCTCTCTGCTCCCCTCTCTGCTCCACTCTCTGCTCCACTCTCTGCTCCCCTCTCTCTGCTCCCTCTCTCTGCTCCCCTCTCTGCTCCCCCCTCTCTGCTCCCCTCTCTGCTCCCTCTCTCTGCTCCCCTCTCTGCTCCCCTCACTCTGCTCCCCTCTCTGCTCCACTCTCTGCTCCCCTCTCTCTGCTCCCCCTCTCTGCTCCCCTCTCTCTGCTCCCCTCTCTGCTCCACTCTCTGCTCCACTCTCTGCTCCCCTCTCTCTGGCTCTCCCCTCTCTCTGCTCCCGTCTCTGCTCCCCTCTCTCTGCTCCCTCTCTCTGCTCCCCTCTCTGCTCCACTCTCTGCTCCCCTCTTTGTGGCTCTCCCCTCTCACTGCTCCCCTCTCTGCCACTCCCCTCTCTGTTCCCCTCTCTCTGCTCTCTCTCTCTGCTCCACTCTCGGCTACACTCTCTCTGCTACCCTCTCTCTGCTCAGCTCTCTCTGCTCCCCTCTCTGCTCCCCTCTCTGCTCCCCTCTCTCTGCTCCCCTCTCTCTGCTCCCCTCTCTCTGCTCCCCTCTCTCTGCTCCTCTCTCTGCTCCTCCCTCTCTGCTCCCCTTTCTCCGCTCCACTCTCTGCTCCCCTCTCTCTGCTCCCCTCTCTCTGCTCACCTTGCTGCTCTCCTCGCTCTGCTGCCCTCTCTCTGCTCCCCTCGCTGCTCCCCTCTCTCTGCTCCCCTCTCTGCTCCTCTATCTGCTCCCCTCTTTCAGCTCCCCTCTCTCTGCTCCCCTCTCTCTGCTCCCCTCTCTGTTCCCCTCTCTCTGCTCCTCTCTCTGCTCCTCTCTCTGCTCCTCTCTCTGCTCCTCTCTCTGCTCCCCTCTCTCTGCTCCTCTCTCTGCTGCTCTCTCTGCTCCCCTCTCTCTGCTCCCCTCTCTCTGCTCCTCTCTCTGCTCCTCTCACTGCTCCCCTCTCTCTGCTCCTCTCTCTGCTCCCCTCTCTCTGCTCCTATCTATGCTCCCCTCACGGCTCCCCTCTCTCTGCTCCCGTCTCTGCTCCTATCACTCTGCTCCCCTCTCTGCTCCCCTCTCTGCTCCCCTCTCTCTGCTCCCCTCTCTCTGCTCCCCTCTCTCTTCTCCCCTCTCTGCTCCCCTCTCTCTGCTCCTCTCTCTGCTCCCCTCTCTCTGCTCCCCTCACTGCTCCACACTCTGCTCCCCTCTCTCTGCTCCCCTCTCTGCTCCCCTCACTGCTCTCCTCTCTCTGCCCCTCTCTCTGCTCCCCTCTCTCTGCTCTCCTCTCTGCTCCCCTCGCTGCTCCCATCTCTCTGCTCCTCTTTCTGCTCCCCTCTCTCTGCTCCCCTCACTGCTCCCCTCTCTCTGCTCCCCTCTCTCTGCTCCCCTCTCTGCTCCCCTCTCTCTGCTCCCCTCTCTCTGCTCAACTCGATGCTCCCCTCTCTCTGCTCCCCTCGCTGCTCCTCTCTCTGCTCCCCTCTCTCTGCTCCCCTCTCTCTGCTCCCCTAACTCTGCTCCTCTCTCTGCTCCACTCTCTCTGCTCCTCTCTGCTCCTCTCACTGCTCCCCTCTCTCTGCTCCCCTCGCTCTGCTCCCCTCTCTCTGCTCCCCTCACTGCTCCCCTCTCTCTGCTACCCTCTCTCTGCTCAGCTCTCTCTGCTCCCCTCTCTCTGCTCCTCTCTCTGCTCCTCTCTCTGCTCCCCTCTCTCTGCTCCTCTCTCTGCTCCTCTCTCTGCACCCCTCTCTCTGCTCCCCTCTCTGCTCCCCTCTCTCTGCTCCCTTCTCTCTGCTCCCCTCTCTCTGCTCCTCTCTCTGCTCCTCTCACTGCTCCCCTCTCTCTGCTCCTCTCTCTGCTCCCCTCTCTCTGCTCCTCTCTATGCTCCCCTCACGGCTCCCCTCTCTCTGCTCCCCTCTCTCTGCTCCCCTCTCTTTGCTCCCTTCGCTGCTCCTCTCTCTCTGCTCCCCTCTCTCTGCTCCCCTCTCTCTGCTCCTCTCTCTGCTCCTCTCTCTGCTTCCCTCACTGCACCCCTCTCTCTGCTCCCCTCTCTCTGCTCCCCTCTCTCTGCTCCCCTCTCTACTCCCCTCTCTGCTCCCCTCTCTCTGCTCCTCTCTCTCTGCTCCCCTCTCTGTGCTCGCCTCTCTTTGCTCCCCTCTCTCTGCTCCTCTCTCTCTGCTCCCCTCTCTGCTCCTATCACTCTGCTCCTATCACTCTGCTCCCCTCTCTGCTCCCCTCTCTCTGCTCCCCTCTCTCTGCTCCCCTCTCTCTGCTCCCCTCACTGCTCCACACTCTGCTCCCCTCTCTCTGCTCCCCTCTCTGCTCCCCTCACTGCTCTCCTCTCTCTGCCCCTCTCTCTGCTCCCCTCTCTCTGCTCTCCTCTCTGCTCCCCTCACTGCTCTCCTCTCTCTGCCCCTCTCTCTGCTCCCCTCTCTCTGCTCCCTTCTCTGCTCCCCTCTCTCTGCTCCCCTCTCTCTGCTCAACTCGATGCTCCCCTCTCTCTGCTCCCCTCTCTGCTCCTCTCTCTGCTCCCCTCTCTCTGCTCCCCTCTCTCTGCTCCCATAACTCTGCTCCTCTCTCTGCTCCACTCTCTCTGCTCCTCTCTGCTCCTCTCACTGCTCCCCTCTCTCTGCTCCCCTCGCTCTGCTCCCCTCTCTCTGCTCCCCTCACTGCTCCCCTCTCTCTGCTACCCTCTCTCTGCTCAGCTCTGTCTGCTCCCCTCTCTCTGCTCCTCTCTCTGCTCCTCTCTCTGCTCCCCTCTCTCTGCTCCTCTCTCTGCTCCTCTCTCTGCTCCCCTTCTCTGCTCCCCTCTCTGCTCCCCTCTCTCTGCTCCCTTCTCTCTGCTCCCCTCTCTCTGCTCCTCTCTCTGCTCCTCTCACTGCTCCCCTCTCTCTGCTCCTCTCTCTGCTCCCCTCTCTCTGCTCCTCTCTATGCTCCCCTCACGGCTCCCCTCTCTCTGCTCCCCTCTCTCTGCTCCCCTCTCTTTGCTCCCTTCGCTGCTCCTCTCTCTCTGCTCCCCTCTCTCTGCTCCACTCTCTCTGCTCCTCTCTCTGCTCCTCTCTCTGCTCCCCTCACTGCTCCCCTCTCTCTGCTACCCTCTCTCTGCTCAGCTCTGTCTGCTCCCCTCTCTCTGCTCCTCTCTCTGCTCCTCTCTCTGCTCCCCTCTCTCTGCTCCTCTCTCTGCTCCTCTCTCTGCTCCCCTTCTCTGCTCCCCTCTCTGCTCCCCTCTCTCTGCTCCCTTCTCTCTGCTCCCCTCTCTCTGCTCCTCTCTCTGCTCCTCTCACTGCTCCCCTCTCTCTGCTCCTCTCTCTGCTCCCCTCTCTCTGCTCCTCTCTATGCTCCCCTCACGGCTCCCCTCTCTCTGCTCCCCTCTCTCTGCTCCCCTCTCTTTGCTCCCTTCGCTGCTCCTCTCTCTCTGCTCCCCTCTCTCTGCTCCTCTCTCTCTGCTCCCCTCTCTGTGCTCCCCTCTCTTTGCTCCCCTCTCTCTGCTCCTCTCTCTCTGCTCCCCTCTCTGCTCCTATCACTCTGCTCCTATCACTCTGCTCCCCTCTCTGCTCCCCTCTCTCTGCTCCCCTCTCTCTGCTCCCCTCTCTCTGCTCCCCTCTCTGCTCCCCTCTCTCTGCTCCTCTCTCTGCTCCCCTCTCTCTGCTCCCCTCACTGCTCCACACTCTGCTCCCCTCTCTCTGCTCCCCTCTCTGCTCCCCTCACTGCTCTCCTCTCTCTGCCCCTCTCTCTGCTCCCCTCTCTCTGCTCTCCTCTCTGCTCCCCTCTCTCTGCTCCCCTCGCTGCTCCCATCTCTCTGCTCCCCTCTTTCTGCTCCCCTCTCTCTGCTCCTCTCTCTGCTCCTCTCTCTCTGCTCCCCTCTCTCTGCTCCACTCACTGCTCCCCTCTCTCTGCTCCTCTTTCTGCTCCCCTCTCTCTGCTCCCCTCACTGCTCCCCTCTCTCTGCTCCCCTCTCTCTGCTCCCCTCTCTGCTCCCCTCTCTCTGCTCCCCTCTCTCTGCTCAACTCGATGCTCCCCTCTCTCTGCTCCCCTCTCTGCTCCGCTCTCTGCTCCCCTAACTCTGCTCCTCTCTCTGCTCCACTCTTTCTGCTCCTCTCAGCTCCTCTCACTGCTCCCCTCTCTCTGCTCCCCTCGCTCTGCTCCCCTCTCTCTGCTCCCCTCACTGCTCCCCTCTCTCTGCTACCGTCTCTCTGCTCCCCTCTCTCTGCTACCGTCTCTCTGCTCAGCTCTCTCTGCTCCCCTCTCTGCTCCCCTCTCTGCTCCCCTCTCTCTGCTCACCTCTCTCTGCTCCCCTCACTCTGCTCCCCTCTCTCTGCTCCTCTCTCTGCTCCTCTCTCTCTGCTCCCCTCTCTCTGCTCCAATCTCTGCTCCCCTCTCTCTGCTCCCCTCTCTCTGCTCAGCTTGCTGCTCTCCTCGCTCTGTTGCCCTCTCTCTGCTCCCCTCGCTGCTCCCCTCTCTCTGCTCCCCTCTCTGCTCCTCTATCTGCTCCCCTCTTTCTGCTCCCCTCTCTCTGCTCCCCTCTCTCTGCTCCCCTCTCTGCTCCCCGCTCTGTTCCCCTCTCGCTGCTCCCCTCTCTCTGCTCCCCTCTCTCTGCTCCTCTCTCTCTGCTCCTCTCTCTGCTCCTCTCTCTGCTCCCCTCTCTCTGCTCCTCTCTCTGCTCCTCTCTCTGCTCCCCTCTCTCTGCTCCCCTCTCTCTGCTCCCCTCTCTCTGCTCCCCTCTCTCTGCTCCCCTCTCTGCTCCCCTCTCTCTGCTCCTCTCTCTGCTCCCCTCTCTCTGCTCCCCTCACTGCTCCACACTCTGCTCCCCTCTCTCTGCTCCCCTCTCTGCTCCCCTCACTGCTCTCCTCTCTCTGCCCCTCTCTCTGCTCCCCTCTCTCTGCTCTCCTCTCTGCTCCCCTCTCTCTGCTCCCCTCGCTGCTCCCATCTCTCTGCTCCCCTCTTTCTGCTCCCCTCTCTCTGCTCCTCTCTCTGCTCCTCTCTCTCTGCTCCCCTCTCTCTGCTCCACTCACTGCTCCCCTCTCTCTGCTCCTCTTTCTGCTCCCCTCTCTCTGCTCCCCTCACTGCTCCCCTCTCTCTGCTCCCCTCTCTCTGCTCCCCTCTCTGCTCCCCTCTCTCTGCTCCCCTCTCTCTGCTCAACTCGATGCTCCCCTCTCTCTGCTCCCCTCTCTGCTCCGCTCTCTGCTCCCCTAACTCTGCTCCTCTCTCTGCTCCACTCTTTCTGCTCCTCTCAGCTCCTCTCACTGCTCCCCTCTCTCTGCTCCCCTCGCTCTGCTCCCCTCTCTCTGCTCCCCTCACTGCTCCCCTCTCTCTGCTACCGTCTCTCTGCTCCCCTCTCTCTGCTACCGTCTCTCTGCTCAGCTCTCTGCTCCCCGCTCTGTTCCCCTCTCGCTGCTCCCCTCTCTCTGCTCCCCTCTCTCTGCTCCTCTCTCTCTGCTCCTCTCTCTGCTCCTCTCTCTGCTCCCCTCTCTCTGCTCCTCTCTCTGCTCCTCTCTCTGCTCCCCTCTCTCTGCTCCCCTCTCTCTGCTCCCCTCTCTCTGCTCCCCTCACTGCACCCCTCTCTCTGCTCCCCTCTATCTGCTCCCCTCTCTCTGCTCCTCTCTCTGCTCCCCTCTCTCTGCTCCTCTCTCTCTACTTCCCTCTCTCTGCTCCCCTCTCTCTGCTCCCCTCTCTCTGCTCCTCTCTCTCTGCTCCCCTCTCTGCTCCTCTCACTCTGCTCCCCTCTCTGCTCCCCTCTCTGCTCCCCTCTCTCTGCTCCCCTCTCTCTGCTCCCCTCTCTCTGCTCCCCTCTCTCTTCTCCCCTCTCTGCTCCCCTCTCTCTGCTCCTCTCTCTGCTCCCCTCTCTCTGCTCCCCTCTCTCTGCTCCTCTCTCTCTGCTCCCCTCTCTGCTCCTCTCAATCTGCTCCCCTCTCTGCTCCCCTCTCTGCTCCCCTCTCTCTGCTCCCCTCTCTCTGCTCCCCTCTCTCTGCTCCCCTCTCTCTTCTCCCCTCTCTGCTCCCCTCTCTCTGCTCCTCTCTCTCTGCTCCCCTCTCTCTGCTCCCCTCTCTCTGCTCCCCTCTTTCTGCTCCCCTCTCTCTGCTCCTCTCTCTGCTCCTCTCTCTCTGCTCCCCTCTCTCTGCTCCACTCACTGCTCCCCTCTCTCTGCTCCTCTTTCTGCTCCCCTCTCTCTGCTCCCCTCACTGCTCCCCTCTCTCTGCTCCCCTCTCTCTGCTCCCCTCTCTGCTCCCCTCTCTCTGCTCCCCTCTCTCTGCTCCCCTCTCTCTGCTCAACTCGATGCTCCCCTCTCTCTGCTCCCCTCTCTGCTCCTCTCTCTGCTCCCCTCTCTCTGCTCCCCTCTCTCTGCTCCCCTAACTCTGCTCCTCTCTCTGCTCCACTCTTTCTGCTCCTCTCTGCTCCTCTCACTGCTCCCCTCTCTCTGCTCCCCTCGCTCTGCTCCCCTCTCTCTGCTCCCCTCACTGCTTCCCTCTCTCTGCTACCGTCTCTCTGCTCAGCTCTCTCTGCTCCCCTCTCTGCTCCCCTCTCTCTGCTTCCCTCTCTCTGCTCCCCTCTCTCTGCTCCCCTCTCTCTGCTCCTCTCTCTGCTCCTCTCTCTCTGCTCCCCTCTCTCTGCTCCACTCTCTGCTCCCCTCTCTCTGCTACCCTCTCTCTGCTCAGCTTGCTGCTCTCCTCGCTCTGCTGCCCTCTCTCTGCTCCCCTCGCTGCTCCCCTCTCTCTGCTCCCCTCTCTGCTCCTCTATCTGCTCCCCTCTTTCTGCTCCCCTCTCTCTGCTCCCCTCTCTCTGCTCCCCTCTCTGCTCCCCTCTCTGTTCCCCTCTCTCTGCTCCCCTCTCTCTGCTCCCCTCTCTCTGCTCCTCTCTCTCTGCTCCTCTCTCTGCTCCTCTCTCTGCTCCCCTCTCTCTGCTCCTCTCTCTGCTCCTCTCTCTGCTCCCCTCTCTCTGCTCCCCTCTCTGCTCCCCTCTCTCTGCTCCATTCTCTCTGCTCCCCTCTCTCTGCTCCCCTCTCTCTGCTCCTCTCTCTGCTCCTCTCACTGCTCCCCTCTCTCTGCTCCTCTCTCTGCTCCTCTCTCTCTGCTCCTCTCTCTGCTCCCCTCTCTCTGCTCCCCTCTCTCTGCTCCTCTCTCTGCTCCTCTCTCTGCTCCCCTCACTGCACCCCTCTCTCTGCTCCCCTCTCTCTGCTCCCCTCTCTCTGCTCCTCTCTCTGCTCCCCTGTCTCTGCTCCTCTCTCTCTGCTTCCCTCTCTCTGCTCCCCTCTCTCTGCTCCCCTCTCTCTGCTCCTCTCTCTCTGCTCCCCTCTCTGCTCCTCTCACTCTGCTCCCCTCTCTGCTCCCCTCTATGCTCCCCTCTCTCTGCTCCCCTCTCTCTGCTCCCCTCTCTCTGCTCCCCTCTCTCTTCTCCCCTCTCTGCTCCCCTCTCTCTGCTCCACTCTCTGCTCCTCTCACTGCTCCTCTCTCTCTGCTCCTCTTTCTGCTCCCCTCTCTCTGCTCCCCTCTCTCTGCTCCCCTCTCTCTGCTCCCCTCTCTCTGCTCCCCTCTCTCTTCTCCCCTCTCTGCTCCCCTCTCTCTGCTCCTCTCTCTCTGCTCCCCTCTCTCTGCTCCCCTCTCTCTGCTCCCCTCTTTCTGCTCCCCTCTCTCTGCTCCTCTCTCTGCTCCTCTCTCTCTGCTCCCCTCTCTCTGCTCCACTCACTGCTCCCCTCTCTCTGCTCCTCTTTCTGCTCCCCTCTGTCTGCTCCCCTCACTGCTCCCCTCTCTCTGCTCCCCTCTCTCTGCTCCCCTCTCTCTGCTCCCCTCTCTCTGCTCCCCTCTCTGCTCCACTCTCTCTGCTCCCCTCTCTCTGCTCCCCTCTCTCTGCTCCTCTCTCTGCTCCTCTCTCTCTGCTCCCCTCTCTCTGCTCCTCACTCTGCTCCCCTCTCTCTGCTCCCCTCTCTCTGCTCCCCTTGCTGCTCTCCTCGCTCTGCTGCCCTCTCTCTGCTCCCATCGCTGCTCCCCTCTCTCTGCTCCCCTCTCTGCTCCTCTATCTGCTCCCCTCTCTCTGCTCCACTCTCTCTGCTCCCCTTGCTGCTCTCCTCGCTCTGCTGCCCTCTCTCTGCTCCCCTCTCTGCTCCTCTCTATGCTCCCCTCATGGCTCCCCTCTCTCTGCTCCTCTCTCTGCTCCTCTCTCTCTGCTCCACTCTCTCTGCTCCCCTCTCTCTGCTCCCCTCGCTGCTCCTCTCTCTCTGCTCCCCTCTCTCTGCTCCCCTCTCCCTGCTCCTCTCTCTGCTCCTTTCTCTGCTCCCCTCACTGCTCCCCTCTCTCTGCTCCTCTCTCTGCTCCCCTCTCTCTGCTCCCCTCTCTCTGCTCCTCTCTATGCTCCCCTCACGGCTCCCCTCTCTGCTCATCTCTCGCTGCTCCCCTCTCTCTGCTCCCCTCTCTCTGCTCCCCTTGCTGCTCTCCTCGCTCTGCTGCCCTCTCTCTGCTCCCCTCGCTGCACCCCTCTCTCTGCTCCCCTCTCTTCTCTCCTCTCTCTGCTCCCCTCACTCCTCCCCCTTCTCTGCTCCCCTCTCTGCTCCCCTCTCTGCTCCGCTCTCTGCTCCCCTCTCTCTGCTCCCCTCACTGCTCCCCTCTCTCTGCTCCACTCGCTGCTCCCCTCTCTGCTCCCCTCTCTCTGCTCCCTTCACTCCTCCACTCTCTCTGCTCCCCTCTCTGCTCCCCTCTCTGCTCCGCTCTCTGCTCCCCTCTCTGTGCACCCCTCTCTGCTCCTCTCTCTCAGCTCCCCTCTCTGCTCCCCTCTCTCTTCTCCCCTCTCTGCTCCCCTCTCTCTGCTCCTCTCTCTGCTCCCCTCTCTCTGCTCCCCTCTCTCTGCTCCTCTCTCTCTGCTCCCCTCTCTGCTCCTCTCAATCTGCTCCCCTCTCTGCTCCCCTCTCTGCTCCCCTCTCTCTGCTCCCCTCTCTCTGCTCCCCTCTCTCTGCTCCCCTCTCTCTTCTCCCCTCTCTGCTCCCCTCTCTCTGCTCCTCTCTCTCTGCTCCCCTCTCTCTGCTCCCCTCTCTCTGCTCCCCTCTTTCTGCTCCCCTCTCTCTGCTCCTCTCTCTGCTCCTCTCTCTCTGCTCCCCTCTCTCTGCTCCACTCACTGCTCCCCTCTCTCTGCTCCTCTTTCTGCTCCCCTCTCTCTGCTCCCCTCACTGCTCCCCTCTCTCTGCTCCCCTCTCTCTGCTCCCCTCTCTGCTCCCCTCTCTCTGCTCCCCTCTCTCTGCTCCCCTCTCTCTGCTCAACTCGATGCTCCCCTCTCTCTGCTCCCCTCTCTGCTCCTCTCTCTGCTCCCCTCTCTCTGCTCCCCTCTCTCTGCTCCCCTAACTCTGCTCCTCTCTCTGCTCCACTCTTTCTGCTCCTCTCTGCTCCTCTCACTGCTCCCCTCTCTCTGCTCCCCTCGCTCTGCTCCCCTCTCTCTGCTCCCCTCACTGCTTCCCTCTCTCTGCTACCGTCTCTCTGCTCAGCTCTCTCTGCTCCCCTCTCTGCTCCCCTCTCTCTGCTTCCCTCTCTCTGCTCCCCTCTCTCTGCTCCCCTCTCTCTGCTCCTCTCTCTGCTCCTCTCTCTCTGCTCCCCTCTCTCTGCTCCACTCTCTGCTCCCCTCTCTCTGCTACCCTCTCTCTGCTCAGCTTGCTGCTCTCCTCGCTCTGCTGCCCTCTCTCTGCTCCCCTCGCTGCTCCCCTCTCTCTGCTCCCCTCTCTGCTCCTCTATCTGCTCCCCTCTTTCTGCTCCCCTCTCTCTGCTCCCCTCTCTCTGCTCCCCTCTCTGCTCCCCTCTCTGTTCCCCTCTCTCTGCTCCCCTCTCTCTGCTCCCCTCTCTCTGCTCCTCTCTCTCTGCTCCTCTCTCTGCTCCTCTCTCTGCTCCCCTCTCTCTGCTCCTCTCTCTGCTCCTCTCTCTGCTCCCCTCTCTCTGCTCCCCTCTCTGCTCCCCTCTCTCTGCTCCATTCTCTCTGCTCCCCTCTCTCTGCTCCCCTCTCTCTGCTCCTCTCTCTGCTCCTCTCACTGCTCCCCTCTCTCTGCTCCTCTCTCTGCTCCTCTCTCTCTGCTCCTCTCTCTGCTCCCCTCTCTCTGCTCCCCTCTCTCTGCTCCTCTCTCTGCTCCTCTCTCTGCTCCCCTCACTGCACCCCTCTCTCTGCTCCCCTCTCTCTGCTCCCCTCTCTCTGCTCCTCTCTCTGCTCCCCTGTCTCTGCTCCTCTCTCTCTGCTTCCCTCTCTCTGCTCCCCTCTCTCTGCTCCCCTCTCTCTGCTCCTCTCTCTCTGCTCCCCTCTCTGCTCCTCTCACTCTGCTCCCCTCTCTGCTCCCCTCTATGCTCCCCTCTCTCTGCTCCCCTCTCTCTGCTCCCCTCTCTCTGCTCCCCTCTCTCTTCTCCCCTCTCTGCTCCCCTCTCTCTGCTCCACTCTCTGCTCCTCTCACTGCTCCTCTCTCTCTGCTCCTCTTTCTGCTCCCCTCTCTCTGCTCCCCTCTCTCTGCTCCCCTCTCTCTGCTCCCCTCTCTCTTCTCCCCTCTCTGCTCCCCTCTCTCTGCTCCTCTCTCTCTGCTCCCCTCTCTCTGCTCCCCTCTCTCTGCTCCCCTCTTTCTGCTCCCCTCTCTCTGCTCCTCTCTCTGCTCCTCTCTCTCTGCTCCCCTCTCTCTGCTCCACTCACTGCTCCCCTCTCTCTGCTCCTCTTTCTGCTCCCCTCTGTCTGCTCCCCTCACTGCTCCCCTCTCTCTGCTCCCCTCTCTCTGCTCCCCTCTCTCTGCTCCCCTCTCTCTGCTCCCCTCTCTGCTCCACTCTCTCTGCTCCCCTCTCTCTGCTCCCCTCTCTCTGCTCCTCTCTCTGCTCCTCTCTCTCTGCTCCCCTCTCTCTGCTCCTCACTCTGCTCCCCTCTCTCTGCTCCCCTCTCTCTGCTCCCCTTGCTGCTCTCCTCGCTCTGCTGCCCTCTCTCTGCTCCCATCGCTGCTCCCCTCTCTCTGCTCCCCTCTCTGCTCCTCTATCTGCTCCCCTCTCTCTGCTCCACTCTCTCTGCTCCCCTTGCTGCTCTCCTCGCTCTGCTGCCCTCTCTCTGCTCCCCTCTCTGCTCCTCTCTATGCTCCCCTCATGGCTCCCCTCTCTCTGCTCCTCTCTCTGCTCCTCTCTCTCTGCTCCACTCTCTCTGCTCCCCTCTCTCTGCTCCCCTCGCTGCTCCTCTCTCTCTGCTCCCCTCTCTCTGCTCCCCTCTCCCTGCTCCTCTCTCTGCTCCTTTCTCTGCTCCCCTCACTGCTCCCCTCTCTCTGCTCCTCTCTCTGCTCCCCTCTCTCTGCTCCCCTCTCTCTGCTCCTCTCTATGCTCCCCTCACGGCTCCCCTCTCTGCTCATCTCTCGCTGCTCCCCTCTCTCTGCTCCCCTCTCTCTGCTCCCCTTGCTGCTCTCCTCGCTCTGCTGCCCTCTCTCTGCTCCCCTCGCTGCACCCCTCTCTCTGCTCCCCTCTCTTCTCTCCTCTCTCTGCTCCCCTCACTCCTCCCCCTTCTCTGCTCCCCTCTCTGCTCCCCTCTCTGCTCCGCTCTCTGCTCCCCTCTCTCTGCTCCCCTCACTGCTCCCCTCTCTCTGCTCCACTCGCTGCTCCCCTCTCTGCTCCCCTCTCTCTGCTCCCTTCACTCCTCCACTCTCTCTGCTCCCCTCTCTGCTCCCCTCTCTGCTCCGCTCTCTGCTCCCCTCTCTGTGCACCCCTCTCTGCTCCTCTCTCTCAGCTCCCCTCTCTGCTCCCCTCTCTCTTCTCCCCTCTCTGCTCCCCTCTCTCTGCTCCTCTCTCTGCTCCCCTCTCTCTGCTCCCCTCTCTCTGCTCCTCTCTCTCTGCTCCCCTCTCTGCTCCTCTCAATCTGCTCCCCTCTCTGCTCCCCTCTCTGCTCCCCTCTCTCTGCTCCCCTCTCTCTGCTCCCCTCTCTCTGCTCCCCTCTCTCTTCTCCCCTCTCTGCTCCCCTCTCTCTGCTCCTCTCTCTCTGCTCCCCTCTCTCTGCTCCCCTCTCTCTGCTCCCCTCTTTCTGCTCCCCTCTCTCTGCTCCTCTCTCTGCTCCTCTCTCTCTGCTCCCCTCTCTCTGCTCCACTCACTGCTCCCCTCTCTCTGCTCCTCTTTCTGCTCCCCTCTCTCTGCTCCCCTCACTGCTCCCCTCTCTCTGCTCCCCTCTCTCTGCTCCCCTCTCTGCTCCCCTCTCTCTGCTCCCCTCTCTCTGCTCCCCTCTCTCTGCTCAACTCGATGCTCCCCTCTCTCTGCTCCCCTCTCTGCTCCTCTCTCTGCTCCCCTCTCTCTGCTCCCCTCTCTCTGCTCCCCTAACTCTGCTCCTCTCTCTGCTCCACTCTTTCTGCTCCTCTCTGCTCCTCTCACTGCTCCCCTCTCTCTGCTCCCCTCGCTCTGCTCCCCTCTCTCTGCTCCCCTCACTGCTTCCCTCTCTCTGCTACCGTCTCTCTGCTCAGCTCTCTCTGCTCCCCTCTCTGCTCCCCTCTCTCTGCTTCCCTCTCTCTGCTCCCCTCTCTCTGCTCCCCTCTCTCTGCTCCTCTCTCTGCTCCTCTCTCTCTGCTCCCCTCTCTCTGCTCCACTCTCTGCTCCCCTCTCTCTGCTACCCTCTCTCTGCTCAGCTTGCTGCTCTCCTCGCTCTGCTGCCCTCTCTCTGCTCCCCTCGCTGCTCCCCTCTCTCTGCTCCCCTCTCTGCTCCTCTATCTGCTCCCCTCTTTCTGCTCCCCTCTCTCTGCTCCCCTCTCTCTGCTCCCCTCTCTGCTCCCCTCTCTGTTCCCCTCTCTCTGCTCCCCTCTCTCTGCTCCCCTCTCTCTGCTCCTCTCTCTCTGCTCCTCTCTCTGCTCCTCTCTCTGCTCCCCTCTCTCTGCTCCTCTCTCTGCTCCTCTCTCTGCTCCCCTCTCTCTGCTCCCCTCTCTGCTCCCCTCTCTCTGCTCCATTCTCTCTGCTCCCCTCTCTCTGCTCCCCTCTCTCTGCTCCTCTCTCTGCTCCTCTCACTGCTCCCCTCTCTCTGCTCCTCTCTCTGCTCCTCTCTCTCTGCTCCTCTCTCTGCTCCCCTCTCTCTGCTCCCCTCTCTCTGCTCCTCTCTCTGCTCCTCTCTCTGCTCCCCTCACTGCACCCCTCTCTCTGCTCCCCTCTCTCTGCTCCCCTCTCTCTGCTCCTCTCTCTGCTCCCCTGTCTCTGCTCCTCTCTCTCTGCTTCCCTCTCTCTGCTCCCCTCTCTCTGCTCCCCTCTCTCTGCTCCTCTCTCTCTGCTCCCCTCTCTGCTCCTCTCACTCTGCTCCCCTCTCTGCTCCCCTCTATGCTCCCCTCTCTCTGCTCCCCTCTCTCTGCTCCCCTCTCTCTGCTCCCCTCTCTCTTCTCCCCTCTCTGCTCCCCTCTCTCTGCTCCACTCTCTGCTCCTCTCACTGCTCCTCTCTCTCTGCTCCTCTTTCTGCTCCCCTCTCTCTGCTCCCCTCTCTCTGCTCCCCTCTCTCTGCTCCCCTCTCTCTGCTCCCCTCTCTCTTCTCCCCTCTCTGCTCCCCTCTCTCTGCTCCTCTCTCTCTGCTCCCCTCTCTCTGCTCCCCTCTCTCTGCTCCCCTCTTTCTGCTCCCCTCTCTCTGCTCCTCTCTCTGCTCCTCTCTCTCTGCTCCCCTCTCTCTGCTCCACTCACTGCTCCCCTCTCTCTGCTCCTCTTTCTGCTCCCCTCTGTCTGCTCCCCTCACTGCTCCCCTCTCTCTGCTCCCCTCTCTCTGCTCCCCTCTCTCTGCTCCCCTCTCTCTGCTCCCCTCTCTGCTCCACTCTCTCTGCTCCCCTCTCTCTGCTCCCCTCTCTCTGCTCCTCTCTCTGCTCCTCTCTCTCTGCTCCCCTCTCTCTGCTCCTCACTCTGCTCCCCTCTCTCTGCTCCCCTCTCTCTGCTCCCCTTGCTGCTCTCCTCGCTCTGCTGCCCTCTCTCTGCTCCCATCGCTGCTCCCCTCTCTCTGCTCCCCTCTCTGCTCCTCTATCTGCTCCCCTCTCTCTGCTCCACTCTCTCTGCTCCCCTTGCTGCTCTCCTCGCTCTGCTGCCCTCTCTCTGCTCCCCTCTCTGCTCCTCTCTATGCTCCCCTCATGGCTCCCCTCTCTCTGCTCCTCTCTCTGCTCCTCTCTCTCTGCTCCACTCTCTCTGCTCCCCTCTCTCTGCTCCCCTCGCTGCTCCTCTCTCTCTGCTCCCCTCTCTCTGCTCCCCTCTCCCTGCTCCTCTCTCTGCTCCTTTCTCTGCTCCCCTCACTGCTCCCCTCTCTCTGCTCCTCTCTCTGCTCCCCTCTCTCTGCTCCCCTCTCTCTGCTCCTCTCTATGCTCCCCTCACGGCTCCCCTCTCTGCTCATCTCTCGCTGCTCCCCTCTCTCTGCTCCCCTCTCTCTGCTCCCCTTGCTGCTCTCCTCGCTCTGCTGCCCTCTCTCTGCTCCCCTCGCTGCACCCCTCTCTCTGCTCCCCTCTCTTCTCTCCTCTCTCTGCTCCCCTCACTCCTCCCCCTTCTCTGCTCCCCTCTCTGCTCCCCTCTCTGCTCCGCTCTCTGCTCCCCTCTCTCTGCTCCCCTCACTGCTCCCCTCTCTCTGCTCCACTCGCTGCTCCCCTCTCTGCTCCCCTCTCTCTGCTCCCTTCACTCCTCCACTCTCTCTGCTCCCCTCTCTGCTCCCCTCTCTGCTCCGCTCTCTGCTCCCCTCTCTGTGCACCCCTCTCTGCTCCTCTCTCTCAGCTCCCCTCTCTGCTCCCCTCTCTCTGCTCCCCTCACTGCTCCCCTCTCTCTGCACCCCTCTCTGCTCCTCTCTCTCTGCTCCCCTCTCTGCTCCCCTTTCTGCTCCCCTCTCTGCTCCCACCTCTGGCTCGCCTCACTACTCCCCTCTCTCTGCTCCTCTCTCTCTGCTCCCCTCTCTGCTCCCCTCTCTCTGCTCCCCTCTCTCTGCACCCCTCTCTGCTCCCTCTCTCTGCTCCCCTCTCTGCTCCCCTCTCTCTGCTCCCCTCTCTCTGCTCCCCTCACTGCTCCCCTGTGTCTGCTCCTCTCTCTGCTCCCCTCTCTGCTCCCCTATCTGCTCCCCTCTCTCTGCTCCCCTCTCTCTGCTCGCCTCTCTGCTCCCCTCTCTGCTCCCCTCTCTCTGCTCCCCTTTCTCTGCTCCCCTCTCTCTGATCTCCTCTCTCTGCTCCCCTCTCTGCTCCCCTCTCTGCTCCCCTCACTGCTCACCACCACCTGCTCCCCTCTCTGCTCCTCTCTCTGCTCCCCTCTCTGCTCCCCTCTCTCTGCTCCCCTCTCTGCTCCCCTCTCTGCTCCGCTCTCTGTTCCCCTCTCTCTGCTCCCCTCACTGCTCCCATCTCTCTGCTCCCTTCTCTGCTCCCCTCTCTGCTCCACACTCTGCTCCGCTCTCTCTGCTCCCCTCTCTCTGCTCCCCTCTCTGCTCCCCTCTCTCTGCTCCCCTCTCTCTGCTCCCCTCACTGCTCCCCTGTGTCTGCTCCTCTCTCTGCTCCCCTCTCTGCTCCCCTATCTGCTCCCCTCTCTCTGCTCCCCTCTCTCTGCTCGCCTCTCTGCTCCCCTCTCTGCTCCCCTCTCTCTGCTCCCCTTTCTCTGCTCCCCTCTCTCTGATCTCCTCTCTCTGCTCCCCTCTCTGCTCCCCTCTCTGCTCCCCTCACTGCTCACCACCACCTGCTCCCCTCTCTGCTCCTCTCTCTGCTCCCCTCTCTGCTCCCCTCTCTCTGCTCCCCTCTCTGCTCCCCTCTCTGCTCCGCTCTCTGTTCCCCTCTCTCTGCTCCCCTCACTGCTCCCATCTCTCTGCTCCCTTCTCTGCTCCCCTCTCTGCTCCACACTCTGCTCCGCTCTCTCTGCTCCCCTCTCTCTGCTTCCCTCTCTCTGCTCCCTTCTCTGCTCCCCTCTCTGCTCCCCTCTCTCTGCTCCCCTCTCTCTGCTCCCCTCTCTGCTCTCCTCTCTCTGCTCCCCTCTCTGCTCCCCTCACTGCTCCCCTCACTGCTCACCTCTCCCTGCTCCCCTCTCTGCTCCTCTCTCTGCTCCCCTCTCTCTGCTCCCCTCTCTGCTCCCCTCTCTGCTCCCCTCTCTGCTCTGCTCTCTGCTCCTCTCTCTCTGCTCCCCTCACTGCTACCCTCTCTCTGCTCCCCTCTCTGCTCCCCTCTCTGCTCCCCTCTCTCTTCCCCTCACTGCTCTCCTCTCTCTGCCCCTCTCTCTGCTCCCATCTCTCTGCTCTCCTCTCTGCTCCCCTCTCTCTGCTCCCCTCGCTGCTCCCATCTCTCTGCTCCCCTCTTTCTGATCATCTCTCTCTGCTCCTCTCTCTGCTCCTCTCTCTCTGCTCCCCTCTCTCTGCTCCACTCACTGCTCCCCTCTCTCTGTTCCTCTTTCTGCTCCCCTCTCTCTGCTCCCCTCACTGCTCCCCTCTCTCTGCTCCCCTCTCTCTGCTCCCCTCTCTGCTCCCCTCTCTCTGCTCCCCTCTCTCTGCTCAACTCGCTGCTCCCCTCTCTCTGCTCCCCTCTCTGCTCCTCTCTCTGCTCCCCTCTCTCTGCTCCCCTCTCTCTGCTGCCCTCTCTCTGCTCCTCTCTCTCTGCTCCCCTCTCTCTGCTCACCTTGCTGCTCTCCTCACTCTGCTGCCCTCTCTCTGCTCCCCTCGCTGCTCCCCCTCTCTGCTCCCCTCTCTGCTCCTCTATCTGCTCCCCTCTTTCTGCTCCCGTCTCTCTGCTCCCCTCTCTCTGCTCCCCTCTCTGCTCCCCTCTCTGTTCCCCTCTCTCTGCTCCCCTCTCTCTGCTCCCCTCTCTCTGCTCCCCTCTCTCTGCTCCTCTCTCTGCTCCTCTCTCTGCTCCCCTCTCTCTGCTCCTCTCTCTGCTCCTCTCTCTGCTCCCCTCTCTCTGCTCCCCTCTCTGCTCCCCTCTCTCTGCTCCGCTCGCTCTGCTCCCCTCTCTCTGCTCTCCTCTCTTTGCTCCTCTCTCTGCTCCTCTCACTGCTCCTCTCTCTCTGCTCCTCTCTCTGCTCCCCTCTCTTTGCTCCTCTCTATGCTCCCCTCACGGCTCCCCTCTCTCTGCTCCTCTCTCTGCTCCTCTCTCTCTGCTACCCTCTCTCTGCTCCCCTCTCTCTGCTCCCTTCGCTGCTCCTCTCTCTCTGCTCCCCTCACTGCAACCCTCTCTCTGCACCCGTCTCTCTGCTCTCCTCTCTCTGCTCCCCTCTCTGCTCCCCTCTCTGCTTCCCTCTCTCTGCTCCTCTCTCTCTGCTCCCCTCTCTCTGCTCCCCTCTCTCTGCTCCCCTCTCTCTGCTCCCCTCTCTCTGCTCCTCTCTCTCTGCTCCCCTCTCTGCTCCCCTCTCTGCTCCCCTCTCTCTGCTCCTCTCTCTCTGCTTCCCTCTCTCTGCTCCCCTCTCTCTGCTCCCCTCTCTCTGCTCCTCTCTCTCTGCTCCCCTCTCTGCTCCTCTCACTCTGCTCCCCTCTCTGCTCCCCTCTCAGCTCCCCTCTCTCTGCTCCCCTCTCTCTGCTCCCCTCTCTCTGCTCCCCTCTCTCTTCTCCCTTCTCTGCTCCCCTCTCTCTGCTCCTCTCTCTGCTCCTCTCACTGCTCCTCTCTCTCTGCTCCTCTTTCTGCTCCCCTCTCACTGCTCCTCTCTCTGCTCCCCTCTCTCTGCTCCCCTCTCTCTGCTCCCCTCTCTCTGCTCCCCTCTCTGCTCCCCTCTCTCTGCTCCCCTCTCTCTGCTCCCCTCTCTCTGCTCCTGTCTCTGCTCCTCTCTCTCTGCTCCCCTCTCTCTGCTCCTCACTCTGCTCCCCTCTCTCTGCTCCCCTCTCTCTGCTCCCCTTGCTGCTCTCCTCGCTCTGCTGCCCTCTCTCTGCTCCCCTCGCTGCTCCCCTCTCTCTGCTCCCCTCTCTGCTCCTCTATCTGCTCCCCTCTCTCTGCTCCACTCTCTCTGCTCCCCTTGCTGCTCTCCTCGCTCTGCTGCCCTCTCTCTGCTCCCCTCACGGCTCCCCTCTCTCTGCTCCTCTCTCTGCTCCTCTCTCTCTGCTCCCCTCTCTCTGCTCCCCTCTCTCTGCTCCCCTCGCTGCTCCTATCTCCCTGCTCCCCTCTCTCTGCTCCCCTCTCACTGCTCCTCTCTATGCTCCCCTCACGGCTCCCCTCTCTGCTCCCCTCTCGCTGCTCCCCTCTCTCTGCTCCCCTCTCTCTGCTCCCGTTGCTGCTCTCCTCGCTCTGCTGCCCTCTCTCTGCTCCCCTCGCTGCACCCCTCTCTCTGCTCCCCTCTCTTCTCTCCTCTCTCTGCTCCCCTCACTCCTCCCCCCTCTCTGCTCCCATCTCTGCTCCCCTCTCTGCTCCGCTCTCTGCTCCCCTCTCTCTGCTCCCCTCACTGCTCCCCTCTCCCTGCTCCACTCGCTGCTCCCCTCTCTGCTCCCCTCTCTCTGCTCCCTTCACTCCTCCACTCTCTCTGCTCCCCTCTCTGCTCCCCTCTCTGCTCCGCTCTCTGCTCCACTCTCTGTGCACCCCTCTCTGCTCCTCTCTCTCAGCTCCCCTCTCTGCTCCCCTCTCTCTGCTCCCCTCTCTCTGCACCCCTCTCTGCTCCTCTCTCTCTGCTCCCCTCACTGCTCCCCTCTCTCTGCACCCCTCACTGCTCCTCTCTCTCTGCTCCCCTCTCTGCTCCCCTTTCTGCTCCCCTCTCTGCTCCCACCTCTGGCTCGCCTCACTACTTCCCTCTCTCTGCTCCTCTCTCTCTGCTCCCCTCTCTGCTCCCCTCTCTCTGCTCCCCTCTCTCTGCACCCCTCTCTGCTCCCCTCTCTCTGCTCCCCTCTCTGCTCCCCTCTCTCTGCTCCCCTCTCTCTGCTCCCCTCACTGCTCCCCTGTGTCTGCTCCTCTCTCTGCTCCCCTCTCTGCTCCCCTCTCTGCTCCCCTCTCTCTGCTCCCCTCTCTCTGCTCCCCACTCTGCTCCCCTCTATGCTCCCCTCTCTCTGCTCCCCTTTCTCTGCTCCCCTCTCTCTGCTCTCCTCTCTCTGCTCCCCTCTCTGCTCCCCTCTCTGCTCCCCTCACTGCTCACCACCCGCTGCTCCCCTCTCTGCTCCTGTCTCTGCTCCCCTCTCTGCTCCCCTCTCTCTGCTCCCCTCTCTGCTCCCCTCTCTGCTCCGCTCTCTGTTCCCCTCTCTCTGCTCCCCTCTCTGTTCCCCTCTCTCTGCTCCACTCATTGCTCCCCTCTCTCTGCTCCCTTCTCTGCTCCCCTCTCTGCTCCACACTCTGCTCCGCTCTCTCTGCTCCCCTCTCTCTGCTCCCCTCTCTCTGCTCCCCTCTCTCTGCTCCCCTCTCTCTGCTCCCCTCTCTCTGCTCCCCTCTCTGCTCTCCTCTCTCTGCTCCCCTCTCTGCTCTCCTCACTGCTCCCCTCACTGCTCACCTCTCCCTGCTCCCCTCTCTGCTCCTCTCTCTGCTCCCCTCTCTCTGCTCCCCTCTCTGCTCCCCTCTCTGCTCCCCTCTCTGTTCTGCTCTCTGCTCCCCTCTCTCTGCTCCCCTCACTGCTCCCCTCTCTCTGCTCCCCTCTCTGCTCCCCTCTCTGCTCCCCTCTCTCTGCTCCCCTCACTGCTCCACACTCTGCTCCCCTCTCTCTGCTCCCCTCTCGGTTCCCCTCACTGCTCTCCTCTCTCTGCCCTTCTCTCTGCTCCCATCTCTCTGCTCTCCTCTCTGCTCCCCTCTCTCTGCTCCCCTCGCTGCTCCCATCTCTCTGCTCCCCTCTTTCTGCTCCCCTCTCTCTGCTCCTCTCTCTGCTCCTCTCTCTCTGCTCCCCTCTCTCTGTTCCACTCACTGCTCCCCTCTCTCTGCTCCTCTTTCTGCTCCCCTCTCTCTGCTCCCCTCACTGCTCCCCTCTCTCTGCTCCCCTCTCTCTGCTCCCCTCTCTGCTCCCCTCTCTCTGCTCCTCTCTCTCTGCTCAACTCGCTGCTCCCCTCTCTCTGCTCCCCTCTCTGCTCCTTTCTCTGCTCCCCTCTCTCTGCTCCCCTCTCTCTGCTCCCCTAACTCTGCTCCTCTCTCTGCTCCACTCTCTCTGCTCCTCTCTGCTTCTCTCACTGCTCCCCTCTCTCTGCTCCCCTCGCTCTGCTCCCCTCTCTCTGCTCCCCTCACTGCTCTCCTCGCTCTGCTGCCCTCTCTCTGCTCCCCTCGCTGCTCCCCCCTCTCTGCTCCCCTCTCTGCTCCTCTATCTGCTCCCCTCTTTCTGCTCCCGTCTCTCTGCTCCCCTCTCTCTGCTCCCCTCTCTGCTCCCCTCTCTGTTCCCCTCTCTCTGCTCCACTCTCTCTGCTCCCCTCTCTCTGCTCCCCTCTCTCTGCTCCCCTCTCTCTGCTCCTCTCTCTGCTCCTCTCTCTGCTCCCCTCTCTCTGCTCCTCTCTCTGCTCCTCTCTCTGCTCCCCTCTCTCTGCTCCCCTCTCTGCTCCCGTCTCTCTGCTCTGCTCGCTCTGCTCCCCTCTCTCTGCTCTCCTCTCTTTGCTCCTCTCTCTGCTCCTCTCACTGCTCCCCTCTCTCTGCTCCTCTCTCTGTTCCCCTCTCTCTGCTCCCCTCTCTCTGCTCCCCTCTCTCTGCTCCCCTCTCTCTGCTCCCCTTTCTCTGCTCCTCTCTCTGCTCCTCTCTCTGCTCCCCTCTCTCTGCTCCTCTCTCTGCTCCTCTCTCTGCTCCTCTCTCTGCTCCTCTCTCTCTGCTACCCTCTCTCTGCTCCCCTCTCTCTGCTCCCTTCGCTGCTCCTCTCTCTCTGCTCCCCTCACTGCACCCCTCTCTCTGCTCCCCTCTCTCTGCTCTCCTCTCTCTGCTCCCCTCTCTGCTCCCCTCTCTGCTCCCCTCTCTCTGCTCCTCTCTCTCTGCTCCCCTCTCTCTGCTCCCCTCTCTCTGCTCCCCTCTCTCTGCTCCCCTCTCTCTGCTCCTCTCTCTCTGCTCCCCTCTCTGCTCCCCTCTCTGCTCCCCTCTCTCTGCTACCCTCTCTGCTCCCCTTTCTCTGCTCCTCTCTCTCTGCTCCCCTCTCTGCTCCCCTCTCTCTGCTCCCCTTTCTCTGTTCCTTTCTCTGCTCCCCTCTCTCTGCTCCCCTCTCTCTGCTCCTCTCTCTCTGCTCCACTCTCTGCTCCCCTCTCTCTGCTCCTCTCTATGCTCCCCTCACGGCTCCCCTCTCTCTGCTCCTCTCTCTGCTCCTCTCTCTCTGCTACCCTCTCTCTGCTCCCCTCTCTCTGCTCCCTTCGCTGCTCCTCTCACTCTGCTCCCCTCTCTCTGCTCCCCTCTCTCTGCTCCTCTCTCTGCTCGTCTCTCTGCTCCCCTCACTGCTCCCCCCTCTCTGCTCCCCTCTCTGCTCCTCTATCTGCTCCCCTCTTTCTGCTCCCCTCTCTCTGCTCCCCTCTCTCTGCTCCCCTCTCTGCTCCCCTCTCTGTTCCCCTCTCTCTGCTCCCCTCTCCCTGCTCCCCTCTCTCTGCTCCTCTCTCTCTGCTCCTCTCTCTGCTCCTCTCTCTGCTCCCCTCTCTCTGCTCCTCTCTCTGCTCCTCTCTCTGCTCCCCTCTCTCTGCTCCCCTCTCTGCTCCCGTCTCTCTGCTCCGCTCGCTCTGCTCCCCTCTCTCTGCTCTCCTCTCTTTGCTCCTCTCTCTGCTCCTCTCTCTGCTCTTCTCTCTGCTCCTCTCTCTGCTCCTCTCTCTGCTCTTCTCTCTGCTCCTCTCTCTGCTCCTCTCTCTGCTCCTCTCTCTCTCTGCTACCCTCTCTCTGCTCCCCTCTCTCTGCTCCCTTCGCTGCTCCTCTCTCTCTGCTCCCCTCACTGCACCCCTCTCTCTGCTCCCCTCTCTCTGCTCTCCTCTCTCTGCTCCCCTCTCTGCTCCCCTCTCTGCTCCCCTCTCTCTACTCCTCTCTCTCTGCTCCCCTCTCTGCTCCCGTCTCTCTGCTCCGCTCGCTCTGCTCCCCTCTCTCTGCTCTCCTCTCTTTGCTCCTCTCTCTGCTCCTCTCACTGCTCCCCTCTCTCTGCTCCTCTCTCTGTTCCCCTCTCTCTGCTCCCCTCTCTCTGCTCCCCTCTCTCTGCTCCCCTCTCTCTGCTCCCCTCTCTCTGCTCCTCTCTCTGCTCCTCTCTCTGCTCCCCTCTCTCTGCTCCTCTCTCTGCTCCTCTCTCTGCTCCTCTCTCTGCTCCTCTCTCTCTGCTACCCTCTCTCTGCTCCCCTCTCTCTGCTCCCTTCGCTGCTCCTCTCTCTCTGCTCCTCTCTCTGCTCCTCTCTCTCTGCTCCCCTCTCTCTGTTCCACTCACTGCTCCCCTCTCTCTGCTCCTCTTTCTGCTCCCCTCTCTCTGCTCCCCTCACTGCTCCCCTCTCTCTGCTCCCCTCTCTCTGCTCCCCTCTCTGCTCCCCTCTCTCTGCTCCCCTCTCTCTGCTCAACTCGCTGCTCCCCTCTCTCTGCTCCCCTCTCTGCTCCTTTCTCTGCTCCCCTCTCTCTGCTCCCCTCTCTCTGCTCCCCTAACTCTGCTCCTCTCTCTGCTCCACTCTCTCTGCTCCTCTCTGCTTCTCTCACTGCTCCCCTCTCTCTGCTCCCCTCGCTCTGCTCCCCTCTCTCTGCTCCCCTCACTGCTCCCCTCTCTCTGCTCCCCTCTCTCTGCTCCCCTCTCTGCTCCCCTCTCTGCTCCCCTCTCTCTGCTCCCCTCTCTCTGCTCCTCTCTCTCTGCTCCCCTCTCTCTGCTCCTCTCTCTGCTCCTCTCTCTCTGCTCCCTTCTCTCTGCTCCACTCTCTGCTCCCCTCTCTCTGCTCCCCTCTCTCTGCTCACCTTGCTGCTCTCCTCGCTCTGCTGCCCTCTCTCTGCTCCCCTCGCTGCTCCCCGCTCTCTGCTCCCCTCTCTGCTCCTCTATCTGCTCCCCTCTTTCTGCTCCCGTCTCTCTGCTCCCCTCTCTCTGTTCCCCTCTCTGCTCCCCTCTCTGTTCCCCTCTCTCTGCTCCACTCTCTCTGCTCCCCTCTCTCTGCTCCCCTCTCTCTGCTCCCCTCTCTCTGCTCCTCTCTCTGCTCCTCTCTCTGCTCCTCTCTCTGCTCCTCTCTCTGCTCCTCTCTCTCTCTGCTCCTCTCTCTGCTCCTCTCTCTGCTCCCCTCTCTCTGCTCCTCTCTCTGCTCCTCTCTCTGCTCCCCTCTCTCTGCTCCCCTCTCTGCTCCCGTCTCTCTGCTCCGCTCGCTCTGCTCCCCTCTCTCTGCTCTCCTCTCTTTGCCCCTCTCTCTGCTCCCCTCTCTCTGCTCCCCTCTCTCTGCTCCCCTCTCTCTGCTCCTCTCTCTCTGCTCCCCTCTCTGCTCCCCTCTCTGCTCCCCTCTCTCTGCTACCCTCTCTGCTCCCCTTTCTCTGCTCCTCTCTCTCTGCTCCCCTCTCTGCTCCCCTCTCTCTGCTCCCCTTTCTCTGTTCCTTTCTCTGCTCCCCTCTCTCTGCTCCCCTCTCTCTGCTCCTCTCTCTCTGCTCCACTCTCTGCTCCCCTCTCTCTGCTCCTCTCTATGCTCCCCTCACGGCTCCCCTCTCTCTGCTCCTCTCTCTGCTCCTCTCTCTCTGCTACCCTCTCTCTGCTCCCCTCTCTCTGCTCCCTTCGCTGCTCCTCTCACTCTGCTCCCCTCTCTCTGCTCCCCTCTCTCTGCTCCTCTCTCTGCTCGTCTCTCTGCTCCCCTCACTGCTCACCCCTCTCTGCTCCCCTCTCTGCTCCTCTATCTGCTCCCCTCTTTCTGCTCCCCTCTCTCTGCTCCCCTCTCTCTGCTCCCCTCTCTGCTCCCCTCTCTGTTCCCCTCTCTCTGCTCCCCTCTCCCTGCTCCCCTCTCTCTGCTCCCCTCTCTCTGCTCCTCTCTCTGCTCCTCTCTCTGCTCCCCTCTCTCTGCTCCTCTCTCTGCTCCTCTCTCTGCTCCCCTCTCTCTGCTCCCCTCTCTGCTCCCGTCTCTCTGCTCCGCTCGCTCTGCTCCCCTCTCTCTGCTCTCCTCTCTTTGCTCCTCTCTCTGCTCCTCTCACTGCTCCCCTCTCTCTGCTCCTCTCTCTGTTCCCCTCTCTCTGCTCCCCTCTCTCTGCTCCCCTCTCTCTGCTCCCCTCTCTCTGCTCCCCTCTCTCTGCTCCTCTCTCTGCTCCTCTCTCTGCTCCCCTCTCTCTGCTCCTCTCTCTGCTCCTCTCTCTGCTCCTCTCTCTCTCTGCTACCCTCTCTCTGCTCCCCTCTCTCTGCTCCCTTCGCTGCTCCTCTCTCTCTGCTCCCCTCACTGCACCCCTCTCTCTGCTCCCCTCTCTCTGCTCTCCTCTCTCTGCTCCCCTCTCTGCTCCCCTCTCTGCTCCCCTCTCTCTACTCCTCTCTCTCTGCTCCCCTCTCTGCTCCCGTCTCTCTGCTCCGCTCGCTCTGCTCCCCTCTCTCTGCTCTCCTCTCTTTGCTCCTCTCTCTGCTCCTCTCACTGCTCCCCTCTCTCTGCTCCTCTCTCTGTTCCCCTCTCTCTGCTCCCCTCTCTCTGCTCCCCTCTCTCTGCTCCCCTCTCTCTGCTCCTCTCTCTGCTCCTCTCTCTGCTCCCCTCTCTCTGCTCCTCTCTCTGCTCCTCTCTCTGCTCCTCTCTCTGCTCCTCTCTCTGCTCCTCTCTCTCTGCTACCCTCTCTCTGCTACCCCTCTCTCTGCTCCCTTCGCTGCTCCTCTCTCTCTGCTGCCCTCACTGCACCCCTCTCTCTGCTCCCCTCTCTCTGCTCTCCTCTCTCTGCTCCTCTCTCTGCTCCTCTCTCTCTGCTACCCTCTCTCTGCTCTCCTCTCTCTGCTGCCCTCTCTCTGCTCCCCTCGCTGCTCCCCTCTCTCTGCTCCCCTCTCTGCTCCTCTATCTGCTCCCCTCTCTCTGCTCCCCTCTCTCTGCTCCCCTCTCTCTGCTCCCCTCTCTGCTCCCCTCTCTGCTCCCCTCTCTCTGCTCCCCTCTCTGCTCCCCTCTCTCTGCTCCCCATCTCTGCTCCCCTCTCTCTGCTCCCCTCTCTCTGCTCCTCTCTAAGCTCCTCTCTCTGCTCCGCTCTCTCTGCTCCTCTTTCTGCTCCCGTCACTGCTCCCCTCTCTCTGCTCTTCACTCTGCTCCCCTCTCTCTGCTCTCCTCTCTCTGCTCCCCTCTCTCTGCTCCTCTCTGTGCTCCCCTCACGGCTCCCCTCTCTGCTCCTCTATCTGCTCCCCTCTCTCTGCTCCCCTCTCTCTGCTCCCCTCTCTCTGCTCCCCGCTCTGCTCCCCTCTCTGCTCCCCTCTCTCTGCTCCCCTCTCTGCTCCCCTCTCTCTGCTCCCCATCTCTGCTCCCCTCTCTCTGCTCCCTTCTCTGCTCCCCTCTCTGCTCCACACTCTGCTCCGCTCTCTCTGCTCCCCTCTCTCTGCTCCCCTCTCTGCTCCCCTCACTCTGCTCCCCTCTCTCTGCTCAACTCGCTGCTCCCCTCTCTCTGCTCCCCTCTCTGCTCCTCTCTCTGCTCCCCTCTCTCTGCTCCCCTCTCTCTGCTCCCCTAACTCTGCTCCTCTCTCTGCTCCAATCTCTCTGCTCCTCTCTGCTCCTCTCACTGCTCCCCTCTCTCTGCTCAGCTCTCTCTGCTCCCCTCTCTGCTCCCCTCTCTGCTCCCCTCTCTCTGCTCCCCTCTCTCTGCTCCCCTCTCTCTGCTCACCTTGCTGCTCTCCTCGCTCTGCTGCCCTCTCTCTGCTCCCCTCGCTGCTCCCCCCTCTCTGCTCCCCTCTCTGCTCCTCTATCTGCTCCCATCTTTCTGCTCCCCTCTCTCTGCTCCCCTCTCTCTGCTCCCCTCTCTGCTCCCCTCTCTGTTCCCCTCTCTCTGCTCCCCTCTCTCTGCTCCCCTCTCTCTGCTCCCCTCTCTCTGCTCCTCTCTCTGCTCCTCTCTCTGCTCCCCTCTCTCTGCTCCTCTCTCTGCTCCTCTCTCTGCTCCCCTCTCTCTGCTCCCCTCTCTGCTCCCCTCTCTCTGCTCCCTTCGCTCTGCACCCCTCTCTCTGCTCTCCTCTCTTTGCTCCTCTCTCTGCTCTTCACTCTGCTCCCCTCTCTCTGCTCTCCTCTCTCTGCTCCCCTCTCTCTGCTCCTCTCTGTGCTCCCCTCACGGCTCCCCTCTCTGCTCCCCTCTCTCTGCTCCCCTCTCTCTGCTCCCCTCTATCTGCTCCTCGCTCTGCTCCCCTCACTGCACCCCTCTCTCTGCTCCCCTCTCTCTGCTCCCCTCTCTCTGCTCCCCTCTCTGCTCCCCTCTCTCTGCTCCCCTCTCTCTGCCCCCTCTCTCTGCTCCCCTCTCTCTGCTCCTCTCTCTCTGCTCCCTTCTCTGCTCCTCTCTCTCTGCTCCCCTCTATGCTCCCCTCTCTGCTCCGCTCTCTGTTCCCCTCTCTCTGCTCCCCTCTCTGCTCTCCTCTCTCTGCTCCCCTCTCTGCTCCCCTAACTGCTCCCCTCACTGCTCACCTCTCCCTGCTCCCCTCTCTGCTCCTCTCTCTGCTCCCCTCTCTCTGCTCCCCTCTCTGCTCCCCTCTCTGCTCCCCTCTCTGCTCTGCTCTCTGCTCTCCTCTCTCTGCTCCCCTCACTGCTCCCCGCTCTCTGCACCCCTCTCTGCTCCCCTCTCTGCTCCCCTCTCTCTGCTCCCCACACTGCTCCACACTCTGCTCCCCTCTCTCTGCTCCCCTCTCTGTTCCCCTCACTGCTCTCCTCTCTCTGCCCCTCTCTCTGCTCCCATCTCTCTGCTCTCCTCTCTGCTCCCCTCTCTGCTCCCCTCTCTGCTCCCCTCTCTGCTCTGCTCTCTGCTCCCCTCTCTCTGCTCCCCTCACTGCTCCCCTCTCTCTGCTCCCCTCTCTGCTCCCCTCACTGCTCCCCTCTCTCTGCTCCCCTCTCTGCTCCCCTCTCTGATCCCCTCTCTCTGCTCCCCTCACTGCTCCACACTCTGCACCCCTCTCTCTGCTCCCCTCTCTGTTCCCCTCACTGCTCTCCTCTCTCTGCCCCACTCTCTGCTCCCATCTCTCTGCTCTCCTCTCTGCTCCCCCCTCTCTGCTCCCCTCTCTGCTCCTCTATCTGCTCGCCTCTTTCTGCTCCCCTCTCTCTGCTCCCCTCTCTCTGCTCCCCTCACTGCTCCCCTCTCTCTGCTCCCCTCTCTGTTCCCCTCACTGCTCTCCTCTCTCTGCCCCTCTCTCTGCTCCCATCTCTCTGCTCTCCTCTCTGCTCCCCCCTCTCTGCTCCCCTCTCTGCTCCTCTATCTGATCCCCTCTTTCTGCTCCCCTCTCTCTGCTCCCCTCTCTCTGCTCCCCTCTCTGCTCCCCTCTCTGCTCCCCTCTCTCTGCTCCCCTCGCTGCTCCCATCTCTCTGCTCCCCTCTTTCTGCTCCCCTCTCTCTGCTCCTCTCTCTGCTCCTCTCTCTCTGCTCCCCTCTCTCTGCACCACTCACTGCTCCCCTCTCTCTGCTCCTCTTTCTGCTCCCCTCTCTCTGCTCCCCTCACTGCTCCCCTCTCTCTGCTCCCCTCTCTCTGCTCCCCTCTCTGCTCCCCTCTCTCTGCTCCCCTCTCTCTGCTCAACTCGCTGCTCCCCTCTCTCTGCTCCCCTCTCTGCTCCTATCTCTGCTCCCCGCTCTCTTCTCCCCTCTCTCTGCTCCCCTAACTCTGCTCCTCTCTCTGCTCCACTCTCTCTGCTCCCTTCTCTGCTCCCCTCTCTGCTCCACACTCTGCTCCGTTCTCTCTGCTCCCCTCTCTCTGCTCCCCTCTCTCTGCTCCCCTCTCTCTGCTCCCCTCTCTGCTCTCCTCTCTCTGCTCCCCTCTCTGCTCCCCTCACTGCTCCCCTCACTGCTCACCTCTCCCTTCTCCCCTCTCTGCTCCTCTCTCTGCTCCCCTCTCTCTGCTCCCCTCTCTGCTCCCCTCTCTGCTCCCCTCTCTGCATTGCTCTCTGCTCCCATCTCTCTGCTCCCCTCACTGCTCCCCTCTCTCTGCTCCCCTCTCTGCTCCGCTCTCTGCTCCCCTCTCTCTGCTCCCCTCACTGCTCCACACTCTGCTCCCCTCTCTCTGCTCCCCTCTCTGTTCCCCTCACTGCTCTCCTCTCTCTGCCCCTCTCTCTGCTCCCATCTCTCTGCTCTCCACTCTGCTCCCCTCTCTCTGCTCCCCTCGCTGCTCCCATCTCTCTGCTCCCCTCTTTCTGCTCCCCTCTCTCTGCTCCTCTCTCTGCTCCTCTCTCTCTGCTCCCCTCTCTCTGCTCCACTCACTGCTCCCCTCTCTCTGCTCCTCTTTCTGCTCCCCTCTCTCTGCTCCCCTCACTGCTCCCCTCTCTCTGCTCCCCTCTCTCTGCTCCCCTCTCTGCTCCCCTCTCTCTGCTCCCCTCTCTCTGCTCAACTCGCTGCTCCCCTCTCTCTGCTCCCCTCTCTGCTCCTCTCTCTGCTCCCCTCTCTCTGCTCCCCTCTCTCTGCTCCCCTAACTCTGCTCCTCTCTCTGCTCCAATCTCTCTGCTCCTCTCTGCTCCTCTCACTGCTCCCCTCTCTCTGCTCAGCTCTCTCTGCTCCCCTCTCTGCTCCCCTCTCTGCTCCCCTCTCTCTGCTCCCCTCTCTCTGCTCCCCTCTCTCTGCTCACCTTGCTGCTCTCCTCGCTCTGCTGCCCTCTCTGCTCCTCTCTCTGCTCCCCTCTCTCTGCTCCCCTCTTTCTGCTCCCCTCTCTCTGCTCCTCTCTCTGCTCCTCTCTCTCTGCTCCCCTCTCTCTGCTCCACTCACTGCTCCCCTCTCTCTGCTCCTCTTTCTGCTCCCCTCTCTCTGCTCCCCTCACTGCTCCCCTCTCTCTGCTCCCCTCTCTCTGCTCCCCTCTCTGCTCCCCTCTCTCTGCTCCCCTCTCTCTGCTCAACTCGCTGCTCCCCTCTCTCTGCTCCCCTCTCTGCTCCTCTCTCTGCTCCCCTCTCTCTGCTCCCCTCTCTCTGCTCCCCTAACTCTGCTCCTCTCTCTGCTCCAATCTCTCTGCTCCTCTCTGCTCCTCTCACTGCTCCCCTCTCTCTGCTCAGCTCTCTCTGCTCCTCTCTCTGCTCCTCTCTCTCTGCTCCCCTCTCTCTGCTCCACTCACTGCTCCCCTCTCTCTGCTCCTCTTTCTGCTCCCCTCTCTCTGCTCCCCTCGCTGCTCCCCCCTCTCTGCTCCCCTCTCTGCTCCTCTATCTGCTCCCATCTTTCTGCTCCCCTCTCTCTGCTCCCCTCTCTGCTCCCCTCTCTGTTCCCCTCTCTCTGCTCCCCTCTCTCTGCTCCCCTCTCTCTGCTCCCCTCTCTCTGCTCCTCTCTCTGCTCCTCTCTCTGCTCCCCTCTCTCTGCTCCTCTCTCTGCTCCTCTCTCTGCTCCCCTCTCTCTGCTCCCCTCTCTGCTCCCCTCTCTCTGCTCCCTTCGCTCTGCACCCCTCTCTCTGCTCTCCTCTCTTTGCTCCTCTCTCTGCTCCTCTCACTGCTCCCCTCTCTCTGCTCCTCTCTCTGCTCCCCTCTCTCTGCTCCTCTCTATGCTCCCCTCTCTGCTCCCCTCTCTGTTCCCCTCTCTCTGCTCCCCTCTCTCTGCTCCCCTCTCTCTGCTCCCCTCTCTGCTCCTCTATCTGCTCCCCTCTCTATGCTCCCCTCTCTGCTCCCCTCTCTGTTCCCCTCTCTCTGCTCCCCTCGCTGCTCCCCTCTCTCTGCTCCCCTCTCTGCTCCTCTATCTGCTCCCCTCTCTCTGCTCCCCTCGCTGCTCCCCTCTCTCTGCTCCCCTCTCTCTGCTCCCCTCGCTGCTCCCCTCTCTCTGCTCCCCTCTCTGCTCCTCTCTCTGCTCCCCTCTCTCTGCTCCCCTCTCTCTGCTCCCCTCTCTCTGCTCCCCTCTCTGCTCCCCTCTCTCTGCTCCTCTCTCTGCTCCTCTCACTGCTCCCCTCTCTCTGCTCCCCTCTCTCTGCTCCCCTCTCTCTGCTCCTCTCTCTGCTCCTCTCTCTGCTCCCCTCTCTCTGCTCCTCTCTCTGCTCCTCTCTCTGCTCCCCTCTCTCTGCTCCTCTCTCTGCTCCTCTCTCTCTGCTCCTCTCTCTGCTCCCCTCTCTGCTCCCCTCACTGCTCCCCTCACTGCTCTCCTCTCTCTGCCCCTCTCTCTGCTCCCCTCTCTCTGCTCCCCTCTCCCTGCTCCCCTCGCTGCTACCCTCTCTCTGCTCCCCTCTCTCTGCTCCCCTCGCTGCTCCCCTCTCTCTGCTCCCCTCTCTGCTCCTCTCTCTGCTCCCCTCTCTCTGCTCCCCTCTCTCTGCTCCCCTCTCTCTGCTCCCCTCTCTGCTCCCCTCTCTCTGTTCTTCTCTCTGCTCCTCTCACTGCACCCCTCTCTCTGCTCCTCTTTCTGCTCCCCTCTCTCTGCTCCCCTCTCTCTGCTCCCCTCTCTCTGCTCCCCTCTCTCTGCTCCCCTCTCTGCTCCCCTCTCTCTGCTCCTCTCTCTGCTCCTCTCACTGCTCCCCTCTCTCTGCTCCTCTTTCTGCTCCCCTCACTGCTCCCCTCTCTCTGCTCGCCTCTCACTGCTCCTCTCTCTGCTCCCCTCTCTCTGCTCCCCTCTCTCTGCTCCCCTCTCTCTGCTCCCCTCTCTGCTCCCCTCTCTGCTCCACTCTCTCTGCTCCCCTCTCTCTGCTCCCCTCTCTCTGCTCCCCTCTCTCTGCTCCTTTCACTGCTCCTCTCTCTCTGCTCCCCTCTCTCTGCTCCTCTCTCTGCTCCCCTCTCTCTGCTCCTCTCTCTGCTCCTCTCTCTCTGCTCCTCTCTCTGCTCCCCTCTCTCTGCTGCCCTCTCTCTGCTCCCCTCACTGCTCCCCTCTCTCTGCTCCCCTCTCTGCTCCTCTGTCTGCTCCCCTCTCTCTGCTCCCCTCTCTCTGCTCCCCTCTCTGCTCCCCTCTCTGCTCCCCTCTCTCTGCTCCCCTCTCTGCTCCCCTCTCTCTGCTCCCCATCTCTGCTCCCCTCTCTCTGCTCCCCTCTCTCTGCTCCTCTCTAAGCTCCTCTCTCTGCTCCGCTCTCTCTGCTCCTCTCTCTGCTCTCCTCTCTCTGCTCCCCTCTCTCTGCTCCTCTCTGTGCTCCCCTCACGGCTCCCCTCTCTGCTCCCCTCTCTCTGCTCCCCTCTCTCTGCTCCCCTCTATCTGCTCCTCTCTCTGCTCCCCTCACTGCACCCCTCTCTCTGCTCCCCTCTCTCTGCTCCCCTCTCTCTGCTCCCCTCTCTGCTCCCCTCTCTCTGCTCCACTCTCTCTGCTCCCCTCTCTCTGCTCCCCTCTCTCTGCTCCTCTCTCTCTGCTCCCCTCTCTGCTCCTCTCTCTCTGCTCCCCACTCTGCTCCCCTCTCTGCTCCGCTCTCTGTTCCGCTCTCTCTGCTCCCCTCACTGCTCCCCTCTCTCTGCTCCCTTCTCTGCTCCCCTCTCTGCTCCACACTCTGCTCCGCTCTCTCTGCTCCCCTCTCTCTGCTCCCCTCTCTCTGCTCCCTTCTCTGCTCCCCTCTCTGCTCCCCTCTCTCTGCTCCCCTCTCTCTGCTCCCCTCTCTGCTCTCCTCTCTCTGCTCCCCTCTCTGCTCCCCTAACTGCTCCCCTCACTGCTCACCTCTCCCTGCTCCCCTCGCTGCTCCTCTCTCTGCTCCCCTCTCTCTGCTCCCCTCTCTGCTCCCCTCTCTGCTCCCCTCTCTGCTCTGCTCTCTGCTCCCCTCTCTCTGCTCCCCTCACTGCTCCCCGCTCTCTGCTCCCCTCTCTGCTCCCCTCTCTGCTCCCCTCTCTCTGCTCCCCTCACTGCTCCACACTCTGCTCCCCTCTCTCTGCTCCCCTCTCTGTTCCCCTCACTGCTCTCCTCTCTCTGCCCCTCTCTCTGCTCCCATCTCTCTGCTCTCCTCTCTGCTCCCCTCTCTGCTCCCCTCTCTGCTCCCCTCTCTGCTCCTCTCTCTCTGCTCCCCACTCTGCTCCCCTCTCTGCTCCGCTCTCTGTTCCGCTCTCTCTGCTCCCCTCACTGCTCCCCTCTCTCTGCTCCCTTCTCTGCTCCCCTCTCTGCTCCACACTCTGCTCCGCTCTCTCTGCTCCCCTCTCTCTGCTCCCCTCTCTCTGCTCCCTTCTCTGCTCCCCTCTCTGCTCCCCTCTCTCTGCTCCCCTCTCTCTGCTCCCCTCTCTGCTCTCCTCTCTCTGCTCCCCTCTCTGCTCCCCTAACTGCTCCCCTCACTGCTCACCTCTCCCTGCTCCCCTCGCTGCTCCTCTCTCTGCTCCCCTCTCTCTGCTCCCCTCTCTGCTCCCCTCTCTGCTCCCCTCTCTGCTCTGCTCTCTGCTCCCCTCTCTCTGCTCCCCTCACTGCTCCCCGCTCTCTGCTCCCCTCTCTGCTCCCCTCTCTGCTCCCCTCTCTCTGCTCCCCTCACTGCTCCACACTCTGCTCCCCTCTCTCTGCTCCCCTCTCTGTTCCCCTCACTGCTCTCCTCTCTCTGCCCCTCTCTCTGCTCCCATCTCTCTGCTCTCCTCTCTGCTCCCCCCTCTCTGCTCCCCTCTCTGCTCCTCTATCTGCTCCCCTCTTTCTGCTCCCCTCTCTCTGCTCCCCTCTCTCTGCTCCCCTCTCTGCTCCCCTCTCTGCTCCCCTCTCTCTGCTCCCCTCGCTGCTCCCATCTCTCTGCTCCCCTCTTTCTGCTCCCCTCTCTCTGCTCCTCTCTCTGCTCCTCCCTCTCTGCTCCCCTCTCTCTGCTCCACTCACTGCTCCCCTCTCTCTGCTCCTCTTTCTGCTCCCCTCTCTCTGCTCCCCTCACTGCTCCCCTCTCTCTGCTCCCCTCTCTCTGCTCCCCTCTCTGCTCCCCTCTCTCTGCTCCCCTCTCTCTGCTCAACTCGCTGCTCCCCTCTCTCTGCTCCCCTCTCTGCTGCTATCTCTGCTCCCCTCTCTCTTCTCCCCTCTCTCTGCTCCCCTCTCTCTGCTCCCCTCTCTGCTCCCCTCTCTCTGCTCCCCATCTCTGCTCCCCTCTCTCTGCTCCCCTCTCTCTGCTCCTCTCTAAGCTCCTCTCTCTGCTCCGCTCTCTCTGCTCCTCTTTCTGCTCCCCTCACTGCTCCCCTCTCTCTGCTCCTCACTCTGCTCCCCTCTCTCTGCTCTCCTCTCTCTGCTCCCCTCTCTCTGCTCCTCTCTGTGCTCCCCTCACGGCTCCCCTCTCTGCTCCCCTCTCTCTGCTCCCCTCTCTCTGCTCCCCTCTATCTGCTCCTCTCTCTGCTCCCCTCACTGCACCCCTCTCTCTGCTCCCCTCTCTCTGCTCCCCTCTCTCTGCTCCCCTCTCTGCTCCCCTCTCTCTGCTCCCCTCTCTCTGCTCCCCTCTCTCTGCTCCCCTCTCTCTGCTCCCCTCTCTCTGCTCCTCTCTCTCTGCTCCCCTCTCTGCTCCTCTCTCTCTGCTCCCCTGTCTTCTCCCCTCTCTGCTCCGCTCTCTGTTCCCCTCTCTCTGCTCCCCTCACTGCTCCCCTCTCTCTGCTCCCTTCTCTGCTCCCCTCTCTGCTCCACACTCTGCTCCGCTCTCTCTGCTCCCCTCTCTCTGCTCCCCTCTCTCTGCTCCCTTCTCTGCTCCCCTCTCTGCTCCCCTCTCTCTGCTCCCCTCTCTCTGCTCCCCTCTCTGCTCTCCTCTCTCTGCTCCCCTCTCTGCTCCACTCACTGCTCCCCTCACTGCTCACCTCTCCCTGCTCCCCTCTCTGCTCAGCTCTCTGCTCCCCTCTCTCTGCTCCCCTCTCTGCTCCCCTCTCTGCCCCCCTCTCTGCTCTGCTCCCTGCTCCCCTCTCTCTGCTCCCCTCACTGCTCCCCTCTCTCTGCTCCCCTCTCTGCTCCCCTCTCTGCTCCCCTCTCTCTGCTCCCCTCACTGCTCCACACTCTGCTCCCCTCTCTCTGCTCCCCTCTCTGTTCCCCTCACTGCTCACCTCTCTCTGCCCCTCTCTCTGCTCCCATCTCTCTGCTCTCCTCTCTGCTCCCCTATCTGCTCCCCTCTCTGCTCCCCTCTCTGCTCTGCTCTCTGCTCCCCTCTCTCTGCTCCCCTCACTGCTCCCCTCTCTCTGCTCCCCTCTCTGCTCCCCTCACTGCTCCCCTCTCTCTGCTCCCCTCTCTGCTCCCCTCTCTGCTCCCCTCTCTCTGCTCCCCTCACTGCTCCACACTCTGCTCCCCTCTCTCTGCTCCCCTCTCTGTTCCCCTCACTGCTCTCCTCTCTCTGCCCCTCTCTCTGCTCCCATCTCTCTGCTCTCCTCTCTGCTCCCCTCTCTCTGCTCCCCTCTCTCTGCTCCCCTCTCTCTGCTCCCCTCTCTCTGCTCCTCTCTCTGCTCCTCTCTCTGCTCCCCTCTCTCTGCTCCTCTCTCTGCTCCTCTCTCTGCTCCCCTCTCTCTGCTCCTCTCTCTGCTCCTCTCTCTCTGCTCCTCTCTCTGCTCCCCTCTCTCTGCTGCCCTCTCTCTGCTCCCCTCGCTGCTCCCCTCTCTCTGCTCCCCTCTCTGCTCCTCTATCTGCTCCCCTCTCTCTGCTCCCCTCGCTGCTCCCCTCTCTCTGCTCCCCTCTCTCTGCTCCCCTCGCTGCTCCCCTCTCTCTGCTCCCCTCTCTGCTCCTCTCTCTGCTCCCCTCTCTCTGCTCCCCTCTCTCTGCTCCCCTCTCTCTGCTCCCCTCTCTGCTCCCCTCTCTCTGCTCCTCTCTCTGCTCCTCTCACCTGCTCCCCTCTCTCTGCTCCCCTCTCTCTGCTCCCCTCTCTCTGCTCCTCTCTCTGCTCCTCTCTCTGCTCCCCTCTCTCTGCTCCTCTCTCTGCTCCTCTCTCTGCTCCCCTCTCTCTGCTCCTCTCTCTGCTCCTCTCTCTCTGCTCCTCTCTCTGCTCCCCTCTCTGCTCCCCTCACTGCTCCCCTCACTGCTCTCCTCTCTCTGCCCCTCTCTCTGCTCCCCTCTCTCTGCTCCCCTCTCTCTGCTCCTCTCACTGCTCCCCTCTCTCTGCTCCCCTCTCTCTGCTCCCCTCTCTCTGCTCCTCTCTCTGCTCCTCTCTCTGCTCCCCTCTCTCTGCTCCTCTCTCTGCTCCCCTCTCTCTGCTCCCCTCTCTCTGCTCCCCTCTCTCTGCTCCCCTCGCTGCTCCCCTCTCTCTGCTCCCCTCTCTGCTCCTCTCTCTGCTCCCCTCTCTCTGCTCCCCTCTCTCTGCTCCCTTCTCTGCTCCCCATATGCTCCCCTCTCTCTGCTCCCCTCTCTCTGCTCCCCTCTCTGCTCTCCTCTCTCTGCTCCCCTCTCTGCTCCACTCACTGCTCCCCTCACTGCTCACCTCTCCCTGCTCCCCTCTCTGCTCCCATCTCTGCTCCTCTGTCTGCTCCCCTCTCTCTGCTCCCCTCTCTCTGCTCCCCTCTCTGCTCCCCTCTCTGCTCCCCTCTCTCTGCTCCCCTCTCTGCTCCCCTCTCTCTGCTCCCCATCTCTGCTCCCCTCTCTCTGCTCCCCTCTCTCTGCTCCTCTCTAAGCTCCTTTCTCTGCTCCGCTCTCTCTGCTCCTCTCTCTGCTCTCCTCTCTCTGCTCCCCTCTCTCTGCTCCTCTCTGTGCTCCCCTCACGGCTCCCCTCTCTGCTCCCCTCTCTCTGCTCCCCTCTCTCTGCTCCCCTCTATCTGCTCCTCTCTCTGCTCCCCTCACTGCACCCCTCTCTCTGCTCCCCTCTCTCTGCTCCCCTCTCTCTGCTCCCCTCTCTGCTCCCCTCTCTCTGCTCCACTCTCTCTGCTCCCCTCTCTCTGCTCCCCTCTCTCTGCTCCTCTCTCTCTGCTCCCCTCTCTGCTCCTCTCTCTCTGCTCCCCTCTCTGCTCCCCTCTCTGCTCCGCTCTCTGTTCCGCTCTCTCTGCTCCCCTCACTGCTCCCCTCTCTCTGCTCCCTTCTCTGCTCCCCTCTCTGCTCCACACTCTGCTCCGCTCTCTCTGCTCCCCTCTCTCTGCTCCCCTCTCTCTGCTCCCTTCTCTGCTCCCCTCTCTGCTCCCCTCTCTCTGCTCCCCTCTCTCTGCTCCCCTCTCTGCTCTCCTCTCTCTGCTCCCCTCTCTGCTCCCCTAACTGCTCCCCGCTCTCTGCTCCCCTCTCTGCTCCCCTCTCTGCTCCCCTCTCTCTGCTCCCCTCACTGCTCCACACTCTGCTCCCCTCTCTCTGCTCCCCTCTCTGTTCCCCTCACTGCTCTCCTCTCTCTGCCCCTCTCTCTGCTCCCATCTCTCTGCTCTCCTCTCTGCTCCCCTCTCTGCTCCCCTCTCTGCTCCCCTCTCTGCTCTGCTCTCTGCTCCCCTCTCTCTGCTCCCCTCACTGCTCCCCTCTCTCTGCTCCCCTCTCTGCTCCCCTCACTGCTCCCCTCTCTCTGCTCCCCTCTCTGCTCCCCTCTCTGCTCCCCTCTCTCTGCTCCCCTCACTGCTCCACACTCTGCTCCCCTCTCTCTGCTCCCCTCTCTGTTCCCCTCACTGCTCTCTTCTCTCTGCCCCTCTCTCTGCTCCCATCTCTCTGCTCTCCTCTCTGCTCCCCCCTCTCTGCTCCCCTCTCTGCTCCTCTATCTGCTCCCCTCTTTCTGCTCCCCTCTCTCTGCTCCCCTCTCTCTGCTCCCCTCTCTGCTCCCCTCTCTGCTCCCCTCTCTCTGCTCCCCTCGCTGCTCCCATCTCTCTGCTCCCCTCTTTCTGCTCCCCTCTCTCTGCTCCTCTCTCTGCTCCTCCCTCTCTGCTCCCCTCTCTCTGCTCCACTCACTGCTCCCCTCTCTCTGCTCCTCTTTCTGCTCCCCTCTCTCTGCTGCCCTCACTGCTCCCCTCTCTCTGCTCCCCTCTCTCTGCTCCCCTCTCTGCTCCCCTCTCTCTGCTCCCCTCTCTCTGCTCAACTCGCTGCTCCCCTCTCTCTGCTCCCCTCTCTGCTGCTATCTCTGCTCCCCTCTCTCTTCTCCCCTCTCTCTGCTCTCCTCTCTCTGCTCCCCTCTCTGCTCCACTCTCTCTGCTCCCTTCTCTGCTCCCCTCTCTGCTCCACACTCTGCTCCGCTCTCTCTGCTCCCCGCTCTCTGCTCCCCTCTCTCTGCTCCCTTCTCTGCTCCCCTCTCTGCTCCCCTCTCTCTGCTCCCCTCTCTCTGCTCCCCTCTCTGCTCTCCTCTCTCTGCTCCCCTCTCTGCTCCCCTCACTGCTCCCCTCACTGCTCACCTCTCTCGGCTCCCCTCTCTCTGCTCCCCTCTCTGCTCCCCTCTCTCTGCTCCCCATCTCTGCTCCCCTCTCTCTGCTCCCCTCTCTCTGCTCCTCTCTAAGCTCCTCTCTCTGCTCCGCTCTCTCTGCTCCTCTTTCTGCTCCCCTCACTGCTCCCCTCTCTCTGCTCCTCACTCTGCTCCCCTCTCTCTGCTCTCCTCTCTCTGCTCCCCTCTCTCTGCTCCTCTCTGTGCTCCCCTCACGGCTCCCCTCTCTGCTCCCCTCTCTCTGCTCCCCTCTCTCTGCTCCCCTCTATCTGCTCCTCTCTCTGCTCCCCTCACTGCACCCCTCTCTCTGCTCCCCTCTCTCTGCTCCCCTCTCTCTGCTCCCCTCTCTGCTCCCCTCTCTCTGCTCCCCTCTCTCTGCTCCCCTCTCTCTGCTCCCCTCTCTCTGCTCCTCTCTCTCTGCTCCCCTCTCTGCTCCTCTCTCTCTGCTCCCCTCTCTTCTCCCCTCTCTGCTCCGCTCTCTGTTCCCCTCTCTCTGCTCCCCTCACTGCTCCCCTCTCTCTGCTCCCTTCTCTGCTCCCCTCTCTGCTCCACACTCTGCTCCGCTCTCTCTGCTCCCCTCTCTCTGCTCCCCTCTCTCTGCTCCCTTCTCTGCTCCCCTCTCTGCTCCCCTCTCTCTGCTCCCCTCTCTCTGCTCGCCTCTCTGCTCTCCTCTCTCTGCTCCCCTCTCTGCTCCACTCACTGCTCCCCTCACTGCTCACCTCTCCCTGCTCCCCTCTCTGCTCCTCTCTCTGCTCCCCTCTCTCTGCTCCCCTCTCTGCTCCCCTCTCTACCCCCCTCTCTGCTCTGCTCCCTGCTCCCCTCTCTCTGCTCCCCTCACTGCTCCCCTCTCTCTGCTCCCCTCTCTGCTCCCCTCTCTGCTCCCCTCTCTCTGCTCCCCTCACTGCTCCACACTCTGCTCCCCTCTCTCTGCTCCCCTCTCTGTTCCCCTCACTGCTCACCTCTCTCTGCCCCTCTCTCTGCTCCCATCTCTCTGCTCCCCTCTCTGCTCCCCTCTCTGCTCCCCTCTCTGCTCCCCTCTCTGCTCTGCTCTCTGCTCCCCTCTCTCTGCTCCCCTCACTGCTCCCCTCTCTCTGCTCCCCTCTCTGCTCCCCTCACTGCTCCCCTCTCTCTGCTCCCCTCTCTGCTCCCCTCTCTGCTCCCCTCTCTCTGCTCCCCTCACTGCTCCACACTCTGCTCCCCTCTCTCTGCTCCCCTCTCTGTTCCCCTCACTGCTCTCCTCTCTCTGCCCCTCTCTCTGCTCCCATCTCTCTGCTCTCCTCTCTGCTCCCCTCTCTCTGCTCCCCTCTCTCTGCTCCCCTCTCTCTGCTCCCCTCTCTCTGCTCCCCTCTCTCTGCTCCTCTCTCTGCTCCTCTCTCTGCTCCCCTCTCTCTGCTCCTCTCTCTGCTCCTCTCTCTGCTCCCCTCTCTCTGCTCCTCTCTCTGCTCCTCTCTCTCTGCTCCTCTCTCTGCTCCCCTCTCTCTGCTGCCCTCTCTCTGCTCCCCTCGCTGCTCCCCTCTCTCTGCTCCCCTCTCTGCTCCTCTATCTGCTCCCCTCTCTCTGCTCCCCTCGCTGCTCCCCTCTCTCTGCTCCCCTCTCTCTGCTCCCCTCGCTGCTCCCCTCTCTCTGCTCCCCTCTCTGCTCCTCTCTCTGCTCCCCTCTCTCTGCTCCCCTCTCTCTGCTCCCCTCTCTCTGCTCCCCTCTCTGCTCCCCTCTCTCTGCTCCTCTCTCTGCTCCTCTCACTGCTCCCCTCTCTCTGCTCCCCTCTCTCTGCTCCCCTCTCTCTGCTCCTCTCTCTGCTCCTCTCTCTGCTCCCCTCTCTCTGCTCCTCTCTCTGCTCCTCTCTCTGCTCCCCTCTCTCTGCTCCTCTCTCTGCTCCTCTCTCTCTGCTCCTCTCTCTGCTCCCCTCTCTGCTCCCCTCACTGCTCCCCTCACTGCTCTCCTCTCTCTGCCCCTCTCTCTGCTCCCCTCTCTCTGCTCCCCTCTCTCTGCTCCTCTCACTGCTCCCCTCTCTCTGCTCCCCTCTCTCTGCTCCCCTCTCTCTGCTCCTCTCTCTGCTCCTCTCTCTGCTCCCCTCTCTCTGCTCCTCTCTCTGCTCCCCTCTCTGCTCCCCTCTCTCTGCTCCTCTCTCTGCTCCTCTCTCTCTGCTCCTCTCTCTGCTCCCCTCTCTGCTCCCCTCACTGCTCCCCTCACTGCTCTCCTCTCTCTGCCCCTCTCTCTGCTCCCCTCTCTCTGCTCCCCTCTCCCTGCTCCCCTCGCTGCTCCCCTCTCTCTGCTCCCCTCTCTCTGCTCCACTCGCTGCTCCCCTCTCTCTGCTCCCCTCTCTGCTCCTCTCTCTGCTCCCCTCTCTCTGCTCCCCTCTCACTGCTCCCCTCTCTCTGCTCCCCTCTCTGCTCCCCTCTCTCTGCTCCTCTCTCTGCTCCTCTCACTGCTCCCCTCTCTCTGCTCCTCTTTCTGCTCCCCTCTCTCTGCTCCCCTCTCTCTGCTCCCCTCTCTCTGCTCCCCTCTCTGCTCCCCTCTCTCTGCTCCTCTCTCTGCTCCTCTCACTGCTCCCCTCTCTCTGCTCCTCTTTCTGCTCCCCTCACTGCTCCGCTCTCTCTGCTCCCCTCTCTCTGCTCGCCTCTCACTGCTCCTCTCTCTGCTCCCCTCTCTCTGCTCCCCTCTCTCTGCTCCCCTCTCTCTGCTCCCCTCTCTGCTCCCCTCTCTGCTCCACTCTCTCTGCTCCCCTCTCTCTGCTCCCCTCTTTCTGCTCCCCTCTCTCTGCTCCTTTCACTGCTCCTCTCTCTCTGCTCCCCTCTCTCTGCTCCTCTCTCTGCTCCCCTCTCTCTGCTCCTCTCTCTGCTCCTCTCTCTCTGCTCCTCTCTCTGCTCCCCTCTCTCTGCTGCCCTCTCTCTGCTCCCCTCGCTGCTCCCCTCTCTCTGCTCCCCTCTCTGCTCCTCTATCTGCTCCCCTCTCTCTGCTCCCTTCTCTCTGCTCCCCTCTCTCTGCTCCCCTCTCTGCTCCCCTCTCTGCTCCCCTCTCTCTGCTCCCCTCTCTGCTCCCCTCTCTCTGCTCCTCATCTCTGCTCCCCTCTCTCTGCTCCCCTCTCTCTGCTCCTCTCTAAGCTCCTCTCTCTGCTCCGCTCTCTCTGCTCCTCTTTCTGCTCCCCTCACTGCTCCCCTCTCTCTGCTCCTCACTCTGCTCCCCTCTCTCTTCTCTCCTCTCTCTGCTCCCCTCTATCTGCTCCTCTCTCTGCTCCCCTCTCACTGCTCCCCTCTCTCTGCTCCCCTCTCTCTGCTCCCCTCTCTCTGCTCCTCTCTCTCTGCTCCCCTCTCTGCTCCTCTCTCTCTGCTCCCCTCTCTGCTCCCCTCTCTGCTCCGCACTCTGTTCCCCTCTCTCTGCTCCCCTCACTGCTCCCCTCTCTCTGCTCCCTTCTCTGCTCCCCTCTCTGCTCCACACTCTGCTCCGCTCTCTCTGCTCCCCTCTCTCTGCTCCCCTCTCTCTGCTCCCTTCTCTGCTCCCCTCTCTGCTCCCCCCTCTCTGCTCCCCTCTCTGCTCCTCTATCTGCTCCCCTCTTTCTGCTCCCCTCTCTCTGCTCCCCTCTCTCTGCTCCCCTCTCTCTGCTCCCCTCTCTCTGCTCCCCTCTCTCTGCTCCTCTCTCTCTGCTCCCCTCTCTGCTCCTCTCTCTCTGCTCCCCTCTCTTCTCCCCTCTCTGCTCCGCTCTCTGTTCCCCTCTCTCTGCTCCCCTCACTGCTCCCCTCTCTCTGCTCCCTTCTCTGCTCCCCTCTCTGCTCCACACTCTGCTCCGCTCTCTCTGCTCCCCTCTCTCTGCTCCCCTCTCTCTGCTCCCTTCTCTGCTCCCCTCTCTGCTCCCCTCTCTCTGCTCCCCTCTCTCTGCTCCCCTCACTGCTCACCTCTCCCTGCTCCCCTCTCTGCTCCTCTCTCTGCTCCCCTCTCTCTGCTCCCCTCTCTGCTCCCCTCTCTACCCCCCTCTCTGCTCTGCTCCCTGCTCCCCTCTCTCTGCTCCCCTCACTGCTCCCCTCTCTCTGCTCCCCTCTCTGCTCCCCTCTCTGCTCCCCTCTCTCTGCTCCCCTCACTGCTCCACACTCTGCTCCCCTCTCTCTGCTCCCCTCTCTGTTCCCCTCACTGCTCACCTCTCTCTGCCCCTCTCTCTGCTCCCATCTCTCTGCTCCCCTCTCTGCTCCCCTCTCTGCTCCCCTCTCTGCTCCCCTCTCTGCTCTGCTCTCTGCTCCCCTCTCTCTGCTCCCCTCACTGCTCCCCTCTCTCTGCTCCCCTCTCTGCTCCCCTCACTGCTCCCCTCTCTCTGCTCCCCTCTCTGCTCCCCTCTCTGCTCCCCTCTCTCTGCTCCCCTCACTGCTCCACACTCTGCTCCCCTCTCTCTGCTCCCCTCTCTGTTCCCCTCACTGCTCTCCTCTCTCTGCCCCTCTCTCTGCTCCCATCTCTCTGCTCTCCTCTCTGCTCCCCTCTCTCTGCTCCCCTCTCTCTGCTCCCCTCTCTCTGCTCCCCTCTCTCTGCTCCTCTCTCTGCTCCTCTCTCTGCTCCCCTCTCTCTGCTCCTCTCTCTGCTCCTCTCTCTGCTCCCCTCTCTCTGCTCCTCTCTCTGCTCCTCTCTCTCTGCTCCTCTCTCTGCTCCCCTCTCTCTGCTGCCCTCTCTCTGCTCCCCTCGCTGCTCCCCTCTCTCTGCTCCCCTCTCTGCTCCTCTATCTGCTCCCCTCTCTCTGCTCCCCTCGCTGCTCCCCTCTCTCTGCTCCCCTCTCTCTGCTCCCCTCGCTGCTCCCCTCTCTCTGCTCCCCTCTCTGCTCCTCTCTCTGCTCCCCTCTCTCTGCTCCCCTCTCTCTGCTCCCCTCTCTCTGCTCCCCTCTCTGCTCCCCTCTCTCTGCTCCTCTCTCTGCTCCTCTCACTGCTCCCCTCTCTCTGCTCCCCTCTCTCTGCTCCCCTCTCTCTGCTCCTCTCTCTGCTCCTCTCTCTGCTCCCCTCTCTCTGCTCCTCTCTCTGCTCCTCTCTCTGCTCCCCTCTCTCTGCTCCTCTCTCTGCTCCTCTCTCTCTGCTCCTCTCTCTGCTCCCCTCTCTGCTCCCCTCACTGCTCCCCTCACTGCTCTCCTCTCTCTGCCCCTCTCTCTGCTCCCCTCTCTCTGCTCCCCTCTCTCTGCTCCTCTCACTGCTCCCCTCTCTCTGCTCCCCTCTCTCTGCTCCCCTCTCTCTGCTCCTCTCTCTGCTCCTCTCTCTGCTCCCCTCTCTCTGCTCCTCTCTCTGCTCCCCTCTCTGCTCCCCTCTCTCTGCTCCTCTCTCTGCTCCTCTCTCTCTGCTCCTCTCTCTGCTCCCCTCTCTGCTCCCCTCACTGCTCCCCTCACTGCTCTCCTCTCTCTGCCCCTCTCTCTGCTCCCCTCTCTCTGCTCCCCTCTCCCTGCTCCCCTCGCTGCTCCCCTCTCTCTGCTCCCCTCTCTCTGCTCCACTCGCTGCTCCCCTCTCTCTGCTCCCCTCTCTGCTCCTCTCTCTGCTCCCCTCTCTCTGCTCCCCTCTCACTGCTCCCCTCTCTCTGCTCCCCTCTCTGCTCCCCTCTCTCTGCTCCTCTCTCTGCTCCTCTCACTGCTCCCCTCTCTCTGCTCCTCTTTCTGCTCCCCTCTCTCTGCTCCCCTCTCTCTGCTCCCCTCTCTCTGCTCCCCTCTCTGCTCCCCTCTCTCTGCTCCTCTCTCTGCTCCTCTCACTGCTCCCCTCTCTCTGCTCCTCTTTCTGCTCCCCTCACTGCTCCGCTCTCTCTGCTCCCCTCTCTCTGCTCGCCTCTCACTGCTCCTCTCTCTGCTCCCCTCTCTCTGCTCCCCTCTCTCTGCTCCCCTCTCTCTGCTCCCCTCTCTGCTCCCCTCTCTGCTCCACTCTCTCTGCTCCCCTCTCTCTGCTCCCCTCTTTCTGCTCCCCTCTCTCTGCTCCTTTCACTGCTCCTCTCTCTCTGCTCCCCTCTCTCTGCTCCTCTCTCTGCTCCCCTCACTGCTCCCCTCTCTCTGCTCCCTTCTCTGCTCCCCTCTCTGCTCCACACTCTGCTCCGCTCTCTCTGCTCCCCTCTCTCTGCTCCCCTCTCTCTGCTCCCTTCTCTGCTCCCCTCTCTGCTCCCCTCTCTCTGCTCCCCTCTCTCTGCTCCCCTCTCTGCTCTCCTCTCTCTGCTCCCCTCTCTGCTCCCCTCACTGCTCCCCTCACTGCTCACCTCTCCCTGCTACCCTCTCTGCTCCTCTCTCTACTCCCCTCTCTCTGCTCCCCTCTCTGCTCCCCTCTCTGCTCCCCTCTCTGCTCTGCTCTCTGCTCCCCTCTCTCTGCTCCCCTCACTGCTCCCCATCTCTGCTCCCCTCTCTGCTCCCCTCTCTGCTCCCCTCTCTCTGCTCCCCTCACTGCTCCACACTCTGCTCCCCTCTCTCTGCTCCCCTCTCTGTTCCCCTCACTGCTCTCCTCTCTCTGCCCCTCTCTCTGCTCCCATCTCTCTGCTCTCCTCTCTGCTCCCCCCTCTCTGCTCCCCTCTCTGCTCCTCTATCTGCTCCCCTCTTTCTGCTCCCCTCTCTCTGCTCCCCTCTCTCTGCTCCCCTCTCTGCTCCCCTCTCTGCTCCCCTCTCTCTGCTCCCCTCGCTGCTCCCATCTCTCTGCTCCCCTCTTTCTGCTCCCCTCTCTCTGCTCCTCTCTCTGCTCCTCTCTCTCTGCTCGTCTCTCTCTGCTCCACTCACTGCTCCCCTCTCTCTGCTCCTCTTTCTGCTCCCCTCTCTCTGCTCCCCTCACTGCTCCCCTCTCTCTGCTCCCCTCTCTCTGCTCCCCTCTCTCTGCTCAACTCGCTGCTCCCCTCTCTCTGCTCCCCTCTCTGCTCCTCTCTCTGCTCCCCTCTCTCTTCTCCCCTCTCTCTGCTCCTCTAACTCTGCTCCTCTCTCTGCTCCACTCTCTCTGCTCCCTTCTCTGCTCCCCTCTCTGCTCCACACTCTGCTCCGCTCTCTCTGCTCCCCTCTCTCTGCTCCCCTCTCTCTGCTCCCTTCTCTGCTCCCCTCTCTGCTCCCCTCTCTCTGCTCCCCTCTCTCTGCTCCCCTCTCTGCTCTCCTCTCTCTGCTCCCCTCTCTGCTCCCCTCTCTCTGCTCCCCTCGCTGCTCCCATCTCTCTGCTCCCCTCTTTCTGCTCCCCTCTCTCTGCTCCTCTCTCTGCTCCTCTCTCTCTGCTCCCCTCTCTCTGCTACATTCACTGCTCCCCTCTCTTCTCCACACTCTGCTCCGCTCTCTCTGCTCCCCTCTCTCTACTCCCCTCTCTGCTCCCCTCTCTCTGCTCCCCTCTCTCTGCTCCCCTCTCTGCTCTCCTTTCTCTGCTCCCCTCTCTGCACCCCTTACTGCTCCCCTCACTGCTCACCTCTCTCTGCTCCCCTATCTCTGCTCCCCTGTCTGCTCCCCTCTCTCTGCTCCCCATCTCTGCTCCCCTCTCTCTGCTCCCCTCTCTCTGCTCCTCTCTAAGCTCCTCTCTCTGCTCCGCTCTCTCTGCTCCTCTTTCTGCTCCCCTCACTGCTCCCCTCTCTCTGCTCCTCACTCTGCTCCCCTCTCTCTGCTCTCCTCTCTCTGCTCCCCTCTCTCTGCTCCTCTCTGTGCTCCCCTCACGGCTCCCCTCTCTGCTCCCCTCTCTCTGCTCCCCTCTCTCTGCTCCCCTCTATCTGCTCCTCTCTCTGCTCCCCTCACTGCATCCCTCTCTCTGCTCCCCTCTCTCTGCTCCCCTCTCTCTGCTCCCCTCTCTGCTCCCCTCTCTCTGCTCCCCTCTCTCTGCTCCCCTCTCTCTGCTCCCCTCTCTCTGCTCCTCTCTCTCTGCTCCCCTCTCTGCTCCTCTCTCTCTGCTCCCCTCTCTGCTCCCCTCTCTGCTCCGCTCTCTGTTCCCCTCTCTCTGCTCCCCTCACTGCTCCCCTCTCTCTGCTCCCTTCTCTGCTCCCCTCTCTGCTCCACACTCTGCTCCGCTCTCTCTGCTCCCCTCTCTCTGCTCCCCTCTCTCTGCTCCCTTCTCTGCTCCCCTCTCTGCTCCCCTCTCTCTGCTCCCCTCTCTCTGCTCCCCTCTCTGCTCTCCTCTCTCTGCTCCCCTCTCTGCTCCCCTCACTGCTCCCCTCACTGCTCACCTCTCCCTGCTCCCCTCTCTGCTCCTCTCTCTGCTCCCCTCTCTCTGCTCCCCTCTCTGCTCCCCTCTTTCTGCTCCCCTCTCTCTGCTCCTCTCTCTGCTCCTCTCTCTCTGCTCCCCTCTCTCTGCTCCACTCACTGCTCCCCTCTCTCTGCTCCTCTTTCTGCTCCCCTCTCTCTGCTCCCCTCACTGCTCCCCTCTCTCTGCTCCCCTCTCTCTGCTCCCCTCTCTGCTCCCCTCTCTCTGCTCCCCTCTCTCTGCTCAACTCGCTGCTCCCCTCTCTCTGCTCCCCTCTCTGCTCCTCTCTCTGCTCCCCTCTCTCTTCTCCCCTCTCTCTGCTCCCCTAACTCTGCTCCTCTCTCTGCTCCACTCTCTCTGCTCCCTTCTCTGCTCCCCTCTCTGCTCCACACTCTGCTCCGCTCTCTCTGCGCCCTCTCTCTGCTCCCCTCTCTCTGCTCCCTTCTCTGCTCCCCTCTCTGCTCCCCTCTCTCTGCTCCCCTCTCTCTGCTCCCCTCTCTGCTCTCCTCTCTCTGCTCCCCTCTCTGCTCCCCTCACTGCTCCCCTCACTGCTCATCCCTCCCTGCGCCCCTCTCTGCTACTCTCTCTGCTCCCCTCTCTCTGCTCCCCTCTCTGCTCCCCTCTCTGCTCCCCTCTCTGCTCTGCTCTCTGCTCCCCTCTCTCTGCTCCCCTCACTGCTCCCCTCTCTCTGCTCCCCTCTCTGCTCCCCTCTCTGCTCCCCTCTCTCTGCTCCCCTCACTGCTCCACACTCTGCTCCCCTCTCTCTGCTCCCCTCTCTGTTCCCCTCACTGCTCTCCTCTCTCTGCCCCTCTCTCTGCTCCCATCTCTCTGCTCTCCTCTCTGCTCCCTTCTCTCTGCTCCCCTCGCTGCTCCCATCTTTCTGCTCCCCTCTTTCTGCTCCCCTCTCTCTGCTCCTCTCTCTGCTCCTCTCTCTCTGCTCCCCTCTCTCTGCTCCACTCACTGCTCCCCTCTCTCTGCTCCTCTTTCTGCTCCCCTCTCTCTGCTCCCCTCACTGCTCCCCTCTCTCTGCTCCCCTCTCTCTGCTCCCCTCTTTGCTCCCCTCTCTCTGCTCAACTCGCTGCTCCCCTCTCTCTGCTCCCCTCTCTGCTCCTCTCTCTGCTCACCTCTCTCTGCTCCCCTCTCTCTGCTCCCCTAACTCTGCTCCTCTCTCTGCTCCACTCTCTCTGCTCCTCTCTGCTCCTCTCACTGCTCCCCTCTCTCTGCTCAGCTCTCTCTGCTCCCCTCTCTGCTCCCCTCTCTGCTCCCCTCTCTCTGCTCCCCTCTCTCTGCTCCTCTATCTCTGCTCCCCTCTCTCTGCTCCTCTCTCTGCTCCTCTCTCTCTGCTACCCTCTCTCTGCTCCACTCTCTGCTCCCCTCTCTCTGCTCCCCTCTCTCTGCTCACCTTGCTGCTCTCCTCGCTCTGCTGCCCTCTCTCTGCTCCCTTCGCTGCTCCCCCCTCTCTGCTCCCCTCTCTGCTCCTCTATCTGCTCCCATCTTTCTGCTCCCCTCTCTCTGCTCCCCTCTCTCTGCTCCCCTCTCTGCTCCCCTCTCTGTTCCCCTCTCTCTGTTCCCCTCTCTCTGCTCCCCTCTCTCTGCTCCCCTCTCTCTGCTCCTCTCTCTGCTCCTCTCTCTCTGCTCCTCTCTCTGCTCCTCTCTCTGCTCCCCTCTCTCTGCTCCCCTCTCTGCTCCCCTCTCTCTGCTCCCTTCGCTCTGCACCCCTCTCTCTGCTCTCCTCTCTTTGCTCCTCTCTCTGCTCCTCTCACTGCTCTCCTCTCTCTACTCCCCTCTCTCTGCTCCTCTCTATGCTCCCCTCTCTGCTCCCCTCTCTGTTCCCCTCTCTCTGCTCCCCTCTCTCTGCACCCCTCTCTCTGCTCCCCTCTCTCTGCTCCCCTCTCTCTGCTCCTCTCTCTGCTCCTCTCTCTGCTCCCCTCTCTCTGCTCCCCTCTCTCTTCTGCCCTCTCTCTGCTCCCCTCGCTGCTCCCCTCTCTCTGCTCCCCTCTCTGCTCCTCTATCTGCTCCCCTCTCTCTGCTCCCCTCTCTCTGCTCCCCTCTCTCTACTCCCCTCTCTGCTCCCCTCTCTGCTCCCCTCTCTCTGCTCCCCTCTCTGCTCCCCTCTCTCTGCTCCCCATCTCTGCTCCCCTCTCTCTGCTCCCCTCTCTCTGCTCCTCTCTCAGCTCTTCACCCTGCTCCGCTCTCTCTGCTCCTCTTTCTGCTCCCCTCACTGCTCCCCTCTCTCTGCTCCTCACTCTGCTCCCCTCTCTCTGCTCTCCTCTCTCTGCTCCCCTCTCTCTGCTCCTCTCTATGCTCCCCTCACGGCTCCCCTCTCTGTTCCCCTCTCTCTGCTCCCCTCTCTCTGCTCCTCTCTATCTGCTCCTCTCTCTGCTCCCCTCACTGCACCCCTCTCTCTGCTCCCCTCTCTCTGCTCCCCTCTCTCTGCTCCCCTGTCTGCTCCCCTCTCTGCTCTCCTCTCTCTACTCCCCTCTCTGCTCCCCTCACTACTCCCCTCACTGCTCACCTCTCCCTGCTCCCCTCACTGCTCCCCTCTCTCTGCTCCCCTCTCTCTGCTCCCCTCTCTGCTCCCCTCTCTCTGCTCCCCTCTCTCTGCTCCCCTCTCTCTGCTCCTCTCTCTGCTCCCCTCTCTCTGCTCCCCTCTCTGCTCCTCTCTCTCTGCTCCCCTCTCTCTGCTTCTCTCTATGCTCCTCTCTCTGCTCCCCTCTCTCTGCTCCCCTCTCTGCTCCCCTCTCTCTGCTCCCCTCTCTCTGCTCCCCTCTCTCAGCTCCTCTCTCTGCTTCTCTCTCTGCTCCCTTCACTGCACCCCTCTCTCTGCTCCCCTCTCTCTGCTCCCCTCTCTCTGCTCCCCTCTCTGCTCCCCTCTCTGCTCCCCTGTCTCTGCTCCCCTCCCTATGCTCCCCTCATGGCTCCCTTCTCTCTGCCCCTCTCTCTGCTCCCCTCTCTCTGCTCCCCTCTCTCTGCTCCCCTCTCTCTGCTCTCCTCTCTCTGCTCCCCTCGCTGCTCCCCTCTCTCTGCTCCCCTCTCTGCTCCTCTATCTGCTCCCCTCTCTCTGCTCCCCTCTCTCTGCTCCCCTCTATCTGCTCCCCTCTCTGCTCCCCTCTCTCTGCTCCCCTGTCTCTGCTCCCCTCTCTGCTCCCCTCTCTCTGCTCCCCTCTCTCTGCTCCCCTCTTTCTGCTCCCCTCTCTCTCTGCTCCTCTCTCTGCTCCGCTCTCTCTGCTCCTCTCTCTGCTCCTCTCTCTGCTCCCCTCTCTCTGCTCCCCTCTCTGCTCCCCTCTCTCTGCTCCCCTCTCTCTGCTCCCCTCTCTCTGCTCCCCTCTCTCTGCTCCTCTCTCTGCTCCTCTCTCTGCTCCCCTCTCTCTGCTCCCCTCTCTGCTCCCCTCTCTCTGCTCCCCTCTCTGCTCCTCTCTCTCTGCTCCCCTCTCTCTGCTTCTCTCTATGCTCCCCTCACAGCTCCCCTCTCACTGCTCCTCTCTCTGCTCCTCTCTCTCTGCTCCCCTCTCTCTGCTACCCTCTCTCTGCTCCCCTCACTGCTCCTCTCTCTCTGCTCCCCTCTCTCTGCTCCCCTCTCTCTGCTCCCCTCACTGCTCCCCTCTCTCTGCTCCCCTCTCTCTGCTCCCCTCTCACTGCTCCTCTCTCTGCTCCCCTCTCTCTGCTCACCTCGCTGCTCCCCTCTCTCTGCTCCCCTCTCTCTGCTCCCCTCTCACTGCTCCTCTCTCTGCTCCCCTCTCTCTGCTCCCCTCTCTGCTCCCCTTTCTCTGCTCCTCTCTCTCTGCTCCCCTCTCTCTGCTCCCCTCTCTCTGCTCCCCTCTCTCTGCTCCTCTCTCTCTGCTCCCCTCTCACTGCTCTCCTCTCTCTCTGCTCCCCTCTTTCTGCTCCTCTCTCTCTGCCCCCCTCTCTCTGCTCTCCTCTCTGCTCCTCTCTCTGCTCCCCTCTCTCTGCTCCCCTCTCTGCCCCTCACTCCCTGCTCCCCTCTCGCTGCTCCTCTCTCTCTGTTCCCCTCTCACTGCTCCCCTCTCTCTGCTCCTCTCTCTCTGCTCCCCTCTCTCTGCTCCTCTCTCTGCTCCCCTCTCTCTGCTCCCCACTCTCTGCTCCCCTCTCTGCTCCTCTCTCTCTGCTCCTCTCACTGCTCCCCTCTCTCTGCTCCCCTCTCTCTGCTCCCCTCTCTGCTCCTCTCTCTGCTCCTCTCTCTCTGCTCCCCTCTCTCTGCTCCCCTCTCTCTGCTCCCCTCTTTCTGCTCCTCTCTCTCTGCTCCCCTCTCTCTGCTCCCCTCTCTCTGCTCCCCTCTCTCTGCTCCTCTCTCTCTGCTCTCCTCTCTCTGCTCCCCTCTCTGCTCCCCTTTCTCTGCTCCTCTCTCTCTGCTCCCCTCTCTCTGCTCCCCTCTCACTGCTCCCCTCTCTCTGCTCCCCTTTGTCTGCTCCCCTTTCTCTGCTCCCCTCTCTCTGCTCCCCACTCTCTGCTCCCCTCTCTGCTCCTCTCTCTCTGCTCCTCTCACTGCTCCCCTCTCTCTGCTCCCCTCTCTCTGCTCCCCTCTCTGCTCCTCTCTCTGCTCCTCTCTCTCTGCTCCCCTCTCTCTGCTCCCCTCTTTCTGCTCCTCTCTCTCTGCTCCCCTCTCTCTGCTCCCCTCACTGCTCCTCTCTCTCTGCTCCCCTCTCTCTGCTCCCCTCTCACTGCTCCTCTCTCTGCTCCCCTCACTGCTCCCCTCTCTCTGCTCCCCTCTCTCTGCTCCCCTCTCACTGCTCCTCTCTCTGCTCCCCTCTCTCTGCTCACCTCGCTGCTCCCCTCTCTCTGCTCCCCTCTCTCTGCTCCCCTCTCACTGCTCCTCTCTCTGCTCCCCTCTCTCTGTTCCCCTCTCTGCTCCCCTTTCTCTGCTCCTCTCTCTCTGCTCCCCTCTCTCTGCTCCCCTCTCTCTGCTCCCCTCTCTCTGCTCCTCTCTCTCTGCTCCCCTCTCACTGCTCCCCTCTCTCTGCTCCTCTCTCTCTGCTCCCCTCTTTCTGCTCCTCTCTCTCTGCTCCCCTCTCTCTGCTCCCCTCTCTGCCCCTCACTCCCTGCTCCCCTCTCTCTGCTCCTCGCTCTCTGTTCCCCTCTCACTGCTCCCCTCTCTGT